>NW_026571515.1:27410565-27536770 GCF_026225935.1 Boleophthalmus pectinirostris
TTTGTTCATGCACTAAGACTGTTTTTGCCTGTCATGGACATTTTTAGAAAACTGTGGCTCTTTTTTATTATTTTAAACCAAATGAAGAAGTGACCATATCTTCCCTTTGGAGCACTATACATTTGCTTTGAAACATTTTTAGCCTTTTTAATTTTATTTTTTTATCAATCCAAAAAGTCTTCAAGTCCCTCTGTCTGGCCATCTCTCTTCATCTTCCTCGCATTTTGACTTTCGTGTCTCCAAAAGCCCTTCGATGTTAAGTGTTGTCAATGGTTTAGCTTCTTGTTTCAAAGCGGCAATAGCAGAATGTACAATTCTGACTGCTAAGATTTATATATATACTGGTATCTTGAAGCTTATTGTACATATGAGTAGTCGCCATGGGATGACACAATGTAAACAAAAAGTAGAAATAATAAGAAAAATTGTGAGTCCTGTGTTCTCCATTTGAGTATTTTGTAATTTTTTTGAAAAATTTGTGGAATTAAAATAAACTAAGTTACACCACAACACGCAGATATGTTGGTTATTTGGTTTTCGTCTTGTGTTTACACTCTGAATCCTCAGCAGCTGTCAGACAATAAGCCAGTATCAGAGTAAACACTTGATTATGCACTGCTCATTCATATACTATGTTCACAGGGGATAAAACAAAGGTCTTTTATACTGCACTGTAGTATAATTTTGAATATAACTTATGTTTGCTCCTTACCATACAATTACACCTTTAAAATGCTTTCACATGCTGTGCACAGACTTTGCGTGCATCTTCCTCCTTCTGTCTAACACAAGGAGAAATCAAATATGTTCCACTCCTCGCAAAAACAACGCTGTTATTTTCCATCTTTGCACAAACAGATCTTCAAGCAGCAGGCAGTGAATCTCCAAACCCCGCTTCGCTGTAACAACATCAAAGCCGGACTAAGCCACAACTAGAAACACCTCCACTAGGCCTTATTCTCCGCTCCTCTCCGCTGTGCCATCAGTGCGCGCGGGCTGTCATCTTCTGCGGCGTGTGGGGAGTGATAGACCTGCAATCTCTGTGTGATGGTGTGCTCTGTCGCTGCTGAGAGGCCTGTCATTCCGTGTAGGAGCTATTATTCTCTGAAATGATGGCCCTGTCCCCGGAAAAATCTCGCTTCCTATCCCGGGGCTGTCACGTGACTTTGGAGAGGTGCGCGCTGTGTCTTGTTATTGTTGCCATATCCTCATAAGACACAACAAGAAGACGTCAGGGCGCACAGAGAGCTGGGGCTGGCTGGCTTGAATAATTTATCTATCCACCACCTCCTCCTCCTCTTCCTCCGAACCAGGGATGAAGCGACTGTGACTTGTGTCAGTTCAAATCCGGCTCATATGCGGCGGTGTGTACCCCTCGGGCGGACACACAGGAATACGCAGTCGCGGAAAATCCACTCCCGTTCTGTCTCAATAGCGGTGTGTTGGTGGAGAGGTAATGTCTATAGCAGGCAGCAGCAGGTTACAGATAGAGATTCATGTCCTCCTTTCGCTCCACTTGGCCCGTGCGCCTAAGTGATCCACAGTGACATTAGTGCACTCAGATAGAATAAGACTGTGTACTATTGTTTGTTTCTGGGGTAAAACTGAGCAAAAATATGTAGGCAGTAAACACTGGATATGTTTTTGGGTTTCATCTCTACTCAGTTTACAAGATTTTTATATTCAGGTTTTTTGGGGTTTTTTTTCAGTAAGTTCAATAATGGGTCAAAGTGACTTTATTTTAGAATCATCTTTAAGTCAGGGGAATGCGGTCTAACTCTGGACAGTAGCCAAACCCCAAAACATAAAGACACAATTTACAAAAAAAAAGAGAGCGAAAGAAAACATGAGCATTTAGAATCCATATTGTACCTTTTCATCATTGCGTGAAATGGAAAATGCAAAGGATCAGGTGCAAGTTATGTCTTTCATATTGCCTTTTACATCTATTCCTTAACATTATTCTTATCTACACTGTGAAACAAAGATGAGCGCTTGGTTATGAAGAAGCTAAAATGAATCACAGTTGGTGGAATCTTTTTTACCTACAAACACAGATAATGAAAGCCGTCTCCGCAGACCCACACGTATTTATCTCTGAATATTTATGTCCACAACAACATTCAGTTGCAACGAGAGGTTAGAGATGTTCAAAGCCTGAGTCACTGGCTGCGGTTACATGCACGCCCAGAATCAGCTTATTATCAGATTTTTTGGGTTTAAAGTCTATTAAAATGACATGTAAACAGCAAAATAGTCAGATTTATGTCCAAACTACAATATGTTATCATTTATATCCATCCATAAATGTGTCCATGTATGTACAGCAAAAATTTTCTTATTCTTTTCTTCTTATAAAATGTTTAGAAAATGTATATTTGTTAGTTACATATCAGACTCTCACATTGTCCCTTATAACCTTGCAACATTGACCGGCCTTTTATTGAATCTATTTGGTTTCATTATATATTTATCAATTATTGCCAGATTAATGAAGTTGTTACCTCTGTGTACATTCGATTGAACGCCTTTGTCCTGCAGTACCAGGTTGTTCCCTCTGATACAGGACAATACAGTCTCTCCAGACTCTGTGGCTCCTCTTTAATGTGAGTCATAAAACATGCAGCTGGCACACACAGCACTGGGGCCTGTGCGGGTACGAGGCCCACTGTCCCAAACATGCACTCGCTTTACTCCTTACTCTTTCTTTGTATCTCCCCCCCCCCCCCTCTCTCTCTCTCTCACACACACACTTTTTCCACTTACTTTCTCTAATCCCCCAGTCTGTCTTTCTCCTCTCTCTTTCTCTCTCTCATGATTCAATTCCTGTTTCTCATTTCCCCCTCTCCATCTCTCCAACTTGCGCTCTCCATCCCCTCTCTCTCCTCTTACTCTCTTATCCTCTCTTTCTCTATGGACCTCTCATTCTGTCTTCTCCTTCCCTCTTTCATATCTTTTCTCTGCAACTCTTTTTCTCTCACCTCCTCTCTTCATCTTTTCTCTTTCTCCCATTTTTTTTTCATTTTCCACCATTCTCTCTTTCCTTTTTCTCTTCTAATATCGGAATCGCATTTTACCTCTTTTCAATTCAGTGAAAAAGTGAAGCTTGAGATGAGACTGCAAGGACTCAAAAATGTCCTCTACTGTCAGCCACTCTCAACACACAGTGCACAGAATCACAATTTTGTATCTGATAGTTTCTTTCCTCCTTTGGTGGATCTAGTGCATGTACTGGCTAAGTCTTAACAGCTATGATAGGCATGTGTTTTTATAGCTCTAAATGAGATGGATTCAAAGCCATGTTTATGAATAGGCTTGTCTTTAATAAACCCAACTATATAATGAATTCCAAAGATGAAAGGATAGGGAGAGACTCTTGGGACTTTCCAAAATGTCCTCCATTGTGCAGGGATGTTACCTATTTGGACAAACCACAGTGTTGTTTTTTGATATTTGATATTTGATATTTCATTTTTCTCGTTAACATTTTATTGAGAGTTTGAAATTGTACCTCACATTCCTACCACCACCTGGGACCAAATTTGTGTATATTGAATAAACTTCTGTTTTTATAATTTCAAAAAGACAGCCTAAGACGGCACCCAATACAGCAAGTATTTAGCCAGACTGAAAATAATAAAAAGTGAATGATTTTAATCTAATATAAACTTTACTGAAAACCAATGTAGATATTGTTAAATTTAATTTCATGTCAAAGAACTTTAATTAAAACAATGTAATTTTATTTAATTCCTCCTGACTAAAGGTAAATTCTAACTGTAGTATTTCTCTGGGCATAAGTATACTCATTTCAATTCATATTAAAATTGTTATTTTTTTGTATTGATATAATTGAATATTAAAAGAAAAATATAAATAGAATTGAGACTGTACACATATAATTGTGACTTAGACTTAGGTCCAAAGTAGTTTCCGAAGTACAGACTGGCCTCAGAGCAGCGAGGCGGATGTGGGGAATTAAAATAAGTTATGGCAGCGTAGTGACCCAGTTTTGTGAGCAGAGCGCAGTCATGTCTGATATGGATCAGGCCTGTATTAAATGACTCTCCACAGTCTCCTCTGTGTGAGCTGTAAAACCAACCAGGAACTTTACAAGAGGATAGAGGAATCGCACCTAATTCCACCAAAAGTTCAATTTAGGTGATTTTTGTGGGCGATAAATCTAGTCGAGATCATAAGGCAGAGTCCATTTTGGTCTGTTTTCAAGCCTAGGTAAATGATAATATATGGCAAGATTATGAGAGCCATCTGACCAGAAAATAAATAGCCTATAGTAACAACAAAACAACAAAAGCTCATTCTTGATAACAACTAGGATTGCTTTTGTTTTTTGGTTTTAGCTGAGTACATATTAGTAGTTGCCTTCTTCTTCCACAATCATTAAATTCTCAAACAATTTAGGGTATAATATTTAATTTGCATTATGTAATTTTTCTGGCTGCTTTGTTGAGAATGTTTCACAGTATGGCATTTATTCAATTATATATGTTTTTATTGTTTTAAAAATATATTGAAAAACCTGCTGGGGCCCAACTCCACAGATCTAACCTGCAACTTGACCTGGTGATGTCATCTGCTAGAACATTTTCAGACAAAGTAACATCTCCATGGAGAGTAGATTCAGGCCCTCAATCAGTAAAGTTATAGTTCACCTTTAAAAATACCGTATGCAGTCTCGTTTAGCCCTTTGCCCCTGTCCCAGCAGCTGCATGGCTCAGTCTAGGCTCCCGTAGAGACAACCATCATCTGTGAGTGGAGCAGCAGAAGCACCTTTAGACTTTAGATCACAGCGGGTGAACCTCATGTCCTCTGCATCACCAGTGTGGGACAGGACTGATGGGACTGTCACTGCCATAACAGACCAGGGCACTTCTGTTCATGCTGAGTCAATGAGTAATGCAATAAGCTGTGTTATAGGATCTATATATAGGATCATTTCAGTGTACTTAGTTTGTGATAGCTATGGTTACAGTTTTTCTACCAAGATCAAAGGAAACAAATGCCAGTGGACAATGCACAACTGAAATTTCAACTGATGGACAATGGTTAACACAAATTTTTAATTGTGAAACCAAAACACAAATTGAAAATTATTTATTAGTAAATCCTAACACGTTGTAATATTTCTTTTAAAAAAATAAACGAATGTGCTTTTCATTTTAGTGCATTTTCCAGGTTAAATCCCAGTGGTGTTGTTGGTTTATCTTCAGTTAATTACAAATTAACAGATTTTTCCTTAATCCCTACTTGTTTTGTCACATACATAAATAACTAAACAAAGTGTTGAACATCATCATGTTTTGTTAGGGATTGATCCAAACATTTGTTAAATCTTCTAGATATAGATTCTTTCAACTGAAAACAATGATGCAGTTTGCAGTGAAAAAAAGTCCCCAAAACAAACATGGAAACCATCTATCCATCTATTTTCTTCCCCTTTATCTGGGGCCTGGTTGCAAGGGCAGTAGTCTGAACAGGGAGGCTCAGATTTCCCTCTCCACACACTTCTTCCAACTCTTCTGGGGGGCTCTCAAGGCATTCCCAGGCCAGCTGAGAGACATAGTTCCTTCCCAGGGAGGCGTCCAGGAGGCATCCGGGACAGATGCTCAAGCCTCAGCTGGCTCCTCATAATATGGAGGAGCTCCTCACCTCTCCTCATCTCTAAGGGACTGTTTCCCTCCGGAGGAGACTCATTTTGACAGCTTGTATCTGCGATCTTGTCCTTTTGGTCATTACCCAAAGCTCATGACCATAGGTGAGGCTGGAACATAGACTGACTGGTAAATTGAGAGCTTTACCTTTCAGCTCAGCTCCCTCTTCACTACAAAGTTCTGATACAGTGACCTCATCACTGCTGACTCTGTGCTGATCCACCTGTCAATCTCACACTCCATCCTCCCCTCACTCCTGAACAAGACCCAGAGTTATTTTAACTCCTCTACTTGAGACAGGGACTCTCCACCCACCTGCAAAGGGCAAGCCACCCTTTTCTGACTTACTGCCGACAATGCGAACATAGCTTCTGCTCCGGCCTTACAGGGACCAGACAACCTTTAGCGAAGGGCCCTGGACCCCATACTCTCAGAGCACCCCCCCACTGGACACCACGAGAGACATGGTCGAATGCCTTCACATGTGGAGTGGTTGGGCAAACTCCCATGAACTCTCAATCACCTGATGGAGAGTGCAGAGCTGGTTCAGTGTTCCACGACCGGAACAAAACCACACTGCTTCTCCTGAAGCCGAGATTCAATTATCAGTCAGTTTCTCCTCTCCAGTACCCTGAAACAGACCTTAACGGGGAGGCTGAGGAGTGTCATTTCCCTGTAGTTGGAACACACAATCCAGTCCCCCTCCTTAAACAGAGGGACCACTACCCCGGTCTGCCAGTCCAGAGGTACTGTCGCCATCCCCACATGATGTTGCAGAGGTGTGTCAGCCAAGATAGCCCAACAACATCCATAGACTTAAGATACTCAGGACAGATCTCATTCATCCCCAAAGCCTTGCCATCATAGAGCTTGCCAATCACCTAAGTGACTTCAGCCAGGTGATGGACGAATCCGCCTCAGAGTCCCCTGCCTCTGCTTCCTCCATGGAAGATGTGATGGTGGGCTTGAGGAGATCCTCAAAGTATTCCTTCCACCACCCAATGATGTCTCCAATTGAGGTTAACAGCTCTCCACCCACACTGTAAACAGTGTTGGAGAAGCACTGCTTCCTCCTCCTTAGGCATTGGATGGTTTGCCAGAATTTCGATGACAGTCCTCCTCCATGCCCTCCCTGAACTCCTCCCAGCCCCAAGTTTTTGCCTCTATGACCACACAAGCTGTGGCACACTTGACCTGTCAGTACTTGTCAGATGCCTCAGGAGTCCCGTGAGCCCGATAGCACTCCTTCTTCAGCCTGACAGCATCCTTTCTTCTGGGGGTCACCACCAGATTTGGGGATTGCCACCGTGACAGGCACGAGAGACCTTGTGACGACAACTATGAGCAGCAGCATTGACAATGGAGGTGGAGAACATGGTCCATTCAGACTCCATGTCCTCCCAGATGTCACCAGATGCATAGGCGGTGAAGTCCCCCTATAAAACAGCGGACTCCCTGGTTGGTACAGTGTCTAGTACCTCTCCCAGGGGTTCCAAGAGCCCAGGGAACCCGAAGGCGCAGGGACATGACCCTCTTGTTCACTGGGGTGAACTCCAACACGAGAAGGCTGAGCTGTGGGGCTATAAGCCAGCCTACACAGACACACCACCACTCCCCGGGGGGGAGAAATTGATGGTCCAACCCCCCTTGAGGAGTTGGGGATCATAGCCCAAGCTGTGCGAAGAGGTGAGCCCAACTATATCCAGCCATGTCATCACAGCCAGATGCTGTGTCTGTGGACTGGGTCATCAAGACACCTGCCCCGACTCCCAGTCCTCTATACACTTGACCCCTAATCCTTCTGCAGGTGTCCTTTCGGGCTGAGCCCCAATGGGAGCCCTGTCTGTGCCATATCGGCTGACTTCACAAACCTCAATTTTAAACAATTCATAAGGATGTCATGAACTGCTTTTAGTATCACTCGTCACCTAGGACATGTTTGCCACGGGAAACCCTACCAGGGGCATGATGCCCTGGGCAACATAGCTCCTAGGATCATTCGGGTACGCAAACTCCCCCACCACAGTAATGTGGCAGTTCAGAGGGGAGCTAAACTGGAAAGTGGAGATGAAGTGGAAACCCATGAAGATTAATACCGTCTCCTGCAAATGTGTGGAGAGTGCAATGTAAAGTGTCAGTACCTTTATTGACTTCTATTCCAACTCCATTTAAAAACATTTTCTACATTTAGTTGTGATTATTCCTATATGACCCACAGTCCATCATGAGATAGGGTCAGCTGCTTAAGGGGGTGACAGACTCAGTCTGTAAGGTTTATATAGAGGCTGGTTTGGTATTGACATTGACTGGTGGATTAATCTAGAGCCTCATTTTGAGACTGTACTGCATCCTTAAAATGGGCTATTTGAAAGTAAATAAATGTTATTTACTGCAAAAATCACAAAGGACTTCATAGAAAGTAGGTAAGGTGCCAGTGAAATAGAAATACAAAATATCCAATTAAGTTTAATGGACTAGCAAACCACTAAAGCTGTCCTAAATTAGAGCATCTCAAAAATGTTTAAAATAATGGTTTTCCCTGGTGAGCTGAGCCTTGTGTTGTGCTGGATCTGTGGAGGTGGTCTGAGGAGATGTCCCAGGACACAGAGGTGCAGCAGGACCTCGGGCGCAGGGCGAGCCACTGACCTTGTGCCGCGGTAATGGTCGCCCCGGTGATAGATGGTGTTGCCGTAGTGTCCTGTGCTGTGCTGGGGGGCTGTCCACTCGGCCCAACATAGATGGATGGGCCTTTGTTTCCCTCTCACCTTCACACTGTAATTAATCTTGTGGCTGAGTTTATGGAAGGGACTGTAAGCGGATAAACTCACCTCCACACGCCAGAACAAGATGTTTAAAAGCACGCTGGTTATCACAGAGGGGACATTTATCTCAGGTCAAACAGCTGCTGAGTGAATCCCTATTCAGTGTCAGTACACCATAACTACAACTGTGGTTTGTATGTAGACTGCTGCTACCTGCTCCGCTTAGGCCATTAATGCAAATAGAATCTTCTGTAAATTATAGAGCAGAAAATTAATATATATTCTTAAAAGATACTGCTGACCTTGACGTTGGCTTAAGCTCTATATATCTTTAAAGGCTGCATTGCAGTTGCTCACTGCTGCAGAAAGGTTGTCCCAAGAGACAGAGGTTGTCAGGCAGGGTTAAAGGTCAACTAGATCAGAAGAAATGATCAGGCTGCAGGTTTAAAGTCTAACTATGAACTAACTTTATTTTAAGTGCTACTAAACACATACAGTGTTCCAAAAGAAACTGTCCAAATGATCTGTTAAACTGGGGAGTGCCTATAGGACTAAAGGGGAGAGAGAAGGGCCAGGAGAGGTGGGGTCTACTCTAGGCCAATGTGATGTGTGTCTGTGAGTCTCTCATGACATTAGAGACATGATGTTACAAGCCTCTTTAAATGCACAGGCAGACTTGAACCATAGTTGGCAGTATATACTGCAAAATGGCATAACTGTGAAATAAGTTGATGTTTAGTCCTAATTTAACCTGACCAGGGTATACTGTATATCTATGACATTGTGAATAGCAACAGAGACAGACAATATGCTAAAGTTTAACTTGTTATAGAGGTATTTCACATAGGGAATGTTTGTATTGGTTCATTGCACAAGAACCCATGATAGTAGCCAAATATGCAGAAAATGTTTTAACAATTCGTCTATGCTGTGCAGGAATGAATGCAATAGTATTCCAATGTATTGCAAACAAATGCTTTCTATGTCTAAACTCTTCGGTAAATGGTACAAGTCGAAGCCACACTGTTCAAATATTCAACAATAAATATATCCCTGATAACTTCACCAAAGACCTGTTGGACTTGTGCAGCCATCTATGATTTAATGAGTATATGACTGGTTAGATGACACTTTTCACTTAAACTGAGTTAACATTGATATATTTCAGATTTTGATTAAATAAAACTTAAAAGTTTTTCTTAGTTTTACAAGTTAATTTTACTTCCTGTTAAACACGAGCAGAAAAAAATCATGTAACTAGAGGTTAAGTCCATGACTGTTACCTGCAATAATGATGTAAACAAGATTCAAATTCCCTTTAATTATACACAATAGTTATAATTTGGCAAATGGGTTTAAATTGCAGCACCTTTTATTTTGCTTTATTTTATGTTAACATTGACAGAAATTCACATTCTATCTCTGCATTTGGAAAGGAATTTTGTGCATTGGTGACAAAGACAGAGGGATTCCTTTGTACTACTTCCTTTAATTAACTGTCCTTTACAAACTCTCACATGACTATGGTAAATACCTACTAGCATCCCACCAAACTAAATTCCCTAATAATTATAAAAACATGAGAATCTGTCATATGCACTTAAACAATATATAATGATGCTCTAAAAGGCTCCTGTTTGCTTGGTTGTCTTTAGTGACTCGAACATCTGTGTGCGCAGATGTGGAGATGTGGAGCTTAGCAGAGTTTGACCTGAAAAGAGTCAGTGGGAGGTCGACTGCTCTTCTCACACTTCAGCTGCTAATCCACTTTGCTAGCACCATTAATACACGCACATGTTATTACGTTACATTTTGAATCATATTTTTCTCAAACTATAAGACCCACATTCTCAACACGCCGCCTTCAAGTAAAGTCTGGATAAGAGTGACTGGTTGTTTGTGGGCAGTGATTATGGCTTGGTTTAAACCTGATTTGCACTGGCTGTAGGCTGCTCATCTGGGCTCAGGCTAATCCTTGGATGTGCAGCTCAGAGCGGGTTATAGACACATCCTACCCCCACAACATGAGGCGTGGGGGAAATCCAAGGAAAATCTCTACAGGGCCGCAAAACTGGGACAGTTTTTGTGGAAGCAACAGCCTGTAAATATGGAAATATATTTCATTATGTGATGGCTCAAAAACATAAAATTCAATTAAAGGTGCACTATTTAACTTTTCTCATGGGGGTCCATCACCACCTTGTCTACATGGAGATGCTATTGATTTTTTTATTGCTAAAAATAACTGCATTCTCACTGTGAGCAATGTTGCCTTCCACAGATCTGACCTGTAACTTAGCCTTGTGGTGTCACTTGGTTTAAATTGAAAAATGCAATAACATACAAGAACAATATACAATGTCAGACACAGGAATAACATTTCCATGGAGACCACCAGAAAAGTTGCCTAATGTACCTTTAAATCTTTCTGAAAGAGTACATTTAAAAACTCACAAGTGGAAAGAGAAATTCTCACACACTGCTGAACTGAACTTTTTGTGTCTGATAGTTCAAATATTTAAAAAACACTAGCCGTAATCCAAAGTTTACAATTGTACAAGTGAGTTATGAGCAGATATTTTTTTTATTATAGCCAGTGGTTTTATAGTATTTTGTACTCATTTGACCTCATGTTGCCATACCCACTGCAGTGCCAGTTTCTGTTCCTCCTTTTTCATTACAAACTCCCTCCTACACTGAACAGACTGTGTGAGGCACCAGCTATGTTTCAAAATAAGTGCATTCTGTCTGGAATCTTACAGATCAAATATTTTCTGAAAGTTCAACTATTTTAGTTATAATTAGTAGGCGTTTTTTTATTTAACATAGGCCTATTTAGATTCAGTTTTCCATGTTCTATAGCATCGTAGATACTATAGTGCTTTATTTTCTTCAATGTAAAATGCTACTGTTTACGTCTTGCTGTGGTATTGTCAAGTTTAATGATGCAGAACACTATAATGACCAGGACCAGACTCCCCATAAATTTAATTTAACATCCAAATAACACACAAAATGTACTCTTCCTAAATGTTTAGCATAGACCTATTGTCGTGTGAACCTCCCTCATCCAGATTTCCAAATGTCCAGTAGCTTACCTTTTACATCAATCGATGTAGCCCTTTAAATCAGTGTTTCTGTTAGGACATTTCTGCTTTGCGCCCCCTGGTGTGAGTGAGGCGCAAAGCAGCCTCTCGCCCCTCTCCTCTCCCCCTCCTCTCTCCAGCTTTCTCCCCTCTGAGTAACCCTCCACTCCGGTGGCTGGCTGAACATTTAATGGGTTTAGCAGCTGTTGAGGAAAAGCAGTCCAGGCTTGTGGCATATGCTCTGGTTAGAACAAAGACAACCCAGTACCACACGAAGGGACCACACTTCAACTGTTTTACGGCCGCGGCCTGCTTCATTTATTTTATTCATTTTGCTGCTAACATGCAGATCTGAGTTTGGAAACATTTTGTCCCATTTGAAAACACATTTTTGGTTTGGAGTTAATGCGAGTGGTTTGTGTATGTGTGTGTGTGTGTGTGTGTGTGTGTGTGTGTGTGTGTGTGTGTGTGTGTGTGTGTGTGTGTGTGTGTGCGTGTGTGTGTGTATAACAGTGCGCCGCTGTGAAAGGAGCAGAGGATGCCTTTTCTCCCTTCTGAGGAGACTTGACAACACTTGACAAGACCGCCCCCTTCAGGGAGAGCCGTGACCCTCTAACACATCTGTTTTCAATGAAGCCTCTATCGCAAACTGGTGCACAGAGCCCTCTAGTGGACACAAAAAACAAACAAAAAACAAAACAAAAAACAAAAAACACAGGCCTACAGAAATCAAATACCACCACCACACACACCGTCTTATGATTGGTATGCAATTTTAAGACCACTGAAATCTCAGAACACCCCAAAGAGCTGTTTTCTAGCCATATAGAATTGAATAGCCCAGTTAATTTATTTATTTATTTGCTTTACTGCACTTTTTTCCCTGTTGTTCTTGCACTTTGGATTGCAACTCTGTAATTTCCCCATTGTGAGACAAATAAAGCTTCTTGTTTACAATGTTTAGATAAACCTAACACTTCTCTTATCTTATTTGGTGTTGTCAAAACTCAAATAACTTTGGCCATCAGTCACAGGTCAGATCTGTCAAAATGCCTGTTTTACAGTGTATTTTTTGGTAATATAAAATAACTACAACTGAATAATTGCACAAGTTCAACGCCATTAAAATCTCTTTAGAGAAAAGCAGGTGGCGACCCATCTACCCCAAGGTGCACCTTTAAGCACTAAAATCTTTAATTGTCTTATAACTTTTGCTATTATCTTTCATTGCAAACTAAAGACCTCAATATGGTTTGTTTTAAAGATTTTCTGTTAAAAATAGACAAAATTTAACTAATTATACTACTACTACAGTGAATAATACAGTGTGGAAAAGGAAGAGACTCATTTATACTTTCCAGCCTGGAGCCATTTTGTTTAATTTGGCTAAGTGCTCCTCATTGCTGCTGCTCATATAATCCAATCATTAGCAGAAAACTAATTAACTTTGGCAAATATGTGATCCCGCATTCATATTGGTTTAGAAAGGTTATTGCTCTCCCTGGGAGCACTAGAGAGAAGCAACGTTTTATAATATTTGTGTATGGGCCCCATTGCAATACCTAAGTGTTAAATGTTACCATCTGTAGATAATAATAGAATTAATCTGAATCATTAAGCTGAATAGGTCTACCCCCGTCATCAAATAGTCACAGAGTGTTTATTCAACACCAGATTTCACCAAAACAAGAAAAGACTATAAGGCTGCAGGCATTTAGCCAATTAGTCCATTAATTAGTCAATGGTGTCTTAGTTCAAATTTTGTGTTTGTCACCAAATTTGATTAGATTATGAAGTATTCATATTGACAACAGCAGAGATGAGTGAGATAGCTGGAGATTTGGGAATAAATGTCTCATTCTGCTTTTTTAATATAATGAAAAATACATAGTTCTTGTCCTTTCAGTGCTTTTGAGGTGAAAATATGTGTTCAGATCATCAAGATATTAAAAACAAAATCTTTAGCTAATGCCTCGCTACCTTTTAGCTGATTAATTCATGCACAGAGTTTTTATAGTTGACTAAGAATTTCTTTAGCCAACCACAACCACATCACACATCATTATCATGTTTGTTTTATGCTTAGTCTTTCCTATGTCACTAATCCCTGCATGTTTTATTTAAAACATTAAATGGACATTTAGCTCTCCTATTAGTGGTTGGTGAAATATAGCAAAACAATATTAAAAAAATATAATGAAAACACTTTAAGGAATTAAACCCTCACGTTTCAACTTCAAATGCATGAATACTGACAACAAACTAAGTAATGTGTGATGTGCTATATGCAAAGGATGTGCATATTTTTAGTTTTGACTTTTTTGTTATGAACATCATTTGTAGGTCTTTTGTTTATTCATGGATAGGTTTTCCATATTTCTAAACTGGCAGTTTGCTCAGTGCTCTTGAGCATCTGTGCAGTGTCAACACTGATGAGGCTGTGTTTGCAGTGACTGGGTGGACGGTGAGCAAACACACTGGGGCCATATGTTTCCTATGTCCCTACAGCTTCATAAAATAAAATGCATAATGTGCATAAAGTGCATAATGTATGATCTATTTTTTTTTTTTTTGTATTCATACAAAGAAAAAGTAGATCATACATGTATTTCTTTTCAGCCAAAATTCTGCCTCACATTCAGATATAAATTGAAAGATATCGCAATTGCACTGTCTGAATTGCTTTTTTCCTGGTGCCTCGGTGCAAAGTGCAAGTTGAGCAGACTGGTGGAGCATTAACCAAAACACTAGACTACTTTTCTAAATTACTTATTAAAGTTCAAATGCTAATGCCAAAGATTAAATCAAAGTCATGTTCCAACAATATAACAAATGTTTAAATTCTAATTGTGATTAATTGAAATAAACAGTGTTTTGAATCTTGCATGTATAATTTACATAATGAAACATATTCCTCTGGTTAGACTATAAGATCGTATTTATCCATATATATTTATATGTTTATCTGCTGCTGAAAAATCAACAGAAATAAGGATATAGCTTTTACAGAACTGCATCTTAATTGATAGAAAAATGTCTGTTTTTAAATATTACACAGAAAATGCAAAGCTTAGCTAACTGATTATGATCATGTGGAATCTAAAATGAATGAATGTTCTCATGGAGATTGGAGTCAGCACATCATTTTTGCTGAAAGGCCAAAACCCTCCAGTACATGTCCAGTCATTTCCGCAGATGATCTTAAATTAATGAGGTAGAGTTGAAATGTTGCTATACTACGTTTAAAATGGTTTCCAATATAGTTTTAGTTCAGCGATAATAAAAAATAAAATAAAATAAAATAAAATAAATAGTGTTAGGACTCTCGGACTAGTCTACCGCCATCTGCCGGACACATCGCTGAGGGCCCTGAATAAAGCCGAGAGCAGCTAGGCTCACAAAAGCACTGAAAGGCCAATAGATGCTCAAGAGCAGTTTAACTCTGGTCCCCTCTCGGTAAGTAAGTGTCTCCTTAAGAGTAACAAATCATTTCAGTCAAAAGCTAACTGAAGCCAGTGCTGCTAATGAAACTCAAAGCATTTAGTGGTAGAAATAGACCACGTGCTTTACTTATTGATCTTTATATTTCACCAACTGTAGATGCAGCGCAGTGCCTTAAGTTTATATAATAGTCTTAATTATTTACTCTATAATTTGTCTTTTAAACGTATGAAGAGTGTGAACTACTTTAACATTTGGTCTATCTGTGAGTAGTGGCCAAATGCGACCCTACACAACCCCATGAATGCTCGTGTTTTGAGGTTAAAGCGTGATACACCTTTTTTTGCACTTGATGGCGCTATAACACAGTTTCTTTTGTGGACTGTTGTAAAAGCGTTTTTTTTCCTCACCCTTTTCACTCAAGCTCATTCAGAACATTATTAAACTCTAGGAGGTGCTAGTGTTTTGCTATTCTCCTCAAATTATCATCTACTGTCACAGAACAAGAATTATCACTCCAAATTTTATACTATTGTTAATTTTCAATTTTAAGGAAAAAAATAAAAATCAGTGTGTGTTTTTCCATGTCAATCAGTCAATCCATTGATATTTGTTTACAGAGCCATTTACAACACTCAGGGTGACTAAAAATATAGACCTACCGATGTCACATACAATTATGGGAGTTAGTAAGACACCATTATCCACTAATTTTGTAATTTTATTGTAATTCCTGACCTGTAACATCCTGCCTTTACTAGTTTGTGCAGATCCAAATGAGTGTTGCCCTTTGACCTGTACTGATGTCACCCAGAGGAGGAAGCAGATCCACATCCCTCTACGTACATGCCACCACATATCTAAGGATTCAGGTATGCAACCTTTTACAAAGGAATGTAGTGAAATTGCACCGATTCAGCTTTTTCAGTTCCAATACCGATTCCGATACTATAGCTTTAAGTATCAGTCCATACCCAATATTAACAATGCCAGAGCTGAGACTAAAAACAGCATTTATTTCTTTTTAACAACAATAAAACCAGACAGAAGTGATTCAAGTATGTTATTTAGCTGATAAATATCTCAGAATTAACTACAGAACAACTTTGTGCAAATAAATCTTCAAACATTCTGAGACTTTCTGGGCTGACTATGACCAGTAAATAGTCTTATTATATCAGTTTATATGCCCAATAGGATATCAACTGAACCAATATTTGAAAGCCATTGTACAAATCACCTTCAAATATCTTAACTAGAATATATAGCCTATTATAATAAACATCACACATATATTTATTCACATTTATGACAGGGCTGTACTCAGAATATTAGTAATGGTAATATATTGTGATGAACCTCTTGGCAATTCATATATCGAGATTCTGCCTGATGGTACTTTAAACTTCTAATTCATTATAAATTGCACTACCTACTGACTACTGGATTAAGAATTGTTGAACTGATTACTGAATTGAGTTCTGATTTGAAAGCTTTTGTGAACATGAAATTTTGATGTGTTTTGTTTCTGTACATAACAAAAACCAGGGATGCACTAATCCAGCTTTTTCAATTCTGATACCAATACTATAGCTTTAAGTATCAACCCAGTATCACCTGATATCAGTGCAGAGACTGAAAACAGCATTTATTTCCTCTAAACAAAAATGAAATAAGAGCCAAAAGTGATCCAAATGTGTTATGTAGCTGTCATTGTAACTAAATAAAAATTCAAACACTGAGACTTTCTGGGCAGAATAAGATGAGTAAATAGTCTTAATGCATTTCAGTATTGGTGCCGATATCCAATACCAGTATCAGATCGGATCTCTAATAACAACATAACTTTAGTAACACTTTTAAGTTGCTCCTTTAGGGATATGCGTGTATTTGAATGTGCATTGTACTGTACCATGGACCCTGTATTGCAGTACATGTTATGTTGTGAAGTTCTTGGCAATAACCAGCCCTACTATGTGTGCTGTTGGCCTATTAGGTAGAATATATCATTGTACATGTGTAATAAGAACAGTAGAAACATTTAATGCTGTTGTTGCTGCTGACTGGTACTGGGCATTGTGGGAAATCTAAGTACTTAAGTTGTTATGCTATATATATTTTTTTGAAAAATGAATTTATCGATTGATTTGTGGAGAGTCCCAGCTGTACCGATATGACCTGATGTATTATGATACTTTGAGTTACTTAACAACCTCCTGACTACTGCATTAAGGGTCAGTCTGCTAAAATTAAAAAGTTAGTTAGTCATAAACCACTTATATTTTGATGTAAGGGCATTGTGGACATAAAATCCCAAAGTATTTTGTTATTTAGCATAAAAAACAAAAATTTCACCTACTTTTAAGGTTCTTTTTTATATGTATCAGGCAATGTATCAAATCACAAAGTCTTTACCAGGATACATGTTAACTCAATGTACTTGGCGATTCCCAGCCTTTGTCCCAGCTTTCGTAGGAGTTACATTGGGATATGTGTCATATTATTCCTTATAGTGACTATATTGGCCAATAGTAGTTGTTGGATTTGTGTTTGAATCTCTTTTCTAGTTTATGAATTTGCAGCAAGTGCTCCAGCACTTGTTTGGTTCTTTTTTTTGTTTTGTTTTTTTGCTTGGGGTGAAAAGTTTGATAATACCACTATGATCAATTGAAGCTTTCAGGACTGTTTCCACTTGTTTTGATTAAATGTGTTGATATTTATATCTTAATCAATTATCTTGAAGTGCTTAGTTGCTCCAGCTCCCAATATCTGCTCCTGGTGTAAAAAAGAACACAAGTATTGATCATCAGTGTAGTACAGTGTAATGATTAGCCTTTTCACACTTATTATATCAGTTTATTGTAGTGCTTCCCAAATTAGGACAATGGACTAAGGACACATTCATGCTCTTCTCACTAACAAGTAAATGTGTATTTATTTATATTTTGTGCTGAGTAGAGGCTTGATCTGATCAGATTTTGATTTATGAAGGTTAGGTATTCACTGCAGCGTGTGCTCAGAGTGAGGGGTGATGCTGTCTTCCTGAGGCTGCTCACGGCCCTCTTCCCAGCGCCTTGTTTTGGCCTGTGTGGAAGTTGTGTGGGCACCCTCTGGATTGCCTCAGCGCCGGAGCATGCCGGACCCTGTTATCCAGCTATCCATCTGTGTTATTGATTTTTCTCCCTCTTTGTAGAGTTTCATCTTTCCTCCACTTTTCTGAGGAGCGCTGGTGAGGAGGGGCAGAGCAGAGATTTGAGAGCTGCGGGGGTTCATAGGGGTGCAGGGGGTGGGGGCACTCAGCCCGGACTGTGGGCTGTGGAGCAGAGCGAGGCCTACTCTGAAGTGTGGAGCTTCTCTCTCTCTTTCTTCACTCTGTGCTTTCTCCTGGGACCGCCCCCCCCCCATCCTCCCCTCTTTCCCTCCTCCTGCTTCTGGCCCTGCACACGCTCCACTCCCCTCCCCCCCGCCTCTCGCTCCGTCCGCCTGCCTGCCGTCTCTCCTTCCCGGGGGGCCCGGCCAGTGCTGCCGGCGCAGCCGTGATTTGCAGGAGATTTGTCTAAGTGAGAAGCAATTAGTGCGGCTAAGCACCGCTAATGTATGCATGCTGAGGCCGTGCTGGCCCCCGCTTGATGGTGCCAGTGCAGACCAGGCCAGGGCACGTCTCTGCCTCTCTCCCTGCTCCCTTCAGTCGCCCTGACTCTCTCTCATTTATTAGCACCATAATGAGTTGACCTGGTGCTTTGAGGTTCACGTTTAGCCCTAGACCTGAGGTGGGCTATGGACGCAAACTCCAGTGCCCCACAGTCTACATGGTTTTGCATTAAGAAAGAGTGAAAACCCTGTGCGTTCTCATGGATACATTTGGAGTGAAGTAAACATGTTTACAGCCTAGTACAAAAACAGCCCTGTCCCTAGGGCTAGGTCCATCCATATATGTACAGATGGTGAATTAGTGATAAAGTAATCTGTTAATGTAAGTCACATATGTGAGCTCTTGTGTCTTTGTAGATATTTAAATTTCCTTCAATATTTTCCATAAATTTTGATGTAGCCCTATTATATTGTAACAAGATTGTGTAAGTGGCGATCATATATCACACAGACCTGCTTGATGCAAGTGTATTCTCCTACATGTTTTTCCACCGTAGATTTCATGAAATGGAAATTTAAGAGACGCACAACAGTGAAGCCTAATTTGGCTGTAGTTCTTAATCTACACACTACTGCACAAATGCACTGCCGCCACATCACAAACGCTGCACAACAAAGTGGAACAGCAGTGGGTGGGAGGCTCCCTTTGAAACCTGTGGTGTGGAAAGCCGTGCGTTTGCAGCCGAGCGCGTGCACATGAGGGGACGTTCTGCTTGGTGCAAATCCCCAACTACTTCAAGATGAACTTTGCCCTTTCCTTGCACGTTAGTTCTCTCTCGCTAACGACCAAAACAAGATTAAGCGCGCTCTTCTTCACGGCGTGCTGACTGCTTTCCAATTGGGAGCCCATGCGCTTGTCTGTGGGTGGTTTTTGGAATCGCGGAGCTCGTTAATTAAAGATAGGCTAATTACTGGCGCTTCTTAGCCTCAGCTTTTGCGGCGCCGATAAGAGGATAATCCGGGAGAGAGGAGCGGAGATCGAAAGCAGCAGAGCCCCTGAAGACCATGCCTCTCCTGCTCCAATGGGCTGCAAGAAGTACCCCCCCACCAGCACTACCACCACCCTTCATACCCCGCAATGTCCGGGCCCTCTTGATCTAGTAACCAGAGAGACTATAGAATATTCAAGCAACGTGCACTTCACCATGAGGAAGACTATGTAAAAAGCTCAAAGACATTATAGCAATGTGTCTTTGGGTTGTCCAGCTACATGTGCCAGTTGCTAATTATTAGATAGAAATGCATGGGGATGTGTAGTGGAGGACTTTTGACATGGTTCACTTGTTGTAGCACATAGAAAACTGCATAATATTATCTACAAGTGCGCCTACTCGAGCACCTTGGGATTGTCACCTATTTGCGGTTATATTAATAAATCTCTCTTGTTTTCACTTTAACAAATACATTTACAAACCAGCTCACAGAGATCTGATGGATTACCTGGCTATCACTCATGTGTTTGGGGCGCATAGTTTGTCATGGAGTTAGCTATTAGCATTTGCCGGACTGTTCCCATATGCTGGGGAGGCACAGATCTATAATTCAGGGGTGGCAGATGTCCACATGCATTATTCAAACGTGCTGTTCTTTGCCGGAGAGCTGCGGACAGAGCCATCACAAGGGCCGTGCATATCCAGGGTCTACTCCACTGACCTATGGGTGCTCCTTCCACCTCCTGTTTCAGACAAACTGCAGTTTCATGGAAAACGTGGGATGGAGTGCAGCAAAAGTCACTATGGCGTAGGGAAAACAGTGTATTGAGTATTGTGCTAAAGAGACTTTCTTTGATTTTGTTTCAGTGATAAATATTGTCTAATCCTCATGCATGGTGTAACACAGAACACAGAGCAAGTTTAAAGCTAACTTAGATATGTGTACATGGTACTGGTACGACATTTTAGAATTAAATTATTGTAAAAAATGTTTGTAGTTGGAAGGAAATTAATGAATGCAAACATTATAGTGTATCTGTTGATAAGTAAATATTGTACACATAAAGTACACATTGGATCTCATCTTCTCGTTGGTATTTTATGGTGTTTGGCATGACAAACAGCTTAAGGTCCACTTAGAAGCGTTTATTATAACACATTATTTCTCAACAGTTATTCTCAATATTATTTACATTTTGTTAAAGAAACTTGAAATGAGCAATTTCTCTGTGCATTTCATGAACTAGAGACTCAATATTTGTTACACATTTGCAACCTACTCAAGTATATTGGATAGTAAAGAGAAAAACTTCTAGATTACATTTGTGTTTTTTGAAAGTTTTGAAACTAATCACATCTCTAGTCTCTTGTTATGTTACACATTACCACTAGAAGGTGTCATGAGCTCTTGCTACCAACATTTTTTTTGTTGCTTTGTTGTTGAAGGTTAATTGGAAATTGCTGTGAATATTGTACTTTAAAACAAATGTCTACAGTATAAGTTTGGTTTAGTTTTGTGTTAAAAACGCATAAATAATAAAATTAGATAATTTGTTGGCAGAAACATTATCAGTGATCTACACGATGTATGCTGTATAATATGTGTAGATGAGCAGGTGAAGAGGTCGACGTTTGCGTGTGGAAGCTTCAGCCCTGTAAATCACACCTACATACCTGCAGGAGACAGCAGTGTAGTGCTGATACGCTCAAAGACAAACACACACACAGACACACACAGACGCGCACACACACACACACACACACACACACACACACACACACACACTCACTGGCTCCAAGATCACAGGCTGCCGCCAGCGTCAAGCCTGGCCGGCGCTGAACTGGCAACCTGATACCTGCTCCGGAGCCCGCGGAGGTGGAGGGGGTGTGTGTCCCGCCGCTCAGCCGAAACCTGAACCCCCAGCAGACTGCCTGGGTGCCTCGCGGTCAGGACGACCCAATACGAGACAGGACGGGCGACATGCCACACGCTCCTTACCACGCCACAGAGAAGGGAGGGGAGAGTTCACACACGCCAGCAGCTCCATTCTTTATCCTGAGTCTGCACACACATATTACCACTCTCTCTAGATCATTTGCAAGGAGACAGGCTAATTCTGCAGCTGTTTTCTCACTGACCTGTCCGCTTATAATTGATACAAATGACGAGATGACAGGACCTTTACCGCCTCTGCTCCAGGCTCCAGTATCTCTCTAACGTGACCATCATCCAAACGATCCCAGACTTTAGTGAGAGAAAAACTCCAGGCAGCTGCTGTGATCGGCCACTGCTGCCAGGGTGCTGGCCTTTCTGGACTGTGCAGTTTGGTATACTGTTTGGAGGTGCTGGGGTGGACAGTGTGAGATGGGCAGGGACATGTCCTCTTGTGTGGGTGCTGTGGGTGAGGAGGTTAACCAGGCCACAGCAGAGCCAGTGCTTCTGGGATATTGACAGGTTTGAACCTGAGGGCTGCTGCAGGATAGGAACACACTGCCAGAGGCTTGGTTACCACCACCGCCTGCCTGCCTCTGAGAGGGAGGGCATGAACAGCATAGAGCAGCCAATAAGCTGTGGAATATGAATGTCTGATATTTACTACTTGAGTAAAAATATGTAATACAAAATATGCAACTATGAGGTGACAATGAACAAGTCTTGAGCATCAACCAAAGGGTCTACAATATTGTTCTTCTTCCAGATTGTTGGCTGATTGTGACAGTAAGAGTTTCAGACCTGTCAGAACCTGTTAAATTGTTCTTGTTGACTCTGGCAACCCAACATTGTCTGGATTGTGTATATTGTTAATATTTAATCAATTATTGTTAATTTAAAACATTTTAAAAAATATGTAACGATGAGGAAGATGCATATTACACATGATGGCAGACGTCATTATTACGATAGTTGATAAGGTCAGGGACGGTTTACTCGTACAAACAAGCAAACACAGTGTGTTCCAATCTAACAGACCCTGTGTGACATGTGCAGCACCAGGTGAGCCCAGCCTGAGCCCAGCCTGGGTCCAGGCCAACGGCCAACATCAGCCCAGATCTACGCTGTAACATACAACAACAGTGTCTAGTTACACCAACAGAGGCAGGTCTGTCCAAACTCTTCATTGAGGGCTGCAGATTGAACCATGGATGAAGCAGAAAGCAATAGACTGTGGTCAATACAGTAATAAGGTGCATTTATAACAGAGGTCTGACTGAGCCACCACACTTTAATTTTAGGCTTGTTATGGCTTGTCTGGTCCATCTCATACCAAAATGTTTGTGATTGTGATGGTATAATAATTTTTTTACTTGCAGTTACAAGTAACTGCTTATAATAATTTGGGCCAATTCGGCAGGAACCTTGAGAGCCAACAAAAGCAGATCTGATGGTGGAATTTGGCCCCTATAGTTTGAACAACCATGACTGGGTGTAACGTAGGTTGACCGTGAGCGGCTTGGGGTTCAGTGAGCAAGGTAAAAAACAAATCCAGACACAGACAGGTAGCTGTGGTCCACGGTTTACTTTTGTTTTTTCAATGATTACAAAAGTGCAAGTGCAAAAAGTGCAGGGTGCAAAATGGAGGCAGGCAGCAGTTTCCTCTCCAGCAGCAGAACACAGACTGATCTTTGAAGGCGCCTTTTATGCCGGTCCTGCTGATTGGATAAAACCACTATGCTAAAACAGGGATGGTTAAAATTATCATTAGCGTAAAATTAAAACCTAAACCTCCATAAAACAACCCAAAACCCAGATAACTATTAAAACCACCAACTATATACATAAAACCCTAAAACCATTACACCAAATAATGTTAAAACCCATAAACCAATAAAACACCTAACCTAAAACCCCTGTACAAAATGTTACACGTGGTCCAGCCCGGAACCATAAAAGAGGGAGCTTGTTTCCGGGGGACTCTTTTCACACCTGGACAGAAGATAAAAAGGGGAGGTAAGTAAAAGCAGATCCACCATTCATTAAAACACAATAAAATACACTAAACACATCAACACGTAAAACATTCTAAAACAGATATTGCACCATATTTATTGCACAAAGTCAGTTTAAAATGTAATTTGTTATTGTCTCCCTTTTCCTCCAGGGACAAGCAACTTCCAATTAAAGTGCTGTGCCTCAGGAATAAAAAATGGAAAAGGAAAGACAATAAATATTTTTTAAAACCAATCGTGTGCAATTTATTTTGTGATGTGCAAATATGTTAAAAGTGCTGTGTGCAAGGAAAGTGCAGTGTTTTAAAGTGCTCTAGTGAAGGGTGAAGGTGCTAAGTGTAGTTTGGGGTAACAAACCAGCCTGTTTGTTACACTGGGACAAAACCAAAAGTGTGCACAGCTTTTTAAATCACTGAATGTTTCTCTATGCACAGTCTCCTCCACGGCCTCATGGAGTTACTCCTGGTCTTGCTCTGAGTATGGAGTCTCTGTGGTCTGTGTGGTTGAGGGTCATTCGCCATGGTAACGCTGGGCAGGTCAGGAGGTGATTGGCTGAGCTGCAGAGGGTGCTGGCGGCGGTTTGTTGATTCTCTGATACGGGTGACCTGCCCCTGACCTCCACACAAATCAATACTGCCTCCTTAAACTTTCATTTGTCCTCGTTTGCTCATGCTAACCCCTGATTGGGAGCAATCATCAGCATCAGATTTGAGGTTTAAATCAGGCCCAGCAAACAGGCCAGAGGATCCTATGGCAAACTTGTGGTTAGGATTACAAAAATTTTAATTATGTCATAATTTAGGTAATTATAAAAAATTGACCAGAGCTCTCTGTAATTTCTAGACACAAAAATCTAAGTGTGACACAACCAAAGTTAGTTTGTAATTGTGATGCTGAAAGTTTGTCACAGCATGGTTTTAGTGTGTAAGACTTGTGTGTGTAAATTTTGTATTTCATAGCACACAAATGTCATAGAGCTTCTAGCTGAACTTTGGCCTTTATAAAATGAAGTTAAAGTGTGGAACTTTCCAGTTTTCAGAGAACACTCTGTGTTGGGGCTGGGAGTCCCTCCGACGCAGGAAACCCTTCGAGAAGCTCCTTCCTGTTTCTCTCCACCTCTTCGTTTGACTTCTGTGTTTGTTTCTCTCCCCCTCAGTCTCACTTTCACTACCCAGAATCTCCGGTATGGCCTAAAGGTTACAGTGTGATGGTTCAGTATATTTCTCCACTCTGGGGTTGCCCCGTCCCACACACAGGGAATCAACAGAGGGCAGATGACTTCCCCATAGTGACAAGTATATTTTTAGTGAACAGATCAAGCAGCATATGCCCACATCGTTATATATTATAATAATGCCTTATGTTAATGCAGGGCTTGTTTCCTCATTATCATGACATGAGAATCACAAGCCTGTGCCTGCTTTAAGTGTAGAAGTATTAGCCTATCATTCGTAAGTTTGTTAGTTCAAATTGTCTGAGGGCAGTTGATGTGTCCCTGGAAAATCCTGACTGAATAAAGCACAATAACAATAACAAAGGTTCAGACAACGCTACAGTTTTGGGGGAGATGGCACATCCAAACATTACATTTTATTTTTTAACATTTTAATTTAGTGTTTATTTTAAATGTCACTATCTTTGCTGAATATCTGTGTGTTTGTCCTGTAGAGGTGTAGAGTTGGGTGTAGGTTGTGATGCAGCAGCAGTGGTACAGGAAACACGTCACAGAGCTTAGAGCTAACTGGAACCAGATGTGAGGCGAACCCGGGCTGGAACAACCGCGTCAACAACAGGGGAAGTGTGCTCCACCGACGCTCTGCTTATCTCTCACATCAAACTGGGGCTGTATCCAGGGGCTTATTTCTTATGGTTTTAAGACAAACATAGCACAAAGAGTTGAGTTGTGTTGTTCCCCTAACAACAAAGTATGAATGAATGAATATGAAATGCTTAATTTCATTCAATCATATATGCTATTGAGTTCATTTCTCCAAATTGCCTATACTCAGCCTCCTGACAAATTTGCTTTTAACTGGACCAATATCTACTACAAAATGAAACTTAACTGGGCCACCCCCTCCTACTTTCTGTTTGAATGCAAAAGGGTTTGGGACCAAATCAGACAATTGTCAAATATTTTGCTGATCTAATCACATTCGCTCATTTGCAGCATACCCCTCTCAAATGAGGAAGACATCTCCTTTCAGATGTATTCATATTATTTTGAATGAAATGAATCACTTCTTTTACCTCACATTTACAGCATTACAGCACTATTCACCTGTTGATTCTGCAGCTTGTTTTTTAATTTTTTAAGTGTCAATTTTCTGTATTGTTTTACTTGTGAGCTGCCATATTTATTTTGATATGAATGGACCACAAGTTTTTGTGATTGCCTAAGTCAGTTGTCAATCTAACCCACTGGGACTTGTGCCGACCCAGTCCTAATACTGTATATGTCTTTGTAAAGTATAGGAAAAGCAACAGTGGCCAGGCAAACTGATTTACCTGTGTCCTCAGATATACATCAAATCAAATTCAAATTGAGATTGTGTTGAAGTTTTTTTTTTTTTTACTTTCAAGTTTTATTATTATTTATTATTTAAGTTTTAATATAATTAAAATATTTCCCAAGCAGTTCATTTGGCCCCTAACCACTTGTATCTGGCTTTCTTTTACAGTATACTACAGGTCTTCCTTACATAAAAACAAAAATAACTTCCATTTAAGTTTACTCACTGAAAAACTGAGATCATCTAGAGCGCCTCTGTTATTGCCCCAGATCTGTGCAGTTGATCTGATCTAACTTCACGTTGTAACCAGGCGTGCTCTGGTCTGCAGTTGGCCTGGTTTCTGTGGCTGGGAGCATGCCCCGGCCTCCTCCGCTCCACTGCCCTCACTTACACACACACACAACACAGACAACACACATACAGTTAAACTAATGCACACACTTCCTACATGACACGTGCACTGAAGCTCTTTCGATCTAAGGAGCTGTACTCGTCTTCAAGATGAGGCTCTATAGTCCGAGATGTCTCAGATCTTGTACAGTGTAGTTTTGCAAACAACTGGCAAAAACTGGCTTATACAAAGAACATAAATCCGGATTAACCAAGTTATTTATATATACCTTTGCCCATAAAAATTATAACTGTGATTAGTATCACAAAATAATAGCATTTAGATGCAGCTTTTCTGGCAGAGGGTCTACTACCTACTTGTCTCCATGGAAATGTTGCCTTTGTCGAGAATGTTCCACAGTATAGATTAAACCATCTATCATGAGGGAGACAAGCAGGTTACAACACTACACTACATTACAATTTAGAATTGTTTAGAGTCTCCCCTGTTCACAGAAGGAATTACTGTATTTTTGAGCAGCAGAAACATCCATAATGAGTAAATGCTATATGGATATGTTTAATGTCATAACAGAGCAATAACATTTCCATGGAGACAAGTACGTAGCAGACCAGCAGACCCCGAGGCGTTCCCAGGCCAGCCGAGAGACATAGTCCCTCCAGCTTGTCCTGGGTCTTCCCAGGGGCCTCCTCCCAGTGGGACATGCCTGGAACACCTCCCAAGGGAGGTGCAAAGGAGTCATCCGGAACAGATGCCTGAGCCACCTCAACTGGCTCCTCTTAACATGGAGGAGCAGCAGCTCTACTCCGAGCTCCTCCTGTCTGACTGAGCTGCTCACCCTATCTCTAAGGGATTGCCCAACCACCCTGAGAAGGAAACTCATTTTGAGCGCTTGTATACAGGATCTCGTCCTTTCGGTGATTACCCAGAGCTCATGACCATAGGTGAGAGTAGGAACTAAAACTGACCCGTAAATGAAGAGCTGTGATTTTCGGCTCAGCTCCCTCTTCACCACAACGGTCCGATACAGCGACCGCATCACTGCAGATCCTGCGCCTGTCAATCTCACGTTCCGTCCTCCCCTCACTCGTGAACAAGACCCGAGATACTTGAACTCCTCCACTTGAGGCAAGGACTCTCCACCCACCCGGAGAGGGCAAGCCAGCTTTTTCCAGTCGAGAACCATGGTCTCGGACTTAGAAGAGCTGATCCTCATCCTAGCCGCTTCACACTCGACTGCAAACCGCCCCAGTGCACATTGCAGGTTCTGGTTTGATGAAGCCAACCGGACAACATCGTCTGCAAACTCTTGTCATCTTGTGTTCCCCAAACCGGACCCCCTCCAGCCCCTGACTGTGCCTAGAAATTCTGTCAATAAATACAATGAACAGAACCGGTGACAAAGGACAGCCCTGGCAGAGTCCAACATGCACCAGGAACAGGTCTGACTTATTGCCGGCAATGCAAGCACAGCTCCTGCTCCAGTCATACAGGGACCGGACAGCCCTTAACAAAGGGCCCCAGACCCCATACTCCCAGAGCATCCCCCACAGGACACCACGAGGGGCACGGTCGAATGCCTTCTCCAGATCCACAAAGCACATGTGGACTGGTTGGGCAAACTCCCATGAACCCTCGAGCACCCGATGGAGAGTGTAGAGCTGGTCCAGTGTTCCACGGCCAGGACGAAAACCACATTGCTCCTCCTGGATCCGAGGTTGGACTATCGGCCGGATTCTCCTCTCCAGTACCCTGGCATAGACCTTACCGGGAAGGCTGAGGAGTGTAATTCCCCTGTAGTTGGAACACACTCTCCGGTCCCCCTTCTTATACAGAGGGACCACCACCCCGGTTTGCCAGTCCAGAGGCACTGTCCCCGACCGCCACACGATGTTGAAGAGGCGTGTCAGCCAAGACAGCCCCACAACATCCAGAGATCTAAGATACTCAGGGCGGATCTCATCCACCCCTGGAGCCTTGCCACCAAGGAGCTTGCCAACCACCTCAGTGATTTCAGCCAGGGTGATGGATGAGTCCGCCTCCGAGTCCCCAGTTTCAGCTTCCTCCTCGGAAGATGTGATGGTAGGATTGAGGAGATCCTCAAAGTATTCCTTCCACCACCGGACAATGTCCTCAGTCGAGGTCAACAGCTCTTCCCCCGCACTGTAAACTGTGTTGGTGAAGAACTGCTTCCCCCTCCTGAGGTGCCAGACGGTTTGCCAGAATCTCTTTGAGGCCATCCGATAGTCCTCCTCCATGGCCTCCCCGAACTCCTTCCAGCTCCAAGTTTTTGCCTGCGCAACCGCATGAGCTGCAGCATGTTTGTCACTGTTGTTGCCCACATGGGCGTTGAAGTCCCCCAGTAGAACAACGGAGTCCCCGGTCGGTGCACTGTCTAGTACCCCTCCCAAGGACTCCAAGAAGGCCGGGTACTCTGCACTGCTGTTCGGCCCATAGGCCGACACCACAGTGAGAGACCTGTCCCCAACCCAAAGGCACAGGGACGCAACCCTCTCGTTCACCGGGGTGAACTCCAACACAGCGGCTGAGCTGTGGGGCAATGAGCAGGCCCACACCAGCCCGCCGCCACTCCCTGCGGCCAATGCCAGAGAAATAGAGAGTCCAGCCCCCCTCAAGGAGTTTGGTTCTACACCCACTCCAGGCCTGGCTCCAGGGTGGGGCCACAGTGACGCCAATCCGGGCAATGTATCTGGCCTCGTTGGTGCGCTCAACATAGGGGGCTTCTGAACCGTTCTTAGTCTGACCCGTCCTCCCGGACCTGTTTTCCTTGCCCTACCAGGGGCATGAAGTCCCCGACAACATAGTTCCCGGGATCATTTGGGCACTCAAAGTCCTCCACCATGATAAGGTGACTGGTCTTCTTTATAGTTTTAAAGTTTAAACTAGAATGAACTAGTATTAACTAAACTAGTATTACTTAAAACTGCTGAGGAAAATTTAAACTCGTATTAATGCACCTTTTAAGTATCAACACTTGCAAATGAAAAGCGAGTTTCAACGCTTTAATAGTCCTGTCATGATAACAAATGTTGAAGTGTGACACATTGCTGAAGTCAGTATAGGTAATAAATGATAATACTGAAACCAAAAATGTTATTGTTAAGTACTGTAAGTATATTGTATATTGTTAATAAGTAAGTATAAATAAATACTAAAATGCAACACAAATAATTAGGTTTGTGTAATTTTAGATCATAATTCAATCTTCTACAGCTCACTACTATGAAGAAATAGTACCCTATGATAAATACTGACCCCCAGAAGTATTGTTGCTTTTTACAGTGGTGGAAGAAGTACAAAAAAATACTTAAGTAAAAAAAAGTATCACATGAACATTTTTGAAAATGTACTTTAAGAGTAAAAAGTAAAAGTATTTTCTGCGGATTTTCAGATCTAATAATACATCAAATGTAGAGATGTTGATAAAGATTTGTGCTCAGTTTTGTTCAGTAGAAACAACTGAATCAATTATTATCTTTTTGTAATACTTTTCAGTCCTGTTAAAAAGTGTAGTTGAGTAGAAAGTACAGATACCTGCTCTCAAATGTAGTGAAATAAATTAAAAATGTATCCACTTTAAAAAGTGCAGATACCTTTTTTTTTTTTTTTACTTAAGTACAGTACTTAAGTACTATTTAGTTAATTAAGTACTACTTTTACTTCATTACATTCCACCACTGTCCATTTATAATATAATGAATGATAAGTCAATATATTAATTATCAAGCTTTTGCTAGTAGTAGTAGTATTGATTTGTATCTGGGTATACATTTTTAACCCTACCTTAGGTTATATGGGTTATATGAGCAAAAATACCCTAATACAGTTCTGACATGAGTTTGGAGTATCTACCAGATGATACCAATGCATTGATACTGTCTGCAAAGCATAGTTTCAACATGAAATGATCAGCCATACTGCTTTTTAAACACATTTGACAATATTTCACTGAAGCTTCTCGTCAGTGTAGCTTCTGGCTTGGTCAGAGCCCACCAGGACCACCTGAACGGTTCTGGGTGTGAAGCATCTTTCAGCAGACTGTTAGTCTTATCATAGAACACACACTTAAGACGCTGTGCCCTTTGACCCTGGCCGCTTCCTGCCCCGAGCTGATCTATTGGCTGCCGTATGCCCCCTGACTGGAGCTGGGCCATCCAAAAAACCAGGGGAACGAAAGTGTGTGTGTGTTTAGTGCTGCCGGCCTGTCCCAGCCAATCGATATCTGTCTTGTATCCTGGAGCTGTGCCTGACCCCTGCTCAACCTTGCTCAGCGGTGGAGGTTGGTGCATGTTTTTTCACTGGGGTCTGCAAATGTTGTGGCACTGTGAGTTTTAGCCTCTTCCTCCAAAGCTGTGATAAAGAAAGAAAAGTATTTACCAATATAGTCTGAAATATTGAGCAAATTTAGGATATAATACATGCTACAGACACAGGTAATATAAATGGGAAAAGAGCCATGTCGTGACCAGTGGTATTTGTAAGTCATGACCAGTTATTACTGGAGTAGGACATCTTTAGATAGGTAACATAGAAGGCAAAGTTTGAAGAGTAATTTACATTGATCCAATGCATTTTATGCTTAGGTTTAGTGCTGTAGGAAGCAATGGTTGCTCCTGCTCTCACATGACTTGCTCCTCTGTGTGTGTGAGCTGGACCTGAACTTGGCTGTAGTCAGACTGATGTGTGTTGTTGGTGAGTAGATAGGGGCAGCGCGGGCTGTGGGTGTTATCCGCCGCTGGTGCTAATTGAACCCTGCCGCGGAGGTGGGGGGAAAAAGGGTGGGGGGCTGTCAGAGCGGCGGAGGAGAGAAATCACTGGGTGAGGGCGAAGTGCCCCTGGGGGGTTGGGTCCCTGCCTGCCTCGCTCTCCGTTCTGCCCCTCCTCCCGTCTAAATAGCCGTGCCGGCGCTGCAGGGCTTCCTGCGCCTTATCTGCTGATAATTGGGCACTGGAGCTCCACAGCGCGCTTATGAAATATAGATTCCTGACGGAGGCGAGTGGGGGAAGGCGCAGTCTCTGCAGAAATGTGCAGCTCAGAAAGCCCCTGGTCCTAAGGCCTCGGCTCCGCAGCCTATTCTGTCACACTACATTGGAAAACAAGGCTTTGTTTAAGGCTTTATTTTGTCCACTGTGTTCAGATGAACTGTGTGCTCATTTTCAGAATCAAGCAGCACCATATCATTTAAGTGCTGGAGTGATTGACTCTACCTGTGCCTCTTGGGAGAACTGACCAAAGTATGGAGCTGAATTCCCAGTGTAAGAGTGTTAGAGTTCTGCTCACCAATATATATACAGGTTTTAGCCATAATGTTTACTTGCACTCTGTGTATGTATTTGCATGCATGAAAATTAGTTTTAAAGAATCTTCAGTTTTAAGGTTAATAAAATTTATTTTATTTATACATTTTATGAAGGGCAAGTCCATTTCAAAGGGCAGATATGGTTTAACATATCGTAGCATACAGTAGTGCTTCTGTTTTGACCAGAACAGGACTGGATGAGCTGATCCAGACTTGAGGGCAGCAGTCTCATGAATTACTTACTGCTCCTCTGGGTTATGGAGCACAGGTAGGTTCTCACTGGCTATAAAGCAACAAGCACATCATCTTACAGAGGGTGATATTGCAATATTGCATGAGATTACAACATGCATTTCTATTACTACTCTGCATAGGGTCCCAGGGGCAGATTTATCACCTTGTTTTGCTTCCTGTTTGCCCCCTTCCTGCATCTCTCACCCAGAGCAATGGGCCACACCATCTCTGCACTCTACATGTGGACCATGAGCCCCTTGCCTATTGGCTGTCTTTATCATGACTTCTGAATAGATGTGGAAAACAACATTTTACTTTGGCATGTTCTGTGATTAGATAACATCACATAATATTTAATTTGTCATTTCGTATTTCTTGGCCTGTCTGCCATATCAACTCAACACATTTCAAAATGTTTTACGTCCAAGTTTGCAAAGGTATTTAGTTCACAAAAACTTCTAAATTAGTTAATCTTCTAATACTGTGTTGTTATCAGAATATTGTACTATCTATTCCAGCCACTGTAGCTCATTGTCTTTTGCTGTATGTACTAGACTCCCTCACATTTGGTTACTATTAGACCTAGATTAACAGCCTTATTTTGGACAGTCTGGAAACTGTTTGGGACCAAGCCCTGTGCCTCTTCTTCTTCTGCTGGTCTGCTGTTGGCGTCTGAGTCATCCCAGTCCAGACATTTCCACTGGGACAATATTCCAGTCCCTCACGGCCACACTCACTCCTGTGTATACAGCCCGTGCATGGCCCTGTGAATTCTGCTACAGCCAGGTCCGGCTTCTAGCCTCTGTCCCGCCCGCTCCCCTTTGAAAGCTCACCTCAAAGGGGTGAGGTGTGTGCGTGTGTGGGGTGAGGGTGGGTGGGTATAGTGGCCAAAGTCAAAGGTGGCTCCATGGAAAGACTGGAGAAGGCCAGGCCAATGAAAACAGCCGTGGGTCGGCTGCAGAAGGCAGACTAAACACGTGCTCCATCCTGACTGCTCTGTGAGGGGGTGGCACTCTGGAGGACTAAATCAAACACATATTGATATTCATTCAAACCAGTCGTGACTTTTGTTTTCTTGATCAGAATTCATCTGAGGATTATTTCACAGATTTTCATCATATTTAGAATACTTCAATGCTATTTCATTGTCATGAGAAATTCTCATTATTACAGAGAATTGGGAGCATCTTGCTGTTTCTTACTTTCCTACAAAGTTACAAAGAAGATTAGTTTCATGAAAACTGCCTTAAAGCTTTGAGCCCATAGAATAGTTCTACTTACTTCCATGTCACACCATCAGTATTCTTACATATGTGGCTTTTGTTTTTGCCATTCTATCTTTTAGCTGAAATACTATGCATTGCATTTATGTTATTTTTGTAGCAAAATTCATTTGACTATAGGCAAGGCAAGGCAAGTTTATTTGTATAGCACAATTCGTACACAAAGTAATTCAAAGTGCTTTACAGAATAAGAAATACATTAAAATCATAATAAAAACAAATCAAAACATAAATAATCATGAAGATTAAAATTTAAAAAGAGAGACATAAATTGGAGAGAAGAGTATATACTACTGTTAAAGCTCTACCTCGGGTAAATCCAGGCCTCCTGATTCCAAACACAGCTGTGAACCAATGAATGCCCTGTTATAAAACATAGTGAAGTGGTCCCTGGTTTGTACAGTCATCTCGTGTTATGATTCAGAGCTATCGATTCAGGGAAGCAAAGGTCATTTGTCTCATGGTGATTTTAATCATCAATTTTCAAGGGGAATCCTATAATAGAAGCAGGAGTACAACAATGATATTGACGTGACCACAGGACAAAATAAAAACGTTTATATGGGTCTATATCTAGATCCACTTTGATATAGATATAGATGCAATAATGTGGAAAAAACATTCTAGAGATAATATATAGAGATATCATTATTTTTTTGTCAGTATTGAAAATAAAAAAACTGTGTCTCAGTATTTTATGGGAGAATCCTCATGGGTCTTTAAATATATTAGCTGAGGGTTAATTATCAAGCAAATGTGAAAGGACTAAAAGTACCCACAGAAGTTCAGGTATATCACTTTATACCCATTTATACATTTTTAAATAGTAATTTTATTAAACATGATGCAATAGATTCTCAGATATGACATATCATTAACACATTATTGACAGTATTGTCAATAATTCGACACATTGCCCGACATCATGTTCATAATTTCATGGTGAAGACTGTTGCCTGCTTTCAACTCTAGCTCAATTTATTCAATTCATTCAGAACTCTGCCATGAAACTGTTTTGTCTATGTTTTAAAAATAGTGCATTTTTACTCTCCATTTCCCGCCGGTGTAGGTCCCGGGCTGATGTGGTTTGGCTCGACCTCCATGTGACCCGTGCAGCTGCCGTGCCTCACACCTGGACTCCTGGTCAGGACTCGGAGAGGCTAAGAAACCGCGGTCTTCGGTCTACAAACAGCAGCAGATCTGAGGGATACGCTGCACCAGAGACCTAAGACTCCCAAAGCTGGAACAACACAGGAAGAGCTGAGCAGCGATTGTAGCCTGTCCTGTGTTTGAAGTATTTATGGGCCTTTTGCTGTGAGTGTAAACCGTCCCCCTCTCTGGCACTAAGGTCAGCTCAGGTAGAAGTTACAGAACAGGCAAACCTCGGAGGAGGTATACTATGTAGTACTTCCATAAACTACCTATTGTTAGCACAGCAAGCTAAGCTAAAGTAATAGTAGTCACTAGCCCCAATAGTACAACATGAGGCCAAACAAATTCTAAAATCTGTATTACCAAAATTTCCACAGAACCAAGTTGCCCAAGTTTAACTTTTCTAGTTGGGGTTTTGCCCCTGGTTGTTTTTATGGAAATGTTATTGCTTTGCCTGGAATGTTCCACAGTATGGCATTAAACTCATCTGTTTCAATGGTGAAAAACTAATGACACCACCAGGCCAAGGTGACCCCGTTCAAAGTTTTTCAGTATTTCTGAGCATTAAAAACACATGTAATGTAATAAATGCAAAATATAAAAACACATATAATTTAATAAATGCAAGATACACAAGTTTAATACCATACTGTGAAATTAGAATCTCCATGGAGACAAGGAGGTGGTGAACAGTCCACCATAAAAGGGACACTTTAATTATCTTAATTTTAAAGGGCCCGGTATTTTCTAATGTTATAATGTTGTTCCCTCATCAAAAACATACCGGGAGATATGTTCTCTCAAACAGAAAACACTTGACATCACCACCTTGTGATAATACAGGAAAGTATTCCACTGTGTTTTTAAACTCCGCACACCTTCACTAGAATCACGGGGATGATTTTGGCCCTAGCATTGACAGTCTCTACTGCACAAAAAGTTAAGGGTAGCTGTTAACTTGAAAATTGCACCTTGATGACATCACAAGATGGAACAGAGCATTTTGAGCTTCTGAGATGTAGACAGACTAATAATACATGATTACTGTGTGACTGAAATAAAACACAACTTCAGGTGTGTTCTGATGAGATAATAGAGTAAAATTTGGTTAATATAGGTTAAATTGCACATCACTAGGTATACTCATGTTCAAAATGCCACTGACTGTGTATTGTTGATTCCTATGAGTTGTTAATTTGCGTTTTTGTCTTCACAGTCTTGAGCAGAAATGAACAGGAAATATGCATATATAAATCTGGAAATATCATGAAGCAATCAAGACAAAGTTGAGAGTTAAACTCCAGCACCCCAGTGCCAGGTAGGTGCTCTTCTTTTTCAGCCTGCATATTATGTTTTATACATACAACTTCACTCGTTATCAATTCTAATTCCAAAGGTAATGTTTATTCAGCTTGGACTCTTTATTTGCTGTAAATACTATATTTTGCAAGCACATTTGCACAGCAGACACATACAGTGAGCTTCCCAGAGAGCTGGCGCTGTATTGGGTTTTCTTCAGGAAGTGTGGCTCCTCCAGAGCGCTGGTCAGATGAAAGGAGAAGAGCTATTGATCGGCCTGGAGCGGAGAGTGTGCGTGTGTGTGGGAGTGGGGCATATAGTGTTGTGGTCTCCCTGATGCAGCGCTGGCAGCCAGAGGCCATAGGGGCACATGAGGGTGAGAGAGGGGGTGTGCAGGTGAGAGGGGGTGAGAGAGGGGGTGTGCGGGCAAGAGGGTGAGAGAGGGGGTGTGCAAGCAAGAATGTGTGAGAGAGGGGTTGTGTGGGTGAGAGAGGGTGGGGGGGTATGGGTGTGCAGGCAAGAGCTATGAGGTGCCCCTCTGCCCCTGTGACTCTGCTCTAGTCCTCATGGCCGCTGTTTGGAGAATATATCATGTACATCACATCCATTTAACACTGGCTGCAAAAGCAAAGTCACTTTTCAAAAACATAATACAAAATTTAGTATGATTTCATGAACATAAACAAGACAGATTTTTAATCAGTGCCATTTAAAGTTCAAACTCCGAATCACATAACTATATATATATATATATATATATATATATATATATATATATATATATATATATCAGCTTTTATTTACATTTGAATGAAAAGTGGCATGTCCAGAATTATTCATACCCTTCTCAATAATCAATAGAAAAGCCTTTAGTGGTTATTACAGCAATCGAATGCTTCCTATAAATGCTGACCAGTTTTTTGCACGTCTCCACTGGTATTTTGGCCCATTCATTTTTAGTGGTTAGCTCTAGTGCTGTCAGATGGGAGGGTCTCCTTGCCATCACCCTCATCTTTAGCTCTCTATCTACAGATTCTCAATTGGATTCAAGTCAGGACTCTGGCTGGGCCACTGCAAAACGGGAATGTTGCTGTCCAATAACCATTTCTTCACCATTTTTGCAGTGTGCTTTGGGTCAATGTCGTGCTGAAATGTCCACTGGTGCCCAAGTCCAAGTTCTTCTGCAGGCTGCTTAATGTTGTTGTTGAGAATCTTGATCTATTGCTCTTTGTTGATTCATACTGTGATTAGACTCCCTGGCCCATTGGCTGAAAAAACATCTCCAAAACATTAGGTTTCCACCATCATGTTTGACAATGGGGATGGTATTCTTAGGGTTGAAGGCTTCTTCATTTTTACGCCAAATCATCAATACATCATTGTGGCTAAACAATTCAATTTTTGTTTTGTCTGACCATAAAACAAAAGACCAAAAGTCTACTTCTTTGTCCAGATGAGCATTTGCAAAGGCTAAACAGGCTTTTGTGAGCCTTATCTGGAGAAGTGGCTTCCTCCTTGGTCTGCGTCTGTGGAACCCAGCAGTATGTAATGTAGTGTAGTGTAGTGTGGGATTGTCTGCCTTGAGATGTTGCCACCAGCAGAGCCCAGATTCACTTGGATGGCCTTGGTGGTGATCTGTGATTCTTTTTCACCTCTCTCACCACCCTCCTGGCCAGCATGGATGTCACTTTTGGCTTCCGACCACATCCTCTGATATTTTCCACAGTGTGGAATGTCTTGTATTTTTTGATAATACTTTGCACTATAGCCACTGATCCTCAGAGAGCTAATTGTCTTAGCCATGACTGTTCACAAACCAACTGTAAAGACCTGCTGTTTTTCACCTGTTCAGTTGCTTAAAACAGCTCTTCCCAATGAATCAGGAAGGAATTAGGAAGTTTTAGAACAGCGTGTACTGTTTGGAATGGTATAGAACTTTGGATTTTTCCATAGACAGTTTACAAAGGGTATGAATTATTTTGGACATGCCACTTTTCATCTTTTCATTCAAATGTAAATAAAAGCTGAGAAATATTTTTTTTCCACAATGATGCCTCTTGCACATTGTTTTATTTATTTATTTATTTTTTATTATTATTATTTTTTTGATGCAGTTTTAAAGTTTGTTTGTAAAAAGCTGAAATACATGTTTTCATGTGTACAGAATGCAGCCCTGTGCCCTCACAGACCTCTGGTTGTTTTGTCCCAAGTTGGAAAGCTGGTACTTGAGTTAAGCTAGGACATTAGCTTTGTTGAAAGGAGGGTGTTAACACTAATGCCCCTGAGTCAGATTGAGTTTCTGTGCCCACTGGGTCCACTTTCCTTTATAGCAATCCAAATACAATCACAGACTTTTCTATACACACATTACAGTGATTTTAAATGCTCTATGCATTTTTTAAAGTTTTAAGCAGAAGCTGATTTCCAGCCAAAGGAAATGTACTAATATGACAATGTGGTGGCACTACGAGGGACAGAGTGATTGGGCTGTAGATCAATGTATCATTCACACCAACATAACAAACACAATGCATAACACAAGATGCACTGTAGTTAAAAAGTTGTGTTCAAAATACTATTGTAGCAAAAACTCTACAAAAACTAGCTGACACTGACATTTGGCTGAAAAGTTGAAACTGAGTTGATCTTCTCCTTTAGGCATTAGATAGTATTGCCATGGGCTCTCTGTAAATGAAATACAGCTCCTAGACGGCCTGCTCAAATGTATAAAAGTGAAAGCATTGACAGATCATTATTTTATATCTCCAAATCACGTGAACTCTTCGACTCTGCACCTCGACAAATATACAAGTTTATGCGCTGCTCTACTAAAAATAGCCGAATGATTTGACTATAGAGCGCCTGATCGGAGCGCCGTGAGCTGACCCTGGATCAGATGAGGGGGGGTGGGTGCGCGTGGTGCCCCAGGGGAGAGATCGGCCCGGGCGGCTCGCTAATTGAAATGTGTTGGCGACTCATCGACGTCTGGGCTCCGGTTTCAGGGCTATTTCAAACCGCACTGCTGATTGCTGGTTTCACATCACACAGGGAAAAAAAAATCAATAGTAGCCGGGAGAAACCAGGGGCCTGTCTCTACCAGCAGACATTATGCTCAGCAGCGGACGTTGGATATTTAGTATTTGTCATTTCGTCTCTGGGCTAGGGGTAGTTGAAGTGCAAAAGTGGAAGATGAAATGAAACCCTAATAAAAATAATAAGGTTTGAATCGAGTGGAGCAAACAAGTCATAATTCCACTATTTTACTCAGAACATTCCCTGTGAATTATGAAAGCAATACATTAATGCAGACCACTTTTGAACCACAAATGTAATTTTTAGTAACGCAACTGCAACTTGCATCCAGCTTGTGTGGAATGTTTCACAATATGGCATTAGAAATGTGTACCTTCTATGACAGGTGTTTTTGCTGAAAATATCCCCTTAAAACATACATTCTTACTTGAGCAGGATCGCCTCTCCACAGATCTGACCTGCTGGATGATGCAGCTATCACTCATGCTTTATAGCAACAAGGTTTTGGGTTCGATTCTCAGATCAACGAGGCCTTCCTGTGTGGAGTTTACATGTTCTCCTGTGTCTTGGTGGGTATTCCGGTTTTCCCCATCAATCCCAAACATGCACCGCAGGCACACTAATCCAGTTACGGTAGTCTTGCCCAAGCCTAGCAACAAGGTCCCCGGGCGCAGCATTGCGGCCCACTGCTCCTGATCAGATGTCTCACTGGCATTGAAGGATGGGTCAAATACAGAGGACAAAAGGACAAGCAAGGGATGGACCTTCCACTAGAAAAGTTACATAATATACCTTTAAATGCTTTCTTTGTAGATTGCACAGACAATTTAAGAATAAATCAAGTTCTCAACAAAATAGGTAGACTTTTCCTTAGTATTTTACAACTTTATCATCATGATCAGTCAAGGCATCACAGGACTCTTCTGGGGTGAATGACTGAATGGAAATATATGTATCAATATTAACTATTTTTTATTTGCAGTTGACCATTTAAGGCTTAAACTACAAAGACAATATCTGAATCATTGAGCTCTTTTTGTGTCCATTGTTGAAAATCAGCCCGGTCTCCAGAAGTCTAATGTGGCTCACTATCTGGGTTCGGGCTGTTGGCGCTGTAGCCTTCAGACACAGAGTGAGGCCTTTGAAAAATGGATAGCGGAAGAGATAAGAAATAATTTATGCTCCTATCACTGCCTCGCACAAATATGGAGGGGAATACTGTGCCAATAAACTCCCACAAACTTTGAGCGGTGCACTATCTTTTACTGCACAAATTATTAACACTGTAGAGAGGAAGGGAGGGAGGGAGGAGAGAGGGAGCATTACTGCTTGATAGACCAGTAGTGTTGTTCAAACTTTGCCATCTTTCATATTAGGCACAATAGCTTCTGGACAAATATGTCAGTCCGGAGAAGTAGATTTGTTATATGTTCTGTTTCCAGGGCTATTTAAATTTCACATATTTTCCTTAAAACATTTGGAAATGTGTTAACAATATTTGCATTTCATTTGTAAGACTGCAGTTTAATCCCATTTATTTTATTTGTATAAAATATGGTTGATAGCAGAAGAAACTCCACTTGTGTATGTTGATGGTGTGTTTGTGTGTTGGGAAGTAGCAGGCGGAGAGGGAGGGGCGGAGGTCCAAAGGGGAGCGTCCAGGGAGGATTCTGGGGTCGGGTGTCCGCTGCCTCTGTCGGCCGGCGTTGACAGCTACAGACGCTGGTCTAAAATGAGAATCCTCTTGGGCCGCCTGCCTGCCCATCCAGCAAGAAAATAAATCCCATGTGGAAGAGGCGCTGTGTGCGATCACAGACAGCCGCCTGACCCCCCAGCTCCGCCGGGGGAGGCCAAGGGCGCCGGCACGACAGCAGCCCCCCTCCCTCACCCCTCCCTCACCACTCCCCGGGTCTAATGTTACCGCGCTGCTGCCAAGTCTCAGATTGTGGAGCTGTGGCGCTGGCCCCGCTCTAACGCACTGAGGAGAGATTTCAGGGAATTTGTGGATGAGAGTTTAAGGGAAGATTTAGCTTAAGGTCCAGGTTAAATTGCAGAAATAACACCAGGGTCCACCTGCTGTCTTTGTGTTATCTGCTATTTAAACAGTTTTGAAATGTTGAACAAATGACTATTGTGAAAAAGACATTTGATGTCAAAAGAGTGGGACCAAAGACATAGCTTTGTGAACAATTAGAGACATGCATGAAGGAGGATACTGCTACCAGATGGAAGGTAATACACAAGATATTTTCAGATTTAAATTTAATCTGGAACTGTGGGCTAAGAGAAAAGTTTAGTTGATGGTAGAGAATTTGCTTTTTGGTCTCCAAGCAAAACCACCACCAAAGCAATTAACTGTTACTGAAGTGGCGTGAATTTTGGTTTTTTTGGAGGACATTCAACCTTTTTAATGTCTGATCTCGCATGACCTCAGAAGCTAAGCAGGGTTAGGCCTGGTTACTTCTGGGATGGACAACCGTTGGGAATACTGGGTGCTGTAGAGGGTTAGTGGCTCTAGTTTAAACTGCCGTTGGGTCCTTAGGCAAGATACTTCACCCAACTTGTGTGTGCTCTTCTGTCAGTCTATCCCAGGGCATCTGTGTCTTACTACCACCAGGTGTGGAGTGAATGAAAAGCATCTTTGAGAGATAAAGATATAAGAGAGTGAGATATAAATTGAATGCAATATTATTATTTAGTTAAATGATTTCTACCTCACCTTTACACTGTTACACACATTGTTATTTGTGTTTAACGTTAGGTCTTCAAGAGCACAGAGAGCCATTTGAACTCACAGCAGATGTATATCAGGAATGAATTTATCATGATCACAAAGCTCAGATTCAGTGGTTTGGCTCTTTTCTCTGAATTTGCATGTTATAAGGTATAACTTCTTTGACTATTATAACATTTATTTAGTCCATAGAGTGATCATTGCAAACACTATTGGTGTTACTATGAATAGAGAGACAGAACAGTTATAAGTGCAACCTAAACACGATTTGGTTAAGTAAATTTCTCTACAAACTTTGTTAGCAGACGTTCTCTCTCTCTCTCTCTCTCTCTCTCTCTCTCTCTCTCCACACACACACACACACACACACACACACACACACACACATATATATATGTAGACAGACAGCTTTTGAATTGACCATATTTGCTGAACTATAACTTTCTGCCTTTGTGAATGAACTTTGGGGAGAAGTTAGGGTATTGAACCCTTCCTTCCTGATGGTGTTGTTTTTGTGCGGAAATTGAACGAGATACTGAGAAGACTTGGTGAAGAAATGCATCCCCGCTTTAAATAGTTAATTACTCTGTCCGTGTCTGGGCGGCGTCTGGCTGCGGCCCGAGGACTCTGTCTGTCTTGTGCTCGTCTCCTCTTCCAGCGCAGCCTGCAGCCTGTGTGTGTGCTCCTGTCTGAGGCAGGCTCCAGGCGCTGGGGGTGGGCTCCGCTCTCTGATGGTTTTCCACTGAGTATTTGTCAGGTCAGACTGTGCACCGCCCGGCGGTCTCCGCTCCTCTCCCCGGGTTATTTATTACCTCTCCCCCGCCAGCAGCCGGCAGCGCTGCGGCTCCGGGGCCGCGGCCAACAGCGGCAGAGAGGGGGGCTGTAGGGGGACTCCCGATGGACGACAGCTTTTGTCATTGACCTTGAGCAAAAAGAGAGTAGCTCACCATAGTCACAATGTTAGACACAACTTAGGTCTGTTGCATAAAATACCTTTATATCGTATCAGAACAAAATGTATGATGTTGTAAGGGGATAGGGTAGAACTACTCACTCTAGAAAAGAACTAGTATGAGTCTAGGAAACATCAGAAGGTATTCTGACACTTATGGATCCAGTTGAGTTACTGTTGCCTTCTAAATGTGATTTATATTTAGATAATAACTTTAATTGTAAGCATCACTGCTAACCTGTGATGCATACTGAAGTACTGTGCTTTACATTTTTTGGTAGTTGTAGAAACAAAATACTCTTTAGATAGAAGTAACCTTGTTTAGTAAAGGTTAACCTTTTTTCTGAGAAAGTTGTGTTGATGGAAAATTGTCCTTAGACTGACATCAAACTGCCCTTTGAAGATGTGAAAAAGTGCTTTTTTTTTCGGGGAACCCCTCCATGGGACATGAGTCACTGGTGACATGCGTGAGGGGGCTGGGTGTCCCCTTTAGGACGGGTTTCATCAGGGCTGTCCTCACAGGGCGTCTGCTCCTACACAAGTTTCCACTGAGTATGGCTTGGCTTTTACATAATCTCATCTGAATCATACAGGGTTGCACTTCCTCAAAATGAAGTTTGAAGTTTTATAAACACACACCACAAACAAATGATTCATGTCACTAGTTTCACTGTTGAGTGGGAAGGACAAGATGAATACACTAATTTAGTTTCAGTTTTACACTTTATTTACCATCAATATTAAATTATCATGAATTTCACCAGACTTATTATGCACTGTTGAACTGTTTTGTATGTTTCATAGGCTGTCAGTTATTAAGTCTATATAATAACATTACATAGTGGTTCTCAAAGCTTGTTTAGTGGTGCTTGCTGTTTTTAGTTGGGTGTAGAGAGTTTATAATTGCTTTTGACCTTGATTAATCCTCATTTAGACTTGTGTTGTCTATGTATTCCATTTTTCTTGGTGTGATGAAACTAGTCACTACAACAGAACATAGGTGCTTTAGATAATGCTTCAGGTGGACCCTTGTATTAAGTCATGTGTTTTGGTTTTCAGACTTGGCCGGTTAACTGCTGTGGTTTTGGCCCTCCTGCTTGCTCCATCCGCCCGTGCGGTGGCCTGCCTCCTTCCTGTGCGTCCGCGGCAGTTTGGCCTGATTTATGGCTCTGACACAGGCCTGGACCCCACCTCGGAGCTGGATGGCTATTCCATGTGTCGGCTGAGCTGCGAGCTCCACCTGGGTGTTCCACTGATGGGGGTCAGATGTGGTCCACGAGCTGGCCTCACACACCACTGCAGACCTGTAAAATCAGTATAATAGTTAGTACAGATAGACCACCATTTATCAAGAGTAACATGGAACATAACTTTAAGTAATTTCAGATTTTGTGGAGTGCAGATCATTTTGATCAAAACAAACATAAGTAAGTTTACTTAAGTCTACTACTGTTGACTTAAGTAAACTTAAGTAAACATCAGTGATGTTGTTTTTATTTACACAAAAGGAGCAAACCATGAAACTTTGAAGACATTCATACAATAGGTTACACTTAAAAGTGCCATTATGGTTGTCTGTGTACATTGTACAAGATGTAGCCTAATCAACATAAGCTACTATCATAAGACTCTTTTATGTTTTCTAAGTATTTGACAGGGACGGGGCAAATAAATATTGCTCCCAAAAATGTGTCTGGCTTGCACAATGTAGGGCTTCTAGCCATAGGCTTATTATTTCAGTCATTCATCAGTCAGTAGACCTACTGTCCTCAAAGGTTTACATAAAGTTGTGTTTATATTGTTCATATAAACTAATCTATTTAGTGTAACGCCCAGACTTCTTCTTACCTCCCCTGTGACGGTCGCTGCTCATGGTGCTTGAGCGCTGCCCGTGGCTGTACCCCCTGCATTCTCTCTCTCGCTCTCCGTTGTTAAAATGGGCCAAGCCGAGGAGCGGCGGAGAGTGCAAATCTTGTTTGGTCTGGGGCTGTGAACTTCAGCGTGACTTGACGTGCACGGGGATTAAAAACAATTCCATCCAAACTTATGATGCGAGGATGTGCTCAGTTTGAGTTCAAATAAGATCTTATAAATGACATTAGCCAGAGAACAAGAATTTGCAACTTACACAGTCAATAGTGATCCTGTACTATATTGGCTAATAATCTTTTTTTTATCGTTTAACTAATGAAAAAGGGTTACAACTTCTTATTTCTTATTTAGAAGACTGAATGATAACTGTCTGTATTTGTTACAGTTGCTTCATAAAAGCACCAAATTGTCCAGTCAGTGACGTGTGTGCGAGTGACAAGCCTCAGATGACTGGCCAACACGAGGTCCACGCTCAGAGCTTCTAGCAGCACGCAGGAATTAACTGCGCGGCTGAGATTAGATGTGGGAGGTAGGAGCGGCGAACTACTGAATGGGAATCTATCCGGCAACTTGAGCACAGTGCTGTCACACGGCGACACGCGGGCTCTGCGTAAAACCAAGCAGCGCGTCTCCAAGTCTGGCTCAGCCCCTGCGCTCACACACAGAGAGGACGCTCAAGTTGGATCAGGGCAGCCGCTGCTCAGTCACTCCTCTCTCGATCATGCCTGCGATCAAGAAGGAGCGGCTGGATGGAGACGATATGGCATTGACCGCGTTTAACCAGGCCGACTACCTGGCTCCTTTAAATGCCACCGCTATCCCCGTGGTGACCCCGCATCCGCCGCCCTACGATCACATTTTCGCCCATCACCGCGCGTACTTGGGGCTTCACGACTCGGCGCTGCATCACCAGCACCTCCACCACCACACGGACGACTTAATGCTGGAGCGGTTCTCCTCCATCCCGGACTTTCAACCCTTTTTTGACAACGGGGAGCCCTGTATCGAGGTGGAGTGTGGCGAAAACAAGGCATTGCTTTATATCAATAAACTGTGTCAAGGAAGTAAGGGACCTTCTATTAAATACAGGGGCGAGTGGCTCACCCCAAACGAATTTCAATTTGTGAGTGGACGGGAGACGGCCAAGGACTGGAAACGCAGTATTAGACACAAAGGTAAGGATAAGTGGTTCTGTTTGGGTGGTTTATGGTGATAGATGGCACGCGTGTTTTCTAATGGCCACTTTTGTTGTTGGGACGAACTTGCACTCGCGGTTTGTTCTGAAGGAGTTACAATCGGCTGTGCGAATTGACGTTATCCTCCACGATGCTCTTACAGAGTTTGGCCAAATATCCAGCACGGAACCAGGGCATCCGGGTTAGAAAGTTTCCGAGGGTTTGAGTTAAGCACTTAGTGTGCAACAGACTGTAGCTGTGCCTTTATATGTTTATTATATTACTCGATATTTAAAGGCACACCTGTGCACACGCATCACATGTTCAACCCAGAAATTGTGAATGCAGCTTTTTATGGCACGATTTAAAAAAAAATATTTGGACTCACGTGACTACTCTGATTTACTGAAGAATTTCTCTGCGTGCTATGGTTTGCTCTTTCCTGTTATTAAAACTTCCACTTCAACATTAACGCATAATTGCGTATCTTGGGGGCCCTTTCGCCACACACATTAGGTTAGTGAGGCAGAACTGACACGCGTTTGGATGAGGGGGGAGGGAGTCACCCCCAGGTCAAAATTAAAGCCTAATAGTTTGATAAAGCATGCCCACAGACAGATGACAGTTGGCTGCTGTCTCTGCCTCCTTCCACTGCTCTTTAGGCATGCATAACTGAAGGTCTACATTACACAACTCTTGACCAACTCTCCACACTATTGTTTAAGTTTAAAACTGACAAGAGATAACTTTTAAGGGTGCTTCTCTGTGTTGTAGGGAAAAGTCTGAAGACGCTCATGTCCAAAGGGATTTTACAGGTGCACCCTCCGATCTGTGATTGTCCAGGCTGCAGGATCTCATCTCCAGTGGTAAGATCACTGTTTCAGTGTGTGCATACACTTTTCTGCTTTTATGGCAAACAAACTGTGAACCATATGATAAATGAAGTGTAAAACAATGGCGTTTTAAACTTTTTGTTCTAGGTTTTAGTTGGCTTGGATTCAAGCAAAGACATTTGGGGGAACATTTGCTAATTTTGTTTATACTATACTATATGTTTACATAAACATTTTCCACCTGACTGTAAAGATGAGGGGAATTTTGGTGATGAAATCTGTCAAGTTAAGTTTCTTTCTCATTTAAAGCAGATATAGTTTGTGTTCTAAATATCTAGTATTGTCTGGTTTGTTTGCAGTTGAAATTCAAAGTCACTGCTGTTTCTGGGCATATCGTTGGTGTGGCTTTTCTGTCCCATTGCCTCCATTTGTCACCTGGCTCTTGAACTTTTGTTTGCCCTGCGTTTCCCTGGGGGCTGGACTGGGGCGCCATGCCAAAGCTGTGGGCTGCGCAGGTGTGTCACGCTCACACCGTCTCACCGCGGCTGTCTCTGTGTGTTTGGGCTTTGAGTTCGCACGCCGCCGGCTCAGCGTCGCCAAATCTGTTCACGCAGGTGCAGCGGGGCGTGTTTTTATCACCACGAAGCGCATCTGTCGACGCTCCCAAGCCCTAATCTTGAGGGAAGGGTGTAAGAGGCTTAGCGAGCTACTGAGCGTGGCTACTGCTGATTATTGTGGGCGAGACACGCAAAGGCAGAGGCGGTTTAGATAAGCCAGAGGTGTTTGAGCCGTGCAGGTAAACTGTGACATTTCTTAGGGCCAAGACATACTTCCTGTATCCATGAGGTATCAAGTATGCAGAATAATGGAGAGAAACTAAACTTAAATGTGTACTTTTATGACAGAAAGTAGTTTGCAAACACATACATAGGCCTAGACCTGAAGTAAAAACACAATTTGCTGGTTAGTAACATAGTACCTTAAAAGTGCCTTAACCTTTTAGCAATGAATTATATGGCTTCCATCTTAGACATATTCTCACCTCTATGAATCAATACTGGATTTTTGATGAAAATGTGCAGGTTATTAAGTAAAATTATGAATTTTAATTATGTCTGGAACTTAATGATCTGTTCCAGGCCTGCCTTTTTATGCTGAACAAACATATGAAGCTGAGAATTTGGTCTTTTTTGTTGTTGCCTGTGAAACTGTTGTTTTTTTTAAACTTAAACATGTGTTGATATAGCCAAGCGGTCCCCTTTTTCTTCATTTTATGTCCCCACTTAATAAGATATCACAGGTATGGACTTGTGGCTTGTTGGGGCTTGTGCGTCGGTTATTGCAGTGACGAGGCGAACTTTGTATTGACGTAAGCAGGAATATGAAAGGCCTTAAGGTTGTTGTTTTAGCCTTCTACCCTGTCTCTCTCTCCCTCCACCTCTCCTACTTCCCTTGTCTGATGAAGCTTGAAGTCTCCGAGCGAATACCACGGCGACGCCCCCCCCTCTCCCCCTCACCACCCCCTCCCCCCGCTCTCACATGCTCGGTTGTTGTGCTGGCAGCTCCGAGTGCGAGGCGGCAGCGCGGGCGGAGGCAGGAGGAGTAGGACTTGTATGGCCTGTGCTCTCTTCCCTCGGGGCACGCTAGCATCGCTCCACTGATGAGCACGGCGCACACACATACTCGCTCACGCCTACTACTGACACAAATTACCTCATGCAGACATTTATTTTGAAAGTTTGACGGCTGAACTTTGAGTGATCTTGCTGGGCTATAGGCACGAGGAGGAGAGCGTTCAGGAAAAGTACAGCAGCTGGTAGGGAGATGTCTCACCTTGACGTTCAGGACTTACTGAAGTTAATTTGCTGTGTCGGCACAAGCATAAAGTGTTTGTAATGACAAGTTGTGCAGTAAAACTCAAATGTACTCTTGGAAAATGTCACTTTATGTAGCTTTGGCGTTAATAAGAATACTTTATTTCAAACTAGCAAGATATTGAGCTATGCATCCCTGCTCCTTGCTTTTATTTTACAAACTGGATGATGAATCTTTTTATTTATTGATATGTAATATGATCATTTCCTTATATCTAACTTTTCTGGTAGGGGTGTGCCATCTGCCTGAATATTCCACAATAGGGCATTGAAGTTATTTCTCTTCAATTACAGTTGCTCAAAAAGACATTCAAATACAGACACATTGATATGACACATAACTTATTCTGGACTACCAGCACTACTGCTGTTCACTCAGTGCTTTTCTGAATATTCTATAACTTCAACTTTTCACCATATTATCAGACCACTGCTATGCATTGTGCATCAAGATATCAATTTATGATATGACTGGTGTTAACTTGCTATCAGTATATATCCCCTTATATTAAGCCTATTTATACTTAGTAAACAAGCCCAAATAATCTCTTTATCACTCACATCATCCAGTGACCATAAATACACGCATTCTCCATTATTTACATATTTTGTACTGTATGAAATAGCAGTAGGTCATGTTGCGTGTTAGTGGCTGTTGGCCTGACTCTTGTGTGCAATTGTGTATGTACTGTATTTGTGTGCGTGTGGTGGGGGGGGTGTCTCCTCCGGGGAGAGCACGGCTTCCTCTGCTCTGTTATTTCAGCGGAACTCGTGGAGGCCGGGAGGAAATTACACTCCCCTCCTCCGGCTCGTAAAGACCTCCTCCAACCAAGGGCCTCTCTGCTCACAAACATCACACATGCGCAATCCCGCTCTGCACAAACTTTATATCAAGTTCTCCAAGGTTGAGTTGAACCCCAAATTGATCAAATCTGACCTAGTTTACTTATACATTTAAATTATGTAGTATTCTGTAGTCCTTGTTGAAGTTCAACAAAACTGTATACAGAAGTACTCACTGTGTGCAGACTCGTCATCCTGAATCCACAAAGATTCAGCAAAAAGCAATTCTCAACCTTGAAATTTTCTGAAAGGAAAACTGTGCAACTGTGATCTTGACAAAGCTGTCCCAATTTTTGAAAATACTTGAAACTACAAGCTTTGTTTTGAAACTTTTTGTTATGTAATCATCAACTGATGTCTGAAAAAGCAGCAAGTTCAAGTGCACAAATTTATTTGGCCAAAACTGTGTAAGTCCATGTTTTCCCTCTTATTCACAAAATCAAACTTCGGACTAACTTTGGGGCATTAGTATTTTAAAGGTAACTACACAACTGTTTGAGGGAAGGTTTGCCACCTTCTTGTTTCCATGGAATTTTTATGCTTTGCAAAATGTGCTTTTGTGATAAATACAAACATTTAAAATTATCTATTCACTGAATCCTAAAATGCTAATTATCCTTGTCAACACTTCTCTCTTTTGCCTCCTTCCCCTGGCAGTTATTCAAAGCTGATCCTATGCAAAACACATTAATATACAAAGCTAAACCATAAGTCTAAATTGTTCTAGATATGTTTCTACACCCCTGATTGGTTGTTTAGCTGCAGAGGTGGGTATTACTCAGTTACAATCACTCAGTTACCTTTACTTAAGTAACATTTTATGCAGTTGTTCTTCTTGGAGTAGTTTTCAAACATTCATCCATACTTTTACTCCTACTGCTCTTTGTTGACAATATTAAATGATTTAACTTTCTTAATCCACTCCTTACAATAATTTCAAACTATAGTTCAATAGTTGTGTCCAGACTTACTGAGTATTTATTTCCTCAAATACTGTTTGCTCTAACTTGAGTAATTTCTGGAGGTCTACTTTATGCTTCTGCTTATTATGAAATATCAGTACTCTTAGTTGAGTACACATTTTTGGCTACCCTACCCACCTCTGTGTAACTGCCTCTCTTTTCTGTTTGCTAAAGTGTTTAGTGAGGTGATGTCTGTACACCACTGCCCTGTGACCTGTCCTTAAGCCCTCTCTCTCTTGGCGGCAGTAGTGGTGGCGGTCCTGTACAAACACTCAAGAGCGCTCTGTGTGTGTGTGTGCGTGTGTGTGTCTGTGTGTGAGGGAGTTGAGGGGGGTGTACGGTTCTGCTTGCCTGACTGCATCGCCACTGACCTCCCCACACACCCCTCCGCGTCTCTCCCGCCCTGTGCCGCTCCACTGGGCTGCGACTGCCGGCTGGGCTCTGCGCGTGGGGCCATCAATGTGCGTGTGTATGTACGAGTGTGTGTGTTTGTGTGTGTGTATGTGTGTGTGTGCGTGTGTGTGTGTCTGTATATATGTGTATGTATGTGTGTTCATGCGCGTGTGTGTGTATGTATGTGTGTGTATGGAGTGGTCGCATGCTTGCTCTCCCCACGGAGATTTCTCACTTTTTTTACTTTTCTCTCACACGGCCTCAAACGCCCAAGTGTTGCCTGAAGTCTGCACAGCACCACACACACAAGCACAGTCCCTGACAAATGAAAACAGGGCAGTAAGTTTGTAAATAGAGTCTAGTATTATAGTTAATTTCTTTAGGTGTTGTGTTTTTATATGACACAGCTTCAGAATATAGTAAAAACAATAATGTATGCAACTTATATACCTCTTTTTTGGACAATCAAAGTTTTGTTTTTAGTCAACTTGTTTTAGAAGAGTGACAAAGTATTTTAGATTGTGAAATATTGTGATTTTGTTTGGTGATACTGTATCGTTGATTGCAAATTTTTATATTGCAATGAATATGTTTTTTGGCACAGTTTTTTGTGCTGCCAATCTACAATCATCAATCTGTCTGTGAAAAAAAAGGAAACTTGTGAAAAATATGAAATTAGTTAAGGAAACTATGAATCAGTTGTACTGTTACTTGTCTGTCATAATAACTGCATTTCTTAAGAACAGTTGTGTTAATAGAGGTTTTAAAATGCAAAAATAACAGAACTAAATATGTTAACATTGTGATGTAGAATAGTATAATTTTTGGATATTATTGTGAGCCTAGTATTGCATAATGTATAGAATCATGAGATACCCTCTCATTCCCAGCCCTAACCTTTTATCACTTGTTATAACATGCAATATATATTTAGTAGTATATGTTCATTATGTAAAAGTAGAACATATATAGGCTGTATACTACATAGGCTACTCTACACTTTTTTCCATCTTTCTCTCATGGCATATATAGCAATATAGCTTATTATTTTCAACATCCACAACTCAAATCAGTACAGTACATTGCAATACAATGCAATTCATCTATACTGGTGCAGTGATTCTCTCTCATGTAAAACCTACAGTTGTTAAGAGAAACCTGTTGACATTATTAACACAGAACCTCTTTTGTCTGCTTCATAGATGTTTGTTTTGTTGCATGTTTGTTTATGCATTCTGGATTCTGGATGGATTAATGACTCTGGACATATGCACTGTTTCCCAGTCCTATCTTTGCTGTGAAGCGCAGTGGGCCATTGTTTTGATTTTGTTTACTACTATGTGACGATCTTAAGAGCATAGTGAATGAATGTGTTTTCTGTAAATAACATCTGAGTAGAAAACAGCTGAAAATAAATATGAATATAACTGTTTTTTGTGATATAACTAAAGACAAGTATAGAGATGTCAGATTATAAAAGCCGCTACTATATGTAAAAAAACACCAGTCAAATGCATTTGTTATTGAATCTGTTGAGACACCTCCTCACCTAAAGATATAGCCATATTGTTGACTTATATTAATGTCATTGGTTGGGCTGGGCGATATTAGCCTGATTCATCAGCCGGTTTTACTTTGTTTCACTTCATACAAACCGTGTGACCTCGCAGCCTTAGATTTCGTTCGCTCGACGGTAGGCGGGTACTTTTTATCATTTAACCAATCGCTGCTATTTGGTTGTGATGTATGTAATGCGCCGCTGACGGGGCTAAATGGTATATTAAGCTTTTCTCAAATCCCGTAGGAAGAAGGGCAATAACGTCTTTCCCCTTAATGAAATTCACTAAACATTCTCTCTATTCCGGCTTTAAATCCTCAATCTGGGGAATCTTTGACAACACTGAATATATCACTCTTCGCTGATTGGCCTGTGCCCAAACTTGCACTTCCGGGGTCTTTGCGAACCGTCTATTGTATTCTGATTTCTGACCTAGCCACTGGAAAAAAATGAAATTGAGTGGAGGCACTAGGTGGCGCCAGCCTGGCTAGGGTGATATGGCAAAAAACACAAAATAAAATAACTTTCAGTATTGTTTTTATGAACATTAACAAGACTTATCAGTGCTATTTAAAAAAGAAAGCTATGAAATTATTTGTCCAAAGTGTAAACTCTGCTCCAAACCACGTGCTTCTTTATTGGATTGGTTGTGGACTTCTCCATTAAGAACATGACTGAATCTAGAGCTCGATTCAAATTTGATTAATTGGCCAGCCCTTATCACTGGTATATGTATAAATAGTTGAATATGCATTGGTCTTATAAACTGATTTTAAAGAACCATTCAGACGTACACCTGTTAAAATGTTTGCTAATGTGCTAAGCAGTAATGTATTTTGTATTCCAAATGGTTAGCTTTGGCCTTGCTTCTAAGCCTGCCGTAATGACCGCATCCCCCCGTAACACACATACTTTTTCCCTGCCTCCTCCCCTCCTCCTCCTCTTCTCCTCCGCCTCTCCCTCCCTCTTTCCCCAAGCACTCGCGCCAAGTCGGGCCGCCATCCCGCCTCCACACACACACACACACACACACACACACACACACACACACACACACACACACACACACACACACACACACACAAACACGCTCCGAGGTAACGGCAGACAGGCGCGTGACTCATTAGGCATTCGTCCCGCGGGGAGATCGCTGGGGGGGCGCGTGCGAGGGAGAGAGAGCGCCGCAGCTGCAGGAATGTCACGGCCGGCTACCGCTGTGTGTGTCTATGTGTGTGGTTGTGTGTGTGCGTATGTGTGTGTATGTGTGGTTGTGTGTGCGTGCGTATGTGTGTGTCTCTCTGTGTGGTTATGTGTACGTGTGTGTGTGCGTATGTGTGTGATTGTGTAGTAGTAGTATTTGTGTATGTGCTCACTAATGCTGTTGGAGCCAGCGGCAGGGCAGTGCACCTTTCAGGAAATAAGGCGAGGAGGAAGAAAAAAACAGTCCTATTAGTCCTGTTTTCCACCCAGAGCTCATTTAAAAGTCTGAAGTAAATTTAGCCAGAAAAATGCTTTGTAATTTCTCCTTTATTTTAAACAACTTTCCTAGCCACAAAGAAAGGCGATATTAGCTACTGTTTTCACTTAAAATTGCAGATCATTTTGTGGTTTTCCTTTATGGTTTAGCCTTACATAGAAAAAACTAAATACTTGGACATATAACTCCATTTGAAGTACATAAGTTGGTATTGTAGCACACATACCACACATTACAGTTAGAAATTGCATTTACACTTACAATAAAACACATGGACATACAGTAAAAACACATGTTATTGTTGATAGTAAAAGTCAGTATTGAATTGTAACTGTGTTGTAATTCTTTAGTCTTAGCCGTTACCAAGCAAGATTTGGTAAACAAAGTAGGGATGTATTGATACTGGCATTAGTAATTAGTACCAATACATAAAAATAATAGCAGGACCGAGTATCGGTTTCATGATGTTGCTTCAGCTGATATCCTGGTTGGGACTTTACTGAATGCAATAAAACTATGTACTTGCTAATGTTGGCCCAGAATGTCTCTTTATTCATACAAATCTGTTCAGTAGTTACTTGCAAGACAAATAACAGTTATCTAACAGATTTGGATCCATTTTAAATAAGTTAACTGTGTTGTTTGTAATAAGTTAACTGTGTTTTGCCATTTTTAGTCCCTTCGCTGGTTTCGGTTATGACTGGGAATCGGCAGATACCTAAAGCCAAACTATCGGTACTGGTGTCAGAAATGTAAAAGATGAATTAGTGCATCCCTAAAACAAATACAGTTACATCTTCTTATCAAAAGTTTTCAGGGGCAGTTATGTTATCCACAAAGACACATTAGATGCTTAGAAGAGTAGGAAGAATAGTGAAAGTTTTTATCATAAACCATACCCATATCTATATGTTTGACCTGGTTTGACTTTTATGTGATTTTTCTTAAAACATGAAGTGAGAAAAGAAGAGCAGTAGGCACAAACATGCATTGCTATGTTGGCTTTTCAGTTGCATCCTAATGAATCACCACGCTCCTCGTACACTATATGTGCATATAAACACAGGTCTATTTTTTCACTCCCACAGTGTTAGGCAGAACGTGTGGGCAGAGATATTCTTAGAGGTGCTTTCATTGGACTTTTATGAGTGACTTTTTCCATGGCAGAACAGACCCTGACCACACACAGTAACCCGTGAATGTTCAGGTGACCTTCCCCACGGCGCTCCTCTTCGGGCTGCCAGGGGTGCGCTTAGTTTGGTGTTTTTGTTTGGTACAGCCCCCTTGTGCACAGGAAGTGTTGCCGGAAGCAGTGGGAGCTCAACCCCGGTTCTGCGTCAGTGCCACCAGAGAAAAGCACGGGGGTTTTCCGGGGGAGCATCTCAAGGGGGACCAGGGGGACCAGGGGGGAGGAGGGAGAGGAGAGCTGGGTATGTCACAGCCATGTGGGTGGTTGTCCACTAGCCTACACAATGACTGCGACCACTGTCCTTACTACAAGTGTTATTGTATTATACAGTGTCTGGTTAGAGAGTGAAGTCCTTGCTCTGGAGGGTATTTTTTAAGAGGTTTGCTTGCAGTGACTATTTTATGAATGAAGAAGCAGATGGACATGTGAAGATGGGTATTTTCATTGAGTTCAAGAAGATCTTAAACTTAGCCTAAAAATTTAGCTGGACTCCATAAAATGTCACATTTGAATTGAAATCACAATTTCATTTGGTGCAATTATCAAATCGCAAAGGCAGCAATTATTCTGATAATAAAAAGACCAAAAAATATTTAAAGATCTTGTTGTATCTTGTAGTTTAGACCTCTACAAATATGTTGTGCGATGAATGGGTTCATTTCAGTCTTTTCTCAAATGTTAATGCTCCTGGAGTTGTTTACAATGTGCACACTGAGCACTTCTCAAAGGTATGCCACAAATCTAAATGAAACTGCAAGTGAAAAATCACAGTTAGATTTTTTAAACTTCCCATAGCTTGTTGTTCCTCTTTTCAGTGTTCTGGTCAGACTTGATATTAATATAGACCAGGTATTCACTTGTGTTTTTAGGACATGAGGAAAGACACATAAGTCTATTTTCTGTCAATATATTTGTGACACTTAATATTAACTGCATCTTAATAAGCTTTGATAAAGCATGAAGAAAGTCTTCATTTATAATAAGACGAAAGTACACAAGTTCAATAGTCCTCTCCAGTTGTTGTATTGAGCCTTATGAACAGATAGTTTATTGAGAATTATTCAGACTTAATAACTATTTAATGTATACCCTAACTCTAACTCCTAACTGTTAACTAGTTACTAAGCCTGAGCCATTCTTAATAAATGATTTGTTCATTTTGACTTAAGTATATCTTTCCATTCCTTCTTAAGGCTGCTAATGGTATAGTTTTTATTTGTGTTTTTGCAACATTTGTTTTGTCGAACTTGTTGCATTTATGTGTTTAATAGTTCCTTAATATAACTTAGCAAAAGTAACAGTAAACTGATCTGTTGTCATTTGGTGCTACTGCTGTACACAACTTCTTAAAAGAAAGAAAGAAGGAAAAGAGTGTTTTTCTGGCGAGGTTTTAAAAGAGAATTGTGCAGAACTGTGGCCTGTTCGTCCTGAGGGATGTTTTCATCTTCCTCTGTCTCCCCCCAAACTCTTTTTAAAGTCTGCCATTTGAGAGACTCCAGAGGGGCTGCACCTGTTTGCCTCTTGGCTAGGAGCCCCCAAATCCCTCCTCCTGCCCCCGCCTGCCACTCAGGCTGCCGCGCCTCTCGGGACATGGGGAAGAGAGGGGTGGGAGAGAGGAGGAGAGGGGTGACGGGCTGCGCGTGGTGGAGGGATAGCTGCAGGGCTCAGAGGCGTCCGGGAATAAGAACCAGGATGTGGGCAGGAGCGAGAGAGACTTTAAACCCAGGTCCAGTGTCCCACATTGGGCTGAGCTGCCTCCGTGTAGCCTCTCATGTCTGGACTCTGCACAGTCTCTTTCATTTTTACATTTCTCTCACCTTCTGCAAAAACAAGTCCGCTCTGCTCACTTCTCTCTGTACCTCAGCCCAGAGTTTGCTCACTTTCTCTCCCCTTCCTCTTCCTGTGTTCCTCTCATCTCCTTTACTGCCTCAGCCCGCTCTGTGCTGGACTTTCTCTGACTGGGATTTCCAATTCAGAGCCATCAGGTCACATTAAAGGTCATTCAGCATGACTTCCTGAACCCACATTTCAACATACACAACAATGTAGTTATGTTATTTTATCAATCAGAGATGAAAGATATTTGTGAATGACAATGTAGTGCTGAGATCAGTCTCCCCACAAACACTGATATTGTTTGTTTTGATTATTCTGTGGAGTTACAGTACATACATGTAATGACTATAATGCTAGTCTTTACTGGGTAGGGTTATCAAAAGTTAATCAGATACAAATAGATACTAAACCCAATATTTTGTGTTGATTATTATTGTAGAGAAAGAGTGATTTTATTATGATTGTGATAGGTAATTTGTATGGGTAATTGGTATTAAAATAAATTTTGACTTGGACTTAGACAGACAACCCTTTGCCTTTTTATTACTGTTATTAAACAATTACATACACAAGGTCAACTTTTCAGATTGTTGTCTGAACTTTTGAACTGCTTACTATCTGTGATTTGTAGCCTATACTATGTAAAGTGCCTTTTGCACGCAGAACCGGGGGCGACTGGCTGAGAAGCGCACCATCCCGCTCCCTCCAAACCGGGTGCCAAAGAAGGAGCTGGCCTCTATCTTCAGCAGTGACGACAGCGAAGGCAGCGAGCGGGCCAGCGGGGACCATGCCCACATCAAGCAGGAGGACGAGCTGCATTTTAGTATCATGAGGAAAAGGTGAGACACAACCTCCTCCTCACTGTTTTTGTGCTATTGAAATCTCTCATGATAAAGTGGGTGTATAATTCACATGTATGTTGTGAAATGTCACCCTAGCCTTCGACTTGTCACTTCTTTCTCTCCTACGTTCAGTTTTGTTTGCTTCTCTTCACTTCCTGTTTAAAAGTGAGCCCTCACCTAATGATTGAAATGAGTTGTTGTTACTTTTAAAAGGATTTGGTGTAATTTATATGTGTTAAAGGCTTGTTTGAGAGGCTCAGACAAAGATGCTTAAAAATGCTCTTACAGCTTTTCTTTGCACTGTCTAATGGAAGATGTGCACTGGGCTCGCAAAGTGTTAATTGGTTTGTTGTTTGTGTTTGTTACAAGTGCTGCCAAGAATCACTATATCTCCTCTGACGTATTCTGATGGCCAAAGTTGTGCTGTGCTCAACTTTGTTTGGAAATGTACTATAAAAGTGCTTTCAATTTGAGCTTATTTTGTAGCAAATGCTAAAAATATATCCCCAAATAAGAGAAAACAACAGCAGGATATGATTTATTTACGAAGCTAAACAGGTTTTTTTATGTACAAACATTATGGATGATGGACTAATTGTCACAACTGGATCATTAGAGTTTGTTGAGTATTTTGTGAGCTCATTAGTCACATAATTCATAAGAGCATTTTGGTGTGATTGTGTTAGTGTTTACTAAAACATATTCTACTTTAAGACTCTCATTAAGACATGGGCCAATGATCGTCCACAGAGAGAGGTTTATTTAATCATGACATTTGTATTGGACAATAATAAGGATGCTGTTTGGTTTGTGAGATTCACATAATGCTGTTCATTGATTAGGCCCAGTGTTTCTGTCTGCATCATAAGCAGCCTTCAGCCTCATTACAGAAGATGTTTTTTATTTCTCAAATGAGCGTGCGACACAGCGGACAGCGTGGCAACTGCGCGGCTTTAAATGGATCCACTAACCTCGTTTAAGAGGGCTTCCCCTCCCCCTGACACTTGTGCTGCCGGCGCGTTAAGATGATAATGAATTTAAAGAACACTTATGACTAATATGTCAGGCTTTTACCCTTTGAGAGGCGACGGACTCGCTGGAGCCGCAGCCCCAGTCTGTCCCGGGCTTTAGCCCTCTATGTGAGTCTGGATGGGCCGGATAATGGGATGTCCAATCATGGAAATGTGATTTCCATTGACCGCAGCTTCGTAAGTGAGTCGTAGAAGGGTCTTAACAAATTGGATTTGGCCAATGGATGTGAAAAATACAGAGGCTGTGTATACATGTGTGTGAGGCTGTGCTGGTCGTCCTCACATCATCAGACACTGGGCCTGATCACTGTCATCTGTCACTCAGGCTGGTCTTAGCACTGCTCATTCAAAGAGCTTTGTCCTCACCACAGCACTTTACTTTTAAAAAGCAGCTATGGATGATATGTCTCAAAATGTGTCTACCAAGAAGTATGTTTAATAACTAGAACTAAAGTTTAATATTTGATCTTTATCTTGAGCCTGTGACAGAATTATCCAAAAAAAAGAGAAAAAAGAAAGAATAAACGCTTTAACCTAAGTGCAGTTAGAGATCCGTTTATGTAACTCATTGGTTAACACTGATTTATGGATTTCATCTCAAGGACTAAATATTTGATAGCTCTAATTCAGGATTGTGTGTTTTACTCCTGGGAAAAGCCCACTTTGGTTTCAGATAACAAGTGTTTATTGAAAAGTGCTGAATAAGTCTCTGGATAATTGTTATGCTGCCACTTTTTGGATATTGAAAACCTTGCCTTGTAAAAACCTTTCTTTCAGTAAAAATAGATGATAACTAGTGCTGAAAACATTCACTATTTAAAGTCCTAAATGTGGTGAGGATGTTGTATATAGTTAGAACATATAGGAGCAGTAGCCTGACATTGTTTGACTTTGGATCCCGTGGCTTTATTGAACGCTTTGTCATTGGCTGATGCGTGTAAAGGTCGCGGACAGTGAGACATTACTGGAAAAGCCTTGCCCTAAAGCACTAATTAGTCAGGCTGCGGAGGTTTTATAGTTTACTGGAGGAGATTTCCACTTCTAGAAAATGTGTCCTTATTTACACTGGTTTCCCATGACAACGCAATCACACCAATTTAATTCTTTGCAAGGCGTTGGCTAACACCAAAACATTTTACGCATTCTACAATTGGCTAATTGCATGATCAACATAAGAAGGAAAGTCATGCACTGTTGGCTTAGTGTCAGTTTACATGACGGTTAATATGGCAGCGTTGTAACCTTGTACTGGAAACTGGATGTCGCAAAGTTTGAGATTTCAAACTCACGAGAATCCATCTCTTACGGCTCCCGCTTATCTGTTCGACTCTGCCCTTTTGGCTTTTGGTGCAGAGCAGAATGTGCATGTTTTAGTCAAAGTACATTTTATTATTAACTGCTAAGTAGACATGGCTTTTGCTAAGGTAGCAATGGTGTGTACAATATAGAGTAGCTATAGTAGAGTCTTTGAACAGTTCACTCTTTTTTATATTATTTTGAGGAGATGCAGGAGGGGACATATCAATATTAGTCCATCCTTACAAAATGTCATTTTCCCCCTGGTATGCTATATTATTTATTTACAACATATAGTCTGTGTATTGTGAGTTAGATGTGAAGCTTAATTACAACTTTTTCATACTATATATCACTTGACATGCTTTCATGGTGCTCACAGGCCAATGTCCCATTTTATTCAATATATGAAAATTGGTTGTTTACAATAATTGATAATACTATGCTGTACCAACCGTACTCCCTGTTTTATAGTTCTCACTGCACTTTTTATGGCTTTGCATACTAAATGTTGCCAGGACTCTACCTGATCCCACCTTATGTCGAAGTTGCTGACTATTGCCCACAATCTGCTGGAGTTTCTCAGTGCTGCTGCGGGCCACATGTGCCGGCTGGAGTGGGCTTCAATGGTCATGGCTGGAGGAGGGAACAGCATAAGCCCTTTAAGCACCAGATGTTGGAGCTCTTGTGATAGTTTTGGGTGTATCTATCTGCTCTCTTTCTCTTTCTCTTTCTCTCTCTCTCTCTCTCTCTCTCTCTCTCTCTCTCTCTCTTCGCTCTCTCGCCCCCTCTCTCCCCCTCTCTCCTCCTGTTTGTGTCTCAGTGTGAGAGACGTGGCGACTAGGAGCTGCCACTCTGCGCCAGCTCATGCAGACACCTCAGCCCCTGGTGCCAATGTTTCAGCAGGGCAGCAAAGGGATCTTACACACAAGCAACAGACCTGCCAGGGAAAGGACAAGTAAAAGTGCTGGTCTGCTGCTCCTAACAGATATGACATATATAGTAATAAAATAAAAGCAAATCAGGTAAAATAGGCTATCTCAAATAAGTTTATACAGCAAAATACGATGTGAAAAACAAAATCATAAGAGACCAAGAAAATGTTTTAATGTTATGTGTGCCTGAGTGTTGGTGGTGGTCAGAGGGGCCGATGGCCCAGATTGGCAGCCGCGCTTCCGTCAGTCTGCTCGAGGGCAGCTGAAAATCCATTGTTTGCTATATGGTGTAATGCCACTATGAAGAGGCAGGGCCAGCAGAAGATAATCAGTTTTTCAGTTTTTACCAGTTTTGACTTTCCACTGCAAGTCCTTACAACACCACTGATGTTTACAGTGATCAAAATCTAAAATAATTATCTAGTTTACTGCTAAATACTAGAAAGTGCATTATATGGCTAATACAAATATGAATTATTCTGAATATAAAAAGAGTTCTCAAACAAACACTTTAACTGCATATAGTACTTAAGAGCCATTACATTCATAATTCCACAGATTGATAGGCTCACCTTTCCCAGTGATCTCTCCATTATTGGTAGTATCCATGACCTGTTGTGTATCTTACAGCACGTATTAGCCCGGCTCTATTCAGGTCAGTGTGTGTATGTTTGTCTGTGTGCGTGTGTGCTGGCACTGGGGGCTGTATTGACCGCTGTGGGCCGAGCGGAGGATGAGATGAGGGTGGCGGGCGTGCACCTGGGTGATAAGACGGGCTCATGTCCTTCTTAGCGCTCAAAGCCTCCAGACATTTTCCCCGCGGCGCCGTCCTTCTTGCGCTAACCCCCGCCTTAGCATCTCCTCAGGGAGCGCTGACTCAGGTGACTAGGTTTTAGACACCCTCCCTCGCTCCCTCCATCGTCAGGCCTATAATATGACCTTGCCTTTGCCTCCTAAAGATAGCACAGAGGTGGTGAGGGAGGGGGGCAGAGGTGGGGGGCAACTGGACCAAGCCCTCATTAGCTGGAGCCCAGGCGGGATAGCTCAGGAAAGTGCGTCTAATTACCCCACTAACTATGTCCTTGCAGCTTAAAACGGCCTCTTTGCCATTGGATAATAACTGCACCACGCACTGATAGCTGCAATAGCTGAGGAATCTTATAGTCTAGTGGGTTTGTGGTTTATAAATCGATGTAAAACCTTTCTCGACCATTTTACAAATCTTTTAGTAAAACTGGTTGAAAATGTCTTTGCTGTTTGTAAACATCAATTGCCTTTTTGTTAAAATAATGTGTATATTTTTATGTTCACTTTTATACTTGTTGCACTGTGTCTTGAAATCATCCCTCTACCAGGAAAATCTTTTGTTGAAAGTTTTCATTTGTCAACACTTTGAAACACAGCTTCTTAAAACACAATGACTCTCAATTTACCAATATTACATTTTCTACATGGGCACAACTCAAAAATGGGTTGGTAGTAGGGGTATGCAGTTAATCACATTGAGATTCAGTCATTGTCCAGAGCCACTCATCTGGTTTGGAGTGCATTCAAAAATATATATTGTTTATGTTCCAGAAATTAATGTCGAAAGCCTATTTTATTTGTTTTATTTAAGTAAGACCAAATTAAATCAAATAACAAATTGTTCAATATGAGAGTGGTTTATGTTCTTGCCATATCTCTCAGCCCTAGCTGCTAGTGTGTTTACTTGGTAAAACATTTAGAGGTAAAACACATCTTTATCCCATTTACCTTTTGGTACTTTCAGACCCAAATAGCCACTATTTAAGTTAATTTAAGTTCTTTACTAAAATAGAAATAGTCATTAGTCCAAAAATGACTGTAGCGCCCAACTTAGTGACAGTTGGGTCTTTAACTTTTTCCTCCTTCCTGAACGAGTGCATCTCTGACTGAAAGGTGGCGCATTAAGCCCTCCGCTCTAACCTCCATCTCCGCGGTGCCGTGTGGAAAACAGCCTGGCGACCGGTAGCCTGACATTAGAGCAGCAGCCTGTAATCATGGGGCTGTAAAAACCCAAATCCAGCAGCCACAGACCGCGTGTCCCGTCACAGTGGTGCAACTCAGAACCACACAGCGCCCCTGTCCCAAAACTTTACAGGCGCAGTCATAACCAGACCCCCTGCAGAGATCACACCGCCGCAGTAAAGAGGCGACAAAGGAGAGACGTGATGTCAACCTTAGCGTCATGTCCACACTGTACAGTTATATCAGTTATGTCTAGTACATAATTGTTGTCAAAAGTATTGATACTCATATCAGAGTAAGTATCAACACTCTTCAGAGTGAAATAAAAAGGACAGATTTAAATCTTGGCAGAATAGTTTTATAATGGTTTTGATCCACATTTACATCAGATGCCATGTTTTTTGTGTCAGTGGAAGGAAATGGGGACATAACAAATTGACAAAAGAGAACATGATTTTTTTGCAAGCCACATTACTTTGAGAGGACCTTTCTAACATAAAATCTTCACCACTTGTGTTGCCCAACTCCAGAATCAAACCACCAATCACTTTTAAACAGAAATAATTGTCACGGAACAGGTTGTTGAGTTACATTACCAAAATGGTCACTATGCTCCTCTAACAGAACAGTTACAGCAGTCACAGACTGAGACAGTCTTTAAGCTGCTGAAGTTCTTATGAGTTTGAATGGTGGTTAATACATCTTAATGTGGATAATGAGATGGGATGAGACCCAAAAGTGCTGGATACAGGAGTCTGTCAAAGTGCATTAGTGAGTGATGTACTATACTCTAAATACTAGTGAATATTGTTTATATGTTGGCTCAGATTTTGATGGTAATGTTATTTTTGTGTTGTGTTTTACAGTCGGGACAATGACCTCTCCACAATAATCTCCAACCTACACCACACAAGGCAGCACGGCATGTCCGAGAGCCAGTCTGAGCGCAGCACCGCCGGGCAAACAGGTGGGACTAACTAGCCAGGATTGGGCACTAGACATGATATGTGTTTGTTACATATGGTTAGCTTATAAAATAATTGCCTACATCACTTTTCAAGGTTTTTAGGAAAATACTAAATAAACTATGTTAGTAAGATGACCTGAGCAGTTTGTGTTTTTTCCTGTAACAGCCAATCTGATTGGTTGAAAAGGGAGTCAATGACACCTACAGATGCAGTAGGTTCTGAAGACTAGAATGAGACAGAAAACTCAATTTGGCCAAAAAAAAATGACTTAGGCAGTTATGCTATGAGGCTGGTGATATTGGATATTAGGTTCTGCAATTACAGTATTTATCTGCTTCCAACTGCTATTAGCTGTGGAGTTGTATTTTGTCTCTTATGTCTGGTCTGTTGTTCTTTTTCAACCCCTCACCTTTTCTCTCTCCGTAACTCATGTAATTATTCCATTATCCATCTAATGCACTCTAATTTGTGTGATTGGGAGAATTTAACATAAGCTTATTAGTCATTCCTGATGGTGGCTCTCAACTTGATTACTTAATGTTCTTCCCACATTTCCTGCTGCACTCCAGGATTTTTGCTAAAGCCCCTGTTTTAAATTACCTCTGAATAAATAGCTTTGTTTGCCATTAATCCATTTGGTTGTGAGCAGAAGAAACTGGCGTGTGTGCTAAGCTAAGAGCCTTTCCCCTGGCTTACAGACACAACACAGACAGAGTTTAATCACAGCTATTTGTCAAGGAGCTCGTATGAGGATATTGTGCAGTGACCAGGATATATGGCTGTGGCTGGGACATTGGTAAGGCAATGCAGGGTGGGTACTTATGTGTTATTTGCATATTATTTAGGATACTCTTGTTAGTTCTGTCTGTGTGTTTAAATGGTTAGTCCATCGTCAGCAATATCCTTATACATGTCATATTACTGCACCATTTCAACTTAAGTTCAAAGGAAAAGGCAACTCAAACTAAGCAATTTATAATTTCAAATCATTTAACAGAATACTCTTTACCTTTTTGTGTATTAAATCTACATTTGGCGCTTGCCAGTTAGAGCTCACACAGACAAACTAGACAGCCAACCTCTCACTCTCATCCTTACTGACTGGGCAATATAGGGAATTGTTGTAAATTTTGACAACTTAAAGATCCAAATTCACCAGTTCTCAATGTATTTCTACTACTACCTGATTTTCCAACTCAATCTGGCATTACACTGACTTATTGTTGCCCCTTTTGCCCCAACATGACCCCTCCTTTTAGCCCATTAGCCAATGGCACAGCAAGTGGTATCGTGAATCCAGACCCAACACCTCAGCAGCCCCTCTCTCTGTGATCATCTCCACACAAGAGATTAATCATCCATACGGTCAGATTGGGTGGGGGGTGTAGGGTATTAGTAACAACTCCATAAGACCTGAAGTTTAGAAATAATCATAAATGATTAAATAATTAACTAATTATTACACATAGATACATTCTTGCAATTCTGTCTGTACACAAGGAAAAACTGTGAACATAGACCTATTGTCTTTTACATCTACCATTTTAATAAGTGACTGGGGCATCAGCATGTTGCCCCATTCTGAGGGTGGTGGGGCCCTAAAAGCTGTTAGTTTGGGCATTAGAGACAGATTTAACAGGTTGTATTAGCTGCTCGCCTGGTGTCTGTAAACAAGTCAATCCGATCAGCCCTAAGTCTGACTGCCAGTGAAATGCTCATATCCACAGACTCACCATTAAAAAAGGTAGAGCCCACGCCAAAGGAATAGAGAGCCCCAACAGGTGGGCGTCAGAGATATAAAGTTCGAGAGTAAGTGCACAGCGGATTTAAGGACTCTTATGTCTTCTTCTTCTACTCTGGACATACAATAGGTTAATGATTTACAGTAGAGTTCTGAAAGAGTGCACACCCGATTAAAAAACACACTGATGGGAGGAACATTTGGAGACAGACTCAGAAGACGAGAGATGAATGAGTGTGGTGCCGGGGGAGGCCCACGTCGCTGTGGCGGCCGCTCCTGTGTGTGTGTGTGTGTGTGTGTGCAGTATGCCTGTGTTTGTGTGCAGTTTGTGTGCGTTTATAGTTTGTGTGCGTTCAGGTTTGGGTGTGTATGGGTCAGGCAGAGGAAGCAACGCTGGGTTCTTACTGTGCCGGAGCGGGCCGTTAATTAAATCTGAGGGACAGACGGGAGGGCTGCCTCCCCCTTTCTTTGCTCTTTCTCTCTCTTCTCTTTCTTTCTCTCTCTCTCTCTCTCTCTCTCTCTCTTTCTCTCTCTCTCTTCCCAGTCGGCGGTGAGGTGTGTGAGTGTGGAGGGGGGCGGGCGCCTGGCTGCCTGTGGAGACTGTAAACTGTGGCTCTGCGGTCAGACCGGAGACTCAGGCAGATAAGGTGTTTTTGGACTGCTCGCTCTCGCTCTCCTGCTCAGACTCCCACAGGCAGTTACGGCTGTAGTGTGTGTGTGCGTATGTCTGCGTGCATGTGTGTGTGTGTGTGCTTAAGCATGTGTGTATGTGTTTGTGCACCTTTAAATGGCTGGCTCAGGCGGAGCTTGCGTGAGCCGGCCCAGCGTGTTCGTGCAAAGCACACATGATGATTACTTTTCACCAAGCACTTATTACACCATTAGCATAAAAGGCAAAGTCAAATGGTTAAGAATTATAATTGTACTGGTTGGCATGTATTAGAATATAGTATTGAATTTGTTGAGCTGGGGAAGGCCCTAGAAGAAGAGGAATCTTTGCCACTGGCCAGTGGGGATCCTGATAAACAATGAAACTTGTTTATTTCATCTCATTTAAAAATTTAAAGTTGCAGTATAAAACATACCAGACAATCCAACATTATATATTTATAAATGGTTCAGTGTAATCTCTCCTACTCATTATATCTTTATATAAACCATACATTCACTGTGAACAAAGGAGTGTGTTTTTATGAGAAAATTAATATTCAGCATTAGCTTGATTGTTCCCTAGCAACAGTAGCCAAAAGTGACCGGGGGTGGTTTAGCCCTGGGATTGCAATATAATTAACTACTATATATGAAAGCAATGAAAGAATAAATATAGTTCCACTATATTTAAAATATAACCTGACTCAAAGTTAGAGCTATGGCAATAACTTTTTCTAACCTCTGCAACAGTCGCTTTTCTGCCAGATTTGGTTGAAGAGTATTCAATAAACTTGACGAAAGGAAGTGGTTTTACATGAGCTATTGTTACTTGTCTGCATCTTTTTTCAAGTTGAATAGACAGAATATCTTCTGCTAATGATCAATGTCACACTTGATTGGTCCATGTGTGACACTGGTCTTGCAGCTTCTTTAAACTGTGCCTTTATTTTGACCTCTCCAGCTCAAACATGCTTGACCTAGAGGAGCACTGTTTGTAGATTTGCATGTGTTGACAGCAGTGTCCCCTCAGTGCATGCCTCCGTCCCCTCTACCCCCCTTCCCTCCTTGCCCTGTCCTGCCGTCGGCCGTAAGCCAATCAATGGCAGGGCTTTCAGGGCCGGCGGAGGCCCCGTCGCACGCGGAGGGATCAATAAGTTATTAGCACCATTCTGTCAGCTGTAATGTGGAGATTGATCGGGGGTCTGCGGCTAGAGGCCCACCCCTCCTCCCTCCACCCGCCCCACGACCAGCCTGATAAAGATGACAGATTAACGGAGTAAGAGAGGAATTAAGGAGTCTGGCTGTCTGAGCTGTCACCACGCTCCACGGGACGGAGCGCCGACAGGACGACAGCTAAAGTTTGAGGGAGGAGCGGAAATCACAGGCTGAAAGGAAAAATGACGGTCGGCTCCACTCTGTCAGATCAACCAAAGTGTTTTAAGTCCCTCTGGTTTTTCTAAGCACTGCCCTCATCCCCGTAGAAAAAGCAACATGTAGCAGGTTAGAGACAGAAGATCCAGTGTTGTATACTGACCCTCCAAGCACAACCAACTTTAGAGCCAACTGACTTATTCAGCAAATGGAGAGTCAACGCACCTCTACAACATAAGAAAAATATATTGTCGGGTGATGCTCTCTTGGAAGCATTATGTTTTTCTGCTTCATATAACATGTAACTGACCTCTAATTTAACATCTTTCAGAACATTGAAAATCCATCCCTTTTTTGCTGCCCCAACCACGTAGCCCTACTAAGAATGAGCCACCAGGGGAGAGCCTGAGGTAGCCGACCTGACTGCTAGCGCCGCTGGTAGGAGTAACAGGGTTAGCGGATTGAGCTGAGAGTCAGGCATTAAAAGGGAGCGCTGGTGCTCTAAGAAGCCCCATTTAATTGGCTTTAAAAGCTTTCCGCCCTCAAATCTCTGGCCCCGGGGCCCGGAGCAGGAGACGCAGTGTCTTGAGTGAGGTGGGCCTGAGAGACGACTCAAGTGTGTGCGTTTGATCATGAGAGGGCTGTGGGTGTGTGTGCGAGATGGAGTTTAACTAATGGGGGTGTCTTTGTTGTTGAGACTTGAAGTATTTTTTGAAAGGATCAGTGAAAGAAACGAACATTATTTGGAAACGAAGGAGTGAGATGGTAAAGGAGGTGAAAAAGGTGTGCATCCATTAACCTCATCCCATGTAGACCTACAGACCCCCCCTCTGTCACACATACACAGTCGCACACACACTCTTTGGACCAGTGGATCTCCTCGGGAACAGCATATACTTCAAACGGTGGATCATTAGTGAACCTCCCCTCTCCGTCCTCTGTTCCTCCATCTTGTCTTTCTCGTGTGCAGCTTTCATCAACACCACAGCTTCTGCAGTGGCTCCAACAAAGTCCTCAGAGCCCCCTTTAAGTGTTCCCCCTCAGTCCAACTGTCTTGTTACAGAAAATAAAGGACACTAGTGTGGTTGGGAATGATATAGAAAAGGTTAAGGGTCAAGGCGGCTATACATTTAAACAGCCACTTGCAAAGACTATCTGATCAAAGACAAGGATGTTTTTGGCAAAGCACAGGTAGTCCCCCATGTACAAATGTGCTGTTTCTTTCACGTGAAGGATCTGATCATTGAGATTGCAGGTGCTCTATTGACTATTTGTGTTGTGTGGAACAAGTAATTCTCTCACTCAGTCCAACCTTCCCTGTTATTGTTGTATATAATATTTGAAAGTGCAAATACAAAGAAAATTCCACCAAATGTCTTCACTTGTATCATTCTAAAAACTTTTTCAGTAACATTCCACTCATCACTTTTTAAATAAATTAAATGGAATGTTAGAGAATTCACATTTTAAATGAGAAAAAAAAACTTTTCCTGAACCCTTGCTAAGCTCTTGAGTGTATTTAAAAGACAACAGAAGAATGGCTATCTCTAAAGCAGAAACAGTAGCTGTGGCTGTTAGAGAAGGTGCATGAAATAGATACTATTAAAAGAGATAGAACAATGACAAACAGCCTCTTCCTTCCTGTGTGCTCTGCATCCCCTCTCTGGCTGATTAGGGCCCTATTGATTGGAGGTGTGTTTAGGGGGAGAGTGAGGAGGCAAAGAGGGGAAAGAGGGATGAGGGAAGACGAATGAAAGAGTGCTCTGATTGTACATAATGTGAAGGAGGGAGATGGGGATTCTGATGAGGAGGCTTTAAAGACCCTTGAAAGGAAAGAGAAGGAAGGAGACAAACTAGCCTGGGGAGTCTTACCTAATGATACCTAACACAATGATACCCAATGTATTGTTTTTATGAAAGTTTATGACATATTGGCCAACTGTCTTTTCGTCTTCACTTGCATTTTCAACAATAATGCATCCAGGTACCTAAATTGTACAATTTATTTATTACAACCATCACTTACAGCCAAATGCTCCCCTCAAGATAACTTCCTGTTTTTCTTTTATTATAAATGAAAAATGTTAGTTTTTTAGTATTGTTGCATTCAGCCCACACAGCAACTAGAACTCACCTAGAAATTAGTGTATTGCATCAAATAAATTTCCAATCTTTCTCCTAATATTTTGTCCATTCTCATCCTAAATAAAATGCTAAAAACACCATAATAACTTTTGCTATTGATCCTTTAGAAACCACAAAATATTAATACAATGAGATCAAACTTTGCTGTATCTTGCTACAGTTTAATGTGGGATCTTTGGGTTGCAATGACTTTAATGACTTTCCTCTTTTGGTGTTTTTTCAGACGACATTCTGGGCAAAAGACGAAGCTTCTCTCCAAACAGCAGCAGCGACTGTCCCTCAGAAAGCAAGAAGTCACGTAGTGTATCCCCAAAAGGTAAGACAACTGTGGTGCAGTGGGTTTGTGGTATGTAGCTTCTGCAAAAACCTTTTTTTAAAGATATATTTAGATACAGATGTTTGCATGCATTGTTGTAGTGAAAACAAGAATACATGCAAACGCAGAAAATGTAGCCTCTGGCATCCCATGCATCTAATGAGGGATAAATATTGACTTCATTGATATATGACACAAACAACCAATTCCATATTTATGCAAATCAAGTAAGAATTTTTCTAACATTGGGTCTGGTAGGAATAACTTTCCAGAGAGTTTTATACCATACCAGATAGGGTTTTGTACAAATATGATTCCAACAATATGTAGGAGGAACGTCTGTTGTAATGTAGCATATGCCTTGGCAAAGTCTGTGCCAATGACATGCTTCTAGATTTGCAACACATGTATTTTTGTTAATATATATAACATTTACAAGCAAACAGTAGTAGTGAGCAGACAGACCATGCTTGTAGTATAAAAACTTACTGTGATAAAAGTAAAAAAAAAATCTGTGAACTAAGGTAAAAAAAAAAAAAATATCCCGTGTTTTTCCATAAAACTGTTGTGTAAAATGTTCACCTCAGTATCTATCTGGATTAGGTACTTATTCACGTGTCTTGTCTGTCAGTTAGCTAGGCCACTCCCTGCCCATGTCACTTCCTGTAGCAATAAAGCAGGGAAAACCAAAAGTAGCTCACCACATCCACTTGGCCGGTTATTTCACATTGAAAAAACACACTGAATCTAACCTAAACTCTATTGATTACTACACACCAGTGATGCTCAAATAGAGGAAGAATAGATTGAAGCCGATTTGTTTGCTTGACCCTTGACCTTTAGTGGCCCTGCCTGGAGCTGTGTGTGTCTGTGTCAAGAGAAGCACTCACTCATGGTTTTTCACTCAACCCAAGCCGAGACCATCTCCTAAAAGATGTATGGCCCAAAGAGCAGTGTTACGATGAGGCAGGAGTGGTGGCCTCCTTTTAGGGCAAAGTGCAAGTTTTTTTTTACTATGTATGTGTGTGCAGTGTCTGACTCAAAGTTTTCTCTGCTTCTTCTTAGGGTCAGTATTGCATTTACCAGCTAAAAAGTGCATACAATCTAATTCAAACTCAGAAACTATTAGCTAAACATCATTGGAACATCATATTAAAATACCCAGTGGAGCAGGGGTCTTGAATATCTTTTAGGCCAAGGTCCCCAAAATGATAGTAAAAAACTGGGGATCCCAATCTTTCACCCAAAATGTCAAATTTTGTTTATTCTTTGGTTGAGTATTATAATTTATAGTTACAAATATAGAATAAAATTTGTGATTCTATAATGGAAAGCATGCATTGGATTTAGGTTAAATTAATAATGTATTAACAATGATATCAAATGAACTACAGTAGATTGTTTTGTTACCTTCACATTGTACCCCACAACCCCCCATTAAGTCACAAACCTTACACTGAAGACCCTATCACAAGAGTAGGAATCCTGAATAGTTTTTAGAAGTTTCTTTTCATTCATATGTCTGTTTGCATTTATCCAGACATGGGGCTGCTACAGACACTAACTTGAGACTTCTGGGTTAAAAAATTTTAATTCAACAATTTCTTGCTATGGTATATTCAAAGTCTTTGTGTTTGGTGAATGTCAGTTGGGGCTTTATTTGAACATGGGTGCTGCTGCTATGTTGAGTGTGCTTTCGTCCAGTGAAGTACCTTTAAGCCGTCAGAAAACACTGCTGATCCAGTGTGTTTAACCCTGATCTGCCTCCCCTCCCTTCACACCGCACCTGTGTGTCTCTGCTTGTCACATCTCCACATCCTCTTTTCCGTTTTGGCAACACGCTCTATCCCTTAATGACCAACGCAGGCGGAGGAATAAATTGCGAGTATAGTGGATGGCCTGAGCCTCAGAGACCGGCCTCCGCTGCGTAAATGATGTCTGTTTTTCTTCTTTTCGGTGCGAAGACGGCTCCCCTGCTGTGACTAAACGCTCAGTAAAGTTTGGGCAGGCACACACTACTTACACACAAATACAGATGAGCAGACATATAGGGATTCTGCATATGCGTGGATTACATAGAGGCGGATAACATATTGATCTGGGTTACCTTCAAGTCAATATAGGGGTGGGTGGACAATATTGACAAATAATAATATAAAATATAAACATCTCAATAGTTTTGCTAACTATCATATATCAGTATTAAGCTAACGATTAAAAAGCAGTTTTTATGACTGCTGAAGGATTTTGAGCTGAGAAAAAGTGTATGATCTGAAAATAGAGGTGCCCTGTCAGCCAAATATGAAAAGCTTGTTACATTACGCTCTATTGGAAAAATGCTTTATGTGCAGGAGCTATTTTTTGCTGCTGTACCAATGAATGGCCACTAATCCAACTCAAAACAAGTCAAAGCTAGAACTAACCTATCCAGTTATTTTAACAGATCCATGCTCCCTAACTAATGGCTTTGGGGCAGATGGAGATGCAGCACCCCCATTCTCTACCGCCCCATCCCGCCACTCGCTCGCTGGGGGCCGAGCTCAGTGTCAATAGGGAGTGAGAGAGTATAAGTAAAAATAACCCCAGCTTCCCAACGCTCCCGCCTTCTCTGTCTTTTCCCACTCCCAAACCTCCTCCTTATATCTCCCGCCACCCGCACCTCAGATCAGGTTACTGTTGACTGAGGGGGCAGAGGAGAAGAGCTGGGGGCATAGGGATTAACAACAGAGAGAAATCAATCAAACACACCATCATTTTTCCAAAGGCACTGAAGTTGCACTTTTCATACTGTTTAAGTAAAAGCACAACAACACAGACTTTATTTTGCTATTTATGTGTTACATTTAAGTGTTTTGATGCTATAATTTCAGTTGAATTCATCTTGAAACCTTTAATATATATATATATATATATATATATATATATATATATATATATATATATATATATATATATATATATATATATATATAACCTGCATTGCATATACTGTATTTTCATATCAGTGGTAGCTGCCCTTAATTTATTGTGACAACCAGTAAACAGAAATGTTTCTATTCTGTTTTTATGTTTCTCTTTGGGCATTTGTTCACATTTTTGTCTTTAGTTAATACTGGACATAGAGTTGGAAGAATCCTGTACTAACCCTCTCTTGCTAACCTCTCACCTACTGCCTGTGAGCGCGGGTGCTGCCGTGTCTGTCAGAGCAGAGCTGGGTTCAGGCTGGGGTCAGGCTCAGGGCATTAACTATGCATGGACATGTGTAGAGCTTCATCTGCAGAGGCTTCCACATCTGAAAACATGGACTCCTCAGTGAATGATACTTATAAGAGCCAGTCTGCTGTGATTAGAAATGTAGACGTGTATTGGTTTCCAAACTTTGAGTCAGGATCCTGTCCAGTCCAGTCCACTATGAAAAGTATTAATAGTTTAAAGCTATTTGATAACGCAAAAACAGAACTACGTTTGCGATGGCGCTCCCCCTGCCGCTGTCTTGTGAGAATACACTGTCAGGGAACAGCTCCAAGACAGTTTTTTTCTTTCCCCTTCTTTTTTCTTTTTTATTGAAATAAGGCTGTATAATCACATACAAAACACATAACATTGCCAAAGAAGAAAGAAGAAAGCCGAGGTTTCCTGGGAGGATTCTTTCTGGATTGGAGTCGGCCATGTTGCAAGGCTGGTTTTCCGCCTAGAGATAGCAAGGGGCAGCAATGGATGCTTCAAACACCATCACAAAGACTTACAAAGATATTTAGTAAGGTATTTTAGTGGTTTAGTTGCTACATAGCTAATTGGACCTGAGAAGGTCTATGGAGGAAAAGGAATGGGAAATGTGCTTCCGAAACCTAAGTGGTGTCTCGGTTGAGCTCCGTAAGGTCAACATCAAAAATCCCTTTGTTCTTGTCCTCTCACTCCTGTGTTTTGCTCTGTTCCAATTGTTCCTAAACCGTGGTACTCTGCAGGTCTAGTGAGGTCTACAGGTCTAGTGAGTCAATGTTGTCCTCTCTTCGATTAGTTCTGTTTTAGAGCTATGGGTGTAATAGTCCTTAGACCTTGTTAAGTCTTAAAATAGTCCTGTTAAATCTTGTGGCACTCAGAAACCAAATATTTTCTTAGGTGGTACTTGAAGAGATTTTTAATAGTGTTTGTCTTCTCTATCCTTCAGAGAACCCGCAGAGCCCGGTGGTGGAGGCAGGGCGCAGTGTGGGTCACATGAGTCCTGAAGACCACTACAGAAGGATGATGTCCAGTCTGAGTGAGCAGGGCAGCTATGAGGAGCAGCAGCAGAGACTGTACCAGTTGGCCAGCAGCATGGGCCTGCCTGGACACGGTCAGTACAAACAAGCTGCTGTCAATTGGGAAAGGCGGCTGATTTTATTTTATTTTTTTCGTCTACAAGAAATCTCTGTTAAGCTCAAATAATACAATTTAACTTCTGGCATTTAGCCTGGAATTTTCTGATCCCAGATTTGTGTCTAGATCTGGATCAACTTTGCTATTAACTGTTGTAGAATAATAATTGCAGTAGCCTATGAATTGTGAGACTCAGAATTAGGAGAAATTAATTTACCATCAGTGGGGACCTGGACCCTTGAACACTCAATATATTGTGGTAGTGTTGCCCTTTCAAGTCTGCCATGATAATTTTGTGGTCATTTTGTGATTTCTGAGTCCGCTCTTTTACAGTTGTTAAAAGCTCAAAATATGTCTCTTTTTTGAACAAGTTCGAGTCAACCATTCCTCTCTTGAAATTAGTTCATTTGTAATGAACTTTCTCATCTTAATCAGACTCACTGAAGAGCAGATTTTACATTCAGGTGGCTCTAATATGTTAGAGATTGAGTTGCATCAAATGCGGGGGCCCACAATTAAAAAGCATCAACTAGCTTTGAGATCAACTAGCCATGAGATTTTCCTATTGATTTTATGCTGAAGATTGTTTGCATTTTGTCTAATTTTATTAATTTACCCCTTTACAATCAACAGTTGACATTTGATTTCAATATCCAAACAGATTTTAAATGCTGACATAAAAATTACATCTACAATCATCTACATTTAGGGGTGTGACGATATCCAAGTATCACGATACAATATTGTCATGGTATAACTCTCATGGTACGATATTTATTGCAGTATCGTGGGAAAGCTCACAATATGGTGGGGAGGCTCACAGTTAGGGATGTAACAATATCCAAATCTCTCAATACGATATTTTCACCATATACATCTCATGGTATGGTATTTATTGCGCTATTTTGTGGAGGCTAACAAAACTGTTAATCTGCTACTTTTTTCTCTTAAAATGCCTTAACAAGTCTTAATCCAAAGAACTAAGACTTAAAAGTGCTTAGAACTGTTATTTCTTTACGTATTCTACACTGAAGTGGAACAAATGATCATGGTCAATGTAGTTCTCTCTGTCTTTTTTGTCTATTTGTCTCTTGTCTATTGCTGCACCATAACTCTAAATTTAAGCAAAGAGACTTGTAATTCGATATATTATGATGGTCTTCGATATTATTGTGAGAACTCTGACGATACGATATCACGATATTTCAGTTATTGTTACATCCCTACCTACATTATGCAGTTACGTAATTTGAAAATAGTAATTTGTGATTTTATTTCCTAATATCCTTTTAAGGTGCACCAGCAGCATTTATAACACCTCCTTCTTGTGAGTGAGCGCTCAGTGCTCTGGGTGCTGTGCTAAGGCGTGCCACGCTGCTGCCGGCTCTGCCCCAGCCACAGTCGTGCTGACATTTCTATTTGTAGAGCTTGCCCACCCAGCGCCAGTGTGTCACTCAGGGTGATTTCTGACCACGCGCCTCTGTGTTAACACCCACAATCCTTTGCATGCATCAACGCTAACCATTGATCGGGCTCTCGCTGGCCCAGTGCCAAGCCTAGAAATCTACTTGTCCTAGTTTAACTCAGTTTCTGGCAACACACACACACAAATACTGTTTTTTAAGAGAATAGAAGCTCCAGTTGGGAATCATGCCCTGTTTGAGTTTTATAAGTTAGTTTTATGTACGTTCACTGCGTTTTCCATTAAACTGTAACCTTTTCACATTTTTCTACAGAACATACATTAAGCCATTGCAGTGTTTACGAGCTCTTTTGCTGAAGCATAAATCCTTGCTGCGCCCGCCTGAATTGTACTTGGAGCTACTTTTATTTTTATTTGATTAGTAATGATTTTTAATTGCCGGCTGCAAATCTAGGGGGCGAAGCTTATAAACACGTTAATAGCCTTTTCCTTGTGTCTTGGAGGAGACGTGGTCGGGGCAGGGGGATTTTATGACCCAGGGTAAAGTCTGATGGCGGCTTCCTTTTCCCAGAAGCCTCGGCGCTTGGAGGCAGACGATGTGGCGCAACTCAGACACGCTGCTCACTTCCACATTCCTCAGTTTGACAGTTTCCACACTATTCTTCTATACTCTTCAAGTGCATTTAAAGATTGAAAGTGAACTCATGTGATTGTTTCATTTAAAGGAAAAGCATGATGTTTTACAAAATACTATGGAAAAACAACTTCAGCTTTGACTCACTTCAAAATTGAATTTGAATTGGACTAAAAATTTACCTTTTTGGTACACTGAGTACAGAGATTCATTTTGCTTTACATTAATTTTATTATACAGACAGTAGGAAGCATTAACTGGAGGAGATACATTCACATTTAGTTAACCGTTTAGTAACAATAACTTTAGTGAAAAAAAAAACCTAATAGGTGGACTACAACCAAACCCTTTGGCTATAAAGCATAATGTACTTTTGTCCTCATTCCTCATAAAATCAAGGCAGTGCCATATTATTATACTGTTAAATAATTTATTTTCCTGTTATCTGCACTAGGAAACAGATTTGAACTTGTCCCTTCTACTGACCCTGACCTGGACTCATCATTTCCAAACTATGTATTAGAGCCTGATCGATATATATCTGTTGGCCGATATAATTGGCCGATAGCCAATATGTTTGCTGATAGGGGCCGATATTTCATGTGGGCATGTTATACCTCATTATAAAGCTTAGACTCTCTACATTATGTTCATTTAATCCAATTTACAGACAGATAAATGTCCTAATATGTGGTTCCACATCAGTATTTATCTGCAGAGTCATTTGTCTGTGTGTGTGCCCTTGTTTACACCCGCAGACATAGATCCAAGTGCAACACTGAGATTATATTCTTTTTACGGGCAATCGGTTTGAGTCTGGATTAAAAGGACATTTGTTAGTGCAGACTTGTGATGTGAGGAGGACCCTGTGTGAGCGGTGAGTTTTGGAAATATGTCGTATGTATGTATGAAGCTAGTTTTGGTTAGCTGTGAATAGAGGTGTGAATTATGACATTTGTGCATATAATTAATTACAGCGGCACGCACGTATTTACGGCTAAAGGCTAATAGCGGTAGTTTCTTTACTAGCTAGTAGTGATGGGTCGGTCGCGAACAAAGCGGCTCTTAGAACCGGCTATTTGAAGCGAACGACGGGAGCCTACTCCTTATTGGGAGCCGTGTTTTCTCTTTCTCTTACTTTTTTCTCTTCACGCTGGGTGCAGATTCGTGGTAGTTTGACAGCGGCAGCGGCTCAAAACGAAACTTTCAGAAATATGAATGTGCATAGGATAGAAAAATGTGCATGTTTGGCTGTAGTTCAGCATAGAATAAATAAACCAGGACTAATCTTGGGCTCGAAAGATGGAGAGAGATAGTAACTGAGTCCTGACACTCAGTCCTGGTTCAGTTCTGGTTTAGTCTTGCTTTAGACTTGGTTCAGTTCTGGTTTAGTCCTGCTTTAGACCTGCTTTAGTCCTGGTTTAGCCCTGCTTGCAACAAAACAATCTGAAGAGCTGCTTGGGAGCCGAAAGAGCTGGTTGCTTTTAGTGAGCCGAACCAAAAGAGCCTGTTCTCTAAAAAGAACTGGAATACCCATCACTAGTGTCTAGAATGTGATGCAAAAATGCTATTAGGCCAACCTACTGTGTGTAAATATGACGTAAAGAGGCAGAATAACAATAAATGTTGCCTAAATAAACCCAATTTAAAATCTACTAGAGCCAAACCTAAGTTTTTTTAAACAATTCAAGATTTACAGTGAATTTTTACATCACTAAATATATTGGCGATTATATTGGCTATCGGCAGCTCCAACTCCCATTATATCGGTTTCATATCGGCCACAACAAAATCCATATCGGTCGGGCCCTACTATGTATACTAAGTTTAGGTTACAAATAAGCAGTGAAAGCCAAAGCTTCAGTTTGCAATTTGTCAGATTATTGGAGTTGTACTTTTGGAATATAACAAAAGCAGGTGGGGAAGACACAGTTTGTGACTGTTGATAGAAACAACAACGTTTTCAGGTATCTTTACTTTTACCATCTGTCAAAAAGACACGGAAATGAGTTACAGCAAAGTGTGAATAACTCCAATCAAAATACAAGTTTACGCTTCATTACCGTCTACATGGAAGTGTCTGCATCTCCTCTGTTTTCTCTATCAGATCTTTTAAGTGGATGGGCCTCACAGCTTTTGCCAGCACTGCTCACAGCCAAGTTTTGTGTTGTTAACGTTTAGTTCCACACCTGGCTACTTCCTCTGTCTGTCCCCTACACCATTTACAAAGAGAAAACTTCTTCTAACACTACCCCCACATCTATCTCTTCTCTAATTAACAGTTTGGAGCTTGTTAAGAAACTGAAACTCGCAACATACAAAACTGTTTGACATAGAGACAGCTGCTTATACCCATTGGGATATTGAAACCACTTTGTGAAGAGGGTCCTTGGCATTGACCTTGTGTAGCCCAGGCCCCTATGACCCCTTGCACCCTCAGTTGTCTCCTATACTCCACAAGTACTGCTTTTAAGTCTTCCTTCCTATTTTTTCTTGTACCCAGCACCACCTCCAGCTTTCCCTTTAGCCTTGGTCCCTGCAGAGCATCCTTTCATGTGTTTGAAGTGTGGGGCACAGAAAATGAAAGTGCGGAGGGGGTGTACCAGTGCGCAAGGTGTTTTTGGAGAGGCCCTCTCTGGACCTGATGGGCTGAGGAGGAGAGAGAGAGGAGGGCTTGGGGCGCAAATGGCTAGAAGGGCTTCCCCGTTCACCTCCTGATGATGAAAGGAGAGCCGAAAAGAGGCGGGGCATCCAGATGAAAAAGGGATGATGGGTGGGATTTTGTGTTTAGGCTAAAAAAGTTGTACTCAATTAGCAACTTACATTTGGAGGTGAAACTGGCTCAGCACCTGTTACATTGATAGGTAGATAATATTGATCTATCAAGAAAATCTCTCTTGGTAAATAGTCTGGTGGAGTGTTTTTTCTTAAATAGGTGTTAAATTGGAAAGAGTAAAACTTGGTGGCCTGGAGATTAACTGACTGTGGTCCAGGATGTACCTCATGCACAGAGGTTCCTATAAACCCTCTTAGGCCAAAGGATATTCATGTGTTCTTATCACTTTTATGTCTAATGTAATTCAAACTGATCATGAGTAGAATAGCAGACAATTCAGATTGAGACAGCAAAGACTATTTGTACATTGTAATGAGGATTATATAGCTATAATAAATGATTGATTATGTAGTTTTAGTCCTTACATTCAACATTAGCCCATTTTCTCTATTGTCCAAAGGTTATCAGTTATTTGTGCCATGAAAATTGATAAAATAAGAGCATGCAGTTAAAGTCTGTAGTAGTCAGCCAATCAGGCATCATTTAAGAGAAAAATTAAATATACTGAAAAAATGGAATGCTACAGTCATATTTGGGTTAAAACATACTACAGTTCCATATGTCCAATAACATGTAGTGTAAGTTTATATAACCACATGACTCTGGAAGTAATAGTAGTACAGTGTGTCTTCTTGATAACATATTTACTGCTGTATGGAATACCAGTTGGATGCCGTCTTTTGTGTACCTGCCAGTGCTCAAATCCTCCACACGTCTGGCTGGTCGGCATGTACTCTCTACTATTCCATATTCTCACGCAGAGGAAAACCCGGCTTAACCACGGGGATTTAGGCCTAACTCCAGGAGCGATGGCAGGGAGGAAAATGGGATGGCACAATGGAGGGATAAGCTGGATTGGTCTAAGTGGGAAACTGGGACCTCCCGAAATAACTCATGCAAACTCACAGGCAGAGATGTGAGTGGTATGTGTTATTGTGCTCAATTAGGACTCTCATTTCCACCACAGAGTTTAGCCTGAAACAGCAGCTGCAACATAATGAGTTTTAGAGAAGGGGGGATCTGTGCATATGTTATACAGACACCAAAGAGAAAGCATAGGTTTTTGGGAGTCTGGGATCCAGTCTGTTGCTCTGTGTATATTTTATACACCAATCTCTCAGTCTGGACACTCCTCCTCCACAGCATCTCAGGCTAAATTCAGAGAGAGCCATGCAATCAGGTTTGTTTATATCAGTGACAATTCTGAAATGAATAAGCTCATTGGTCATTAATTGTTTTGAAAAAAAAAAAAATATATATATATATATATATATATATATATATATATATATATATATATATATATATATATTATATATATATATATATATATATATATAAATATATATCAAACTTCCAACTCAGATTAATGCATTTACTGCTTCATTCATTGATCCGACAGAAATCCACAATATGTGATGGACAGGTCACTCCTTTGAGAATGAACAAAGTAAAGGGAGATCAACTAAAATCTAAGGAAACAATAAGTACAATTGCTGAGAAGTTCTTAACAACTCCAGTTAGAGATGTTGCACCTCCAGCCAGTGTGGGACGCTGCAGCTACTGGTTCCTGCACCTGTTAAAAGCAAGGTGAAAGTTATTATATTGAATACTTCTATGTTTTATGAATCTCCTCATAATAAGTAGTATTACTGGTATTTGAGTTGCTGTTACTTCCACTACTTCCACTACTCCTACATAATACTATTACTAAAGCCAAAAAGTAGTAGGAAGTAAAGTTACTTCTTTTGTATGAATTTTGCTATCAGTGTTAATGGAAGTGCCATAGAAAATTGCCGGAGTGCCCCTTTAACCGCGCCAGCCGCTCAAAATAATTGGCAAGGTGGGATCGTGACCACAGGAAACTCGCAGAGGTCAACCTGCCACCCCTGCGCTGCACCCACCCGCGTGTGTGTGTCCGATTCCCTCTGATGTGGGCCTTATCTCTTTCTCCACCCCCCTCTACCTCACACACACCCTCGTCTGCCGCCAGCCCAGTCCCCCGCGGCACGGCGCAGCAAACAGATCGATACACCGGAGCTCGGCCGCATTAATATCTGTCGCCTCTCCACCCCTCCTATCCCAGCCCCCCTCCCCCCTCCATTCCCCCCTCCCTGCCTCACACACACGCACCTAAATCACACACACACAGGCGCACATCACACCCCGTACCGGCAGCGGAAATGGCCCCTAGCTCCCGAGGGATCTGTCTAATTAAAAAAGTGGGGGCGGCGGAGTGGAGCGCAGAGATAGATTGAGGTAGTGAGTGAGAGGAGAGAGAGAGAAAGGGAGAGAGAGGGAGGGATGGATTTTTCTCTCATTAGAAGCCGTGTCTCCTGGTGTGGCCGGGCCGGCGCTGATAATGATGAGGCCTCTTCTCCGGAGAGGGCAGGAGGGAGCAGGGCATGCTGGGAGAAATGGTGGAAGAAGGGGGAGGAGGGGTAAGAGATAGAGCAGCGGCAGTTCAAGGTGAGAGGGCTATGAAATCCCCTGGACCAAGGGAGCACATACATAGGCACAGTTTTTTTTTAAAACAATGGTGGTCAAAATAAGTTCAAAACAAACACTATATAATTCAGCTATGCAACAGTTGAAGATTCTGAACCAGATTTTTACTGAAAAACCTGAAAGTCTGAACTAGTTCATTTTTAAGTCATTCCTCACTTATCTTATACATTCTGACCATTCTAATTATTCACAGCGATGAGCTTATAAGCTCTTTTCACAAATCTCACACGCTAGAGTGGATATTTGCTGTAAAGCTAACTAGTACATGCTATGTGTATTTCTTGATTATAAATAAAATGCTTTCTGATTGCAAAGAGCATGGAGCTGACCTATTTTGACCTCAAGAGCTGCTTATACAATATATCTTTAATAGGGGAAGACAAATTTTGCTCAAATGCTTGGGGAAGAAACTGGGAACAGGCCCTTTATGTGACAAGATTTCAGTAGTCGACGGTCACCGTAATTTTGTATGTCTGCTATAGTGTGTTTAAGGGATTAGAAGAACAAGCATAATAGTAAGTGGTTTAATGGCTGATTTTGGATTGTTTATTACTTCTATTTTAGCTCAAAATACAACCATATATATATATATATATATATATTTTTTTTTTATCTTGCCCTGTTCCTGCTCAGATTTGCTCAGAGCTCGTCAGGAGGCGCTGGTGGCTGCTGTGAGGACTCCAGCACTTGAAGCTCATCTGCCTTCTGGAAGTTCATCCTCATCCAGCCAGAGACGCAAACAGGGCCTGCCTCAGCACCGGGACGCACACTATACAGACAGGTAACACAGTCAGCAGTCTCCTCTACATCCATAGTCATCCTTATCTGCTAAAAAGCCAAGTTTGAGAAGATAAATTATTAACTTCAATGTAAATGTCTCTGCATTTACTGGAATTGGATAATATAGTGATCAATATTGAACTTTCAGTACACATCAGAGGTATTCAAGTGTCAATTTCCATATACATGACTTATATCGGAAGAAGTAAGCTGAAACTGTGAATATTAAAGATAATAGGATAAAAGAAGTCATCTGAACTTATATTTTAAAAGTCCCATATAACGCTAAATTTACTCCAGGTATGTTGTTTTCATTTATATTTGAATAACTCTTTATTATTAGTCTGTCTTTATCTCCAAAGCTTTAGTTCAGTAGAGGTTGCCAACTCCATGGCTGAATTCATCCGGATAATTTTAGTGAAGGTGTATGGTGTATTTAAAAATACAGTGGAGTACTTCTGGTATTACCACATGACATGATTACCACTGTGTTACCACATCACATCACAAGGCGTTTTCTGTCGAAGAGAAGCCTAATTGTGCAGGATTTGTGTGGTAAACGTGTGATTGAAACAAAACACAATCTGGATACGTTTATCATGAGGACACAATATTTTAACATAGAAAACACAGAAAATAGCATAATATGGGCCCTTTAATGTTATTTTCTCCAGGAGAGCCCCTCAATATGAACATATAAGGTGGCTAGAGTTAAAATGACATGCTTTATAACCAACCCAGATTTCAAAATACGTCCTCCTTCTCCTTTAAAATTGTGTTTATTTCCTGACTGTTTCTATCAGCAGTTCCCTACTACTTTCTTTGCTTGATCCAATTTCATTTCTGGCTCATTGTGCTTCAGTGCACGTCTGTGTAAGACCGTGTGTACGAACATGGCTAAACTAAGGATCCAATAACCTCTTGGCTACCGCTGTGGAGCCGCACGCCTGCATCCCTGGCTCTTCCTCCCCGCCCTCCCCCCAGCCACGGCCCCTGCGCCTCCCAAACAAAGCCGGGGGCAGCGGGAGTGGGCGGGTAATTGCTTGTCGATTATTTATGTGGCGCGGGGAGAGGCGGGGGATCGATAATAGGCCGGCGGTGCAGCAGCGGGAGGGTGTGTGGGTACGTGTGTGTGTGTGTGTTTGTGCGTGCGGAGGCAGGGGAGGAGGGGGTGGGGGGCAGGAAGCGCAGTGGCCGGGCAGGCACTGTGGTGATGGGGGGCTGTGTGCTGAGGCGGGAAGCACAGATTCGCCTGTTTGTTTGCTCCATTTCTCGAGCTGTGCGTGCTCATCTGTGTGCACAGAAATTGGGTCTGTTTGTGTGAATATGTCCGCTAATTCGTGTGTGTCCAGTGTTAGGTGCAGTCAGACTGCTCTCCGACAGCAGAGTAATTAGCCACATTGGAGCAGGGGAGAGTTAACTAGGCCTCAGCCCCCTCCCTCCCCCTCCCCAGCACACTCCAGGTGCACTTTAACCCTTGCACATTCACTGGACCTTTGCAGTCAAATTAAATGGTTAATAGAAGTATATGCTCTTCAAATCATTCAGATTTTTAGAAAAACAATCCTATATTTGTAGGATCTACAGCATCACAACAGGGACTCACAGTTTATGGCCAAAATAATTAAACTTCTATCTGGCAATTGTCTTTACCAACTTTGCTTTCTACTTGCTATCTTTGCTAATGGGTGCTACAATGCTGACTTGTTTTTAATTATTCAAATGGGTATTTCTCTGTATAAAGAGAACTATCAAAAATGTTTTCTTATATTTCTAACTTTGATTAGTTGAATAAGATTCATATGCATGACTGCAGCTTTTGTTGACCAAATAATGAATTAAGTTTCTAAAACAACTATTACTGATAATCAGTCAAGCAAATGTAGATTTATGTGCTGTATAAAAGTTATTATTTATAGGAATTTGGGGTAAAGTGTGATGCAACTCATTGTACCAAACCTAACTCATCTAAACAAAATATAGAACATTTTACAGAAAACAGTTCAAGTACATAGTTACCGGAGGTACATTCAAAACTACGGCGGCACAAACTGAAAAAAATGAAAAAGAAGTAGTATAATTTTAAAAATTCTCAGGGACGCTGATCTGAGGTTGAGGAAGTGAGTTAGAGACGCCGCTCCCTCGCTCTAACTGTGGCTCACCTTTCCATCGACCCCTCATCATTGATTATCTGGGGCCCATTAGGACCCATTGTTAAAAACAAATCATTAGGGCCGCTCGATGGGCTTAGAGCCTGGCGCTCCATTTGTCTGGCCTTAAATGGCATTAAGCTCATGAGCATCTGCAAGGCAAATAGGAGAAAGACAGAAGCTGTGGAAAACAGGATAAAATAAAGGAAAAGATACAGAGGAAAGGAAGGAACAAGTGAGAGATGAAGCGAGGAGGAGAGCGTGCGATAGGAGGCGGCGGGCGCTGTGCGAGATACGGGGCGGGAGAGCACGAGGGAGCCTCATCCATTTTAATGAGCTTCCTGTGTAAATGTGTTCCTGCGGAGAAGGAGCCGAGGGCGTCCGCGCGGCGCTCCTAATCCCCCCACGCTCCGTCATTAAGGGCAGCCCTGTCACAGCGCGCTCTCCGCGCCCCGGCTGCAGCGGGACGGGCCTGTCGCACTCTGACAGGTCGTCACACTCCACTGAATTCCCCAGGAGCCCCTGGTCTCACTGCAGGCAGGAGACACAGCATCCAGCCAAATAGTTTGATTATGAGCCCACCTCTATCTGAGTCTTCAGTCCACATGCAGAAAGTAGGCTATGTGAGGTGTTTGTGCGCCTCTTTTTATAGCCTGTTAGTGGTTTGTGAACAAAACGCACAGATAGGCCGCACTGACACATGAAGACACAGAGACACATGGAGACAGACAGACAGGCAGCCGTACACGCAAACACACAGCCCAGAGCAAAACGACATGTCTGACACTCCTCCCTCAAAATTGCCTCCTATAAAAGAAGAAAGACAGGAGAGATAGCGGAAGGGACTGTCTCTCTGCCTGCGTCTCTCTCGCTCCCCGTGATTAGGCCTAATTATGGTGGCGCAGACGCCTGGCAGCCCCAGTCATGCAGCTTTAATTGACCGTTATTCATCTGCGGGCGAACGCTCGCCGAGGGTAGGCGGTGCTGAGTGGAGAAGAAAGCAAAGAGGGAATCAGAATGAAAGGGGTGGGGGCTGATGGGACACTGGCTTGCTGGAGTCATGGGGGGGCTAAAGTGTGTATGTTTTTTTTTTTTTTCTTTGGCGGGTGCCTTGGCGTAGCCTAGTGGAACTGTGCGTCGCAGGGCTAATTGCTAGCCTCCAGGGATTAGGCCAGGTGATTACACACTGGGCGGTGTAATTACATAAGCAGCGGCTAGCAAGGCCCCAGCTCACGGCTTCGGGGTCACGCGCCGCAGCCCTCACCCAAGATTAATTGGAGCTGCCACTGGAGTGCGAGGCACCGCCGGAGAGAGCGGTTATACGATTAGCATTAACATTTCAGCGGCGGAGGCGATCGATGAATGGCCCCCACCACTTCCTCCTCCACCCCCTCTATATCTCATCTCCACACTCACTCTGCCTTTCCCTCTGCTCCCTCACCATTTAGTGAGGCGGGAGACATGCAGGCGCTAGGTAATTTGAACACGGTTGCAAAACAATATTTGCGGTTGCATGCGTCCCCCATGTTGGGTCTGATTTTGTTGTTTTCCTCAGCTTGTTTCTCATGTAAGCTTTGTGAGGCGGCCGTCACACACAGCTGAGCCCTGATTGGTGTGATAGCAGCAGCTCCAGAGCACAGACTCTGGAGAAACAGAAAAGACCCGTGAAGGTCCCTAAGAATGCCTCTAACCAGAGTATGTGCAGTTGTACTGATAAAAGTGAGAGGGAGAGTACCTATCCATTCTGTTGAGTCTAGTCAGCTTAACTTAAGTTTGGTGTTATTTTGAACTCCTAGTGATAGACCACCCACTCTGAATGCTGAAACATCACCTGGTCAAAATAGCAGCAACAAGTGTAGATGCAGGTGTCAGCTTTTTATCAACTAGATGCAAAAACATGTCCAAAATGTACTGTATCTTAAATGTAAACATCCACCAAGGATGTTATTGAATGAGGATATCATTTACAGAAAATTCTGACAGTATGTAAGGAGACAGATGAAGAGCTCATGAAAACTTACAGCAAGAAATAGAAGGGTAAAAAAGAAAATTGATGAAAAAAGGAGAAAAATTTTAGAGGTCGTGTAGCTGCTGCCGAGACAAACAGCGAAAAGATGGTGTAGACAGAGCGGAGACAGAGAGCAGCTCAGAGAGGTGAGAGGCGCCGTTCCCCCTGAAGGAGGACAAAAGATGAAGCCAATAATGGAGAAGAGGCCTTTTCAGAAGTGGAGGTTGCAGGACGCTCCATCCTTTTCAGCGGCCCAGAGACCGCAAGGGAGCGAGGGAGGGAAGAAGGGCGTAAAAAGGGAGCAGAGCGGAGGGATGAGTGTTAATTAGGAGGTCCTTCAGCCCATGGCCCGGTCAAGACGCAGGGGCCGCCCCAGCTGTCAGAGCATGACACACTGGCATTGTGCATTCAGCCCTCATTATGTGTGTGGCTCCACTGTGTGTGTGTTTTTTTCTGTGTTTGTGTGTGTGTGTGGTGGCAGGGGAGGGAGGCTGCGTCCAGGGTACAGCTATGGCCAGCGGCGCTTGCTGCGGCGTGACAAGACTGATGAGGCGCTGGGGCGACATGGAGGCCTCTGAGCTGCTCTGATAAAAATACTCCACATACACTGTGCCCCCGCAGAAGAGAAGCACAGCTCCTTACTTATTCCTTTACTGCAACAATTACACCTCTGCCACTCTGTATCAATATTAATGACTCATTAAAGTATTTGTTAAAACACAAACAACCTACTACAGCTACTACATTTTGTGTCCGCAGGGATCTCTCTCAGCCTCCGCCTCTGCTGTCTCCCCCCACAGCCCCCCACATCACGTTAGGACCTCACCTGCGGCCTCCTTTTCTGGGCATGCCCACTGCTCTGTGCCAGGCACCAGGTGAGTTAATGTCATCAGTGAACGATAAAAGGCAGTTGAGTCATATAGCGGCAGTGGTCTTGAAACCAGACATCACCTTCTGATTAGCTCTGCCTCAAGTCGAGTCAAAGGCTTCATCAGTGAAGTCACCCACTGAGGCAACTGATTGGATGAAAAACTGCAGCCTCTCAAAGGCTCACAAGCCTCTGTCGATACGCTGTATGTTCAGAACGTAATGAGTGCGTATGTGCAAAGATGGAAGAGGCTACTGATTCCTTTATATATATGTTAAAGCTTGTACTTAAGGTTCAGCAACTTCTGACCCAATTAAAAATATATATTTTGTCAACCATAGGTTATGGGTTCCTTCCACCTGCTCAAGCTGAGATATTTGCCCGTCAACAAGAGATGCTAAGGAAACAGAACCTGGCCAGGTGCGTGTTATTATGATGTTCTATATGTTTTTTTGGCTGTGAAAACATATACCACACAAGTTACTAAAAACAACAACAAAAGAAAGCCTGTGTCTACAGAACATATCAATACGGTGCAATAGCAAACCTTGTGTTTATTTGTATCCTAAACATTTACCTCTTTTGGTGCCTGTGTTAACAGACTGGAGATGTCTGCAGAGCTGCTGAGGCAGAAGGAACTGGAGAACCTACGACAGCAGCGCCTCTTGGGCTCTGACCCTGTGGGGGCTCTTTCAGGAGCACTGCCCGCTGACCACCCCGCGCTCCGTAACATCCAGGACCTGCCTGAGGGGCACCCGCTGAGGGAGGAACTCGCCCGTCGCACCAATGCCATGCTGGTGCTGCGTCATGGGGCCACGCCTCCTCTCCTCTCTTTAAACCAGCAGCCACAGTCAGGGACTCCCACACCCAAAGACCTCCATAAACACAACTCAGCTTCTGGCTCTGACTCCCGCAAATGCCCCAGTGGAGGCTCGGGGGGTCCACCAGGGCCAAGGGACCACCGAGAAGAGGACTCTGACAGTGAGGCAGACACATGTGAGGACAAACCGGAAGGAGCAGAGGCCAAATCCAGTAGTAAGCTCCAGGTCGGGGAGAGGCGGGAGGGTAAAGAGGCCAATAAGGGACTTTGTGTCAGGGCTAAAGAGAGCACTGAAAGCTCGGGTCAAAACAGCGCCCCCTGCAATTCATCAGAGACAGACTCACCCAGCCGCCTCTTCTCTGTGGGGCAGGCCAAAGACGTCAAGTTTCACCTTCCAACAGGCTTCATGCCCCCACTGCCCACGCTCCATGGACAGAGCTTCCCATTTGGCTTTCCCTACGCCAACCCCTACTTTCACTCGGGTGAGCCCTACACTGGGACCATCTAAACGCAAACACTGCAGCACCATGTGAAAGCCATTAGCATCTCTGTGTGCTCCTCTCTATGAGGGGCCACATGTGACCCCTGCGTGACCCCAAGACACGCGGGCACTGTATCCACTTCCATTTAAACATTCAATCATTTTAAATTTATTGGAAATTCTTGATTTTATCCATAGGTGTAATATATAATGTATTCATTTGGTTTGAATATTCTTGACAAAGGTCTAATGTTCTGATGTGTAGACAGTAACTATATTATTAGGCTGACTAATAAAACTAAATATTAGGTTAGCTGAAAACAGCAATGCCAAGCAATATGCCGAAAGATGGCTGGTAAATGACGTCTTCATAGCAAAATGTAATATGCTGGAAAGGCAATATAAAGGCATGGGTAAATTAAAACTTAAATTCAACTTTTTATATTGACACATGGTTTGACCCAGTGCTGCTCCTGTAGGTGCGATGGGAGGTCTTTTCACGGATGGGGAGGACTCCTCCACAACAAACCCAGCGGAGGACATCAGCAAGTGGAGTGTGGAAGACGTGTGTGGCTTCATAAGCAGCTTGGCCGGATGTGCAGAGTACACACAGGTGAGACAGGGCACAGGCCGGAGAGGGGGACCCAGGGGCAGGCTAACTCAACCCAAAACCAAAAACATTGTCAGTGTTAAGAAGCAATGTAGAGATTCAGATTGTAGTAAATGCATTTAAGTTGTGCTTTCTGCATGTGTCTGTGAGCAAGGCTTCAGCGGGTCTGAAATCAGAAGATTTGGCGCTTATAAGTAACTCACTCCTACTTTCTTTGGTCTTCCTTTTTGTAATACACAAACAGCTCAAATGAACAGAGCCCTATGTTAAATAGAGATTTATCCTTATTATAAAGCACCTCAAAAACATATCTATTGTTGGTTTTGTTTCTGAGGCTGAACTGAAATGCTCTACGTCACACTGCTCTCTCCAGGATGCGGCATTTACTGGACTCATTCTAATCTTAGCACAATTACAAAGCAACTATGTGGTTGCTAATAGCTGTGCTGTTAATTGTTTTGTTCATTTTTTGTTCATTTCAACATGTTTACATCGTTACATTTTATGTTATAAAAGAAGAATTACCATGAATAAATAAGCTGGACATTATTTCATGAACACTGTATAAAGCATAACATGGGGCGAAGACAGGAAATAACAAGAGCAAAAGAGCATTTCTCCTGTTCAAGTTTTACTCAAAACATTGTACACTGCCTGTCTTTCAAAAATATATTTATCATTTTTACTTTTAGTTCAGACCTTCAGAAGAACCTTATCATATCAAACAAATGCAGCAGGAGAGGAGCAACTATCCAAACATGTTGAGAAAACCTAAGAAAACAGAAATCTCACTGCGACAGGCTGATGCGATTATGTTTAGATTACTAATGATCCCTCAACATGGCCACACAGGTGGATAACTATTCTGACATCAAATTCAACCATTTCAAGTTCACAAGTGAAGAAGACTATGCAGAAGTGAATAGGGTATGTCACATATCCGGAGATAAGAGTGTAGGCAGCGTGGTGCTGTGTGGATGTGGGTGCCTGTGCTCTGGCTGCTGTGGCTGAAGCAGCTGTGTCTCTGCCAGGTGTTTCGGGAGCAGGCCATTGATGGAGAGACTTTACCTCTGCTCACCGAGGAGCACCTGCTACACTCCATGGGACTAAAGCTGGGCCCGGCGCTCAAGATCCGCTTTCAGGTACAGCTCGCCTGCCAGGCTCCAGAGTGAATGGGACTGAGGAGAGCGAGAGAGGCAGTAGGACAGCTCAGTAGTGTAGCTCAGATTCATGACAAAGTAGCCTGCCCCATAGAAACCCTGTCTTTTTCTTTTTGTTACATTGGCACGATCATTTTTCATAAGTCAGAAACGCGTGCTTATAATGCTTTGTTTGTTTGTTCCACAGGTAGCTCGGCGCTTTGGCAGACTTTTCTACATGACTGGTTTCCCCTTTGCATTCCCTTTCCCACCGGCCATCCTGCGACCTCCAGAGCGAGATCTGAGCACACCTGACTCCTCTCTGCCCCCAAATGCATCACAAACGAACAAACCCACCTCAACAAGCAGCAGCTCCTCTCCTTATAGTGGGCCCACCCCTGGGTGCTCCTCCCCCAAAAAACAGAATGGTACAAGCTCAAGTATGGCGACACGGTTTGAGGCAAAAACGCCTTCGTAGGACACAGAAATAGAAATGAATCAAGGCTGCTCATATTTGCTACTTTAACCAGACTTTGTCCTGACCTCTCCCATTGCCTTGGGACCTTTAAAACTGATTTCATGGAAAAGTATTGGACTGGATTAAAAGGGAGGAGGATGTGGTGTTTTTTCCGTTTGTCTGCATTGTGGCAGAATCCAAAGAAATAGAGTTTGGAGCGGAGACGCGCAAAGTGACAGAGGAATAGAGAAAAGGAAAGGGAGACAGCTGGTCACAGACAGCCTGCCAAAAATCCGGAGCAAGCGGCACACATGCGACATTCTTGCGAGTCAGACACAGGCGGAGCCGGGTCCTTCCTTCCTGGGCTGGAGGAAGCTCTGCGTTCCCTTCTGCTTGTGTCTCTGTGACTGCTGCGAGCACGAGCACTGCTCCCTCCTCTCGCCTTTCTCTTGGAGCCAAACAGCAGCAAGGGGTCGTCTCTTCAAAGGCTGGAGTCCAAGCATACGGCCAACAGCACACGATCTGACCAGCTCTGGCTTAGCACTGCTAACTATGCATTCCACTGTCCCGATACCAAAGATGACCGGATGTGTGGAGTTGAACACATTTCACATGGTGTCTGCCTCATTTTGCATTAAGAAAAGACTATTTGAACCCCGTGAACATGATGCACTCTGTGGCACTGAAGTTGAGGTATTAAAGCCTTGAAAGTGTCTGTACATGTGCTGACTACTGTTGGTGAAGGACTAAGATGCAAACTGTACAGAATCATGATGAAAAACTCTGAAGGTTACATGCGTGGTACTTTGACTTTTGTTATTTGTAGTTGCACGAAAAAGTTTTTCTTTACTGAAAAATGTGACTTGCTGAATTTATGTGGTACTTTGACTTTTTTGTTTTGCCACTTTTTAAAAAGGTAATATTAAGAGATGCTCCAATCTTGAATGCTCCTTCGGCATATAAATATGAGGACAGATATTTATAGGATTTTTGATGTGGTAGATAAAGCAGAATATGATATGTATTATAATTAGCCCTTGAGATGGATCCCAAAGATAATTTTACTTTGTTTTCTCTTGGTTACAGGGAAAAGAAAGGCACAGAGCTCTTAATGCAAACATGTTGAATTTGTTATGATTTTTTTAAAGCAATGAATTAAAAAAGATCTCTAGATTTCCCTTCAAAATGTTTGTCTTCATCCTATTTTTCTATTCACCACACAGGCAAATAAATCCTAAACAAACAGTGCTGCACTTGGTCTGTTTATAAAGACTCTTTTCTCCAGGTAACTCAGCGTGTCTGTGCGGAGGTGACCATGAGCCACACTTTAGGTCAACAGCAGCTGTCGCAGTGTGAGGTGCAGCCCCGGGCCAGGGCCTCGGAGCCTGGGGGATAACCTGACCCTCCTTACTGTCTGACCCCCCTCACGCCATGCACTTTTCTCCTTCAAATATTGAAGTTCTGCTCTTTCTCCACTGGGACCTCCCTTTGCTTTAGGTAGGCCATGTGTTCACCCAATGTGATGCACTTAAGTCTTTTACAAAATATGCCAAAGTAATGCACTCACTGATGTTTTGTCTACATTGTATATACATCAACAAATGAGGAAAGTAAGTCACCTAAACTTAGAGGTCTTATATTAAGCTGAGTTGACTCTTGTGCGCTTTAAGCTATGTTAGAATGCTGTTAGCTCATTATGTTTTGTTTCATTCACACATTTGAGTATCCCTTCATTATTAATGAAAGACACTGTTCCAACTTGTGATGTCATATAGTGGTAGTGTTCAAGTTAACATTACATTACATAACTTTTACCTTTTGTTCAGTAGAGATTGGCAGTTCTGGAGGTGAAAGTATCCTAATGATTTTACTGAAGGAGCATGTGGTGGAGCACGTCCTGTATGTACATGGCATCACAAGGAGGAACTGAGTGTTTTCGGTTTGAGAGAAGACCACAGTCTAATATGCAGGGTTTGTGTGTGTGAATGAAACAAAACAAAATCAAGGTATAAACATACATAAACACTGACAAGGAAATGGCATAACAGATCAGAGAAGAGTGTAATAAGAGCCCTTTCAAGATATAAGGTACAGCTGCTAAAAACAAGTTATATCAGTGTTCAAATCAAGATCACATTTTTTTGTTTAGAAGGAACTTTAACTGTATTCTTATTAGAGTCATTGGTTAAATGCACCTGTCATTAAGCCAGAGCATAGCAGAGGCTGACCAATAGGAAGAGGGGGTAGCAAAAGTATTAATGTCTGCGCATAGAGCCACATTAAACAAGAACATGGAAAGCATTTCTGCAAAACCATCACAGGGCTCCAATCCTGATTGGGTCATATTGTCATAATACCCAGGCTGCTTTATATTATAAATAATAAATAAATAAATAAATAAATAAACATGAAAATTTATCTGTAGAATCAATATCTCGAGACTCAAATGGGAATGAAATCCCAGTTCTATGTATTAAGTGGAATTGTACATTGAAGTCACAGTACAAAATTTGAATAGGACTACACCATGGCTCTGTGATTTGTTTAATAAATAGATCCATGCATTTTTTTCATTTGTATTAAAATGAGCTTAAATATTCAGTTGGCTTGTTCAGAGCCGTGCCTACAGACAGAGGAGCCTGGGCGTGTGGGGGGCGGGGCTGGCACACAGACAGACCAGTCTGTGTGCGGCTCCACCACCTGGGCAGAGACACTTGGCACGGCATCAGACGGGACCCTGGCAGCCTGGCACCGCGCTGCACCCTCAGGCCTCCTCACCCCCCTTGCACCCCCCAGCGACCCCCTCCCCACCCCTCCTCTTGGCCCGTCCAGTCTGGCTTGGCCCATCACAGTCATCCTGCTCCAAATAGCCCCTGCTCTGAAGGCCTGGGGGCTCCTACAGGTGTGCACCTCACCAGAAATGGCTTGTTTTTTGTGAGAAAGACATGCTCCGGTAGTTTAGCTCATTAGCAGCTGAGAAAAGCAACACTTCTGTAAATCTTTTTGGAATTGTTTATGTAGTTTCGATGTTAATAAAATTACATCACATACAAGTTTGCACTGTACATGAGACAATATAAAACAGGAGCAGAGGAAGTCCAAAAATAGTTTGTAGTATGGATAGAAGAAGAGTGTCTCAGGTGAGCTCACTGTGTGCTGCCTGAACTCAGTCATCATCAGACAGCTCCAGGTCCTCCACCACATCCTCTCCTCCCTCGGCCAGTTTTATCAGAGCATCTGAAGACAGAGGCTGAGGAGCGCCCGAGGCCTGCTCATCCTCCTCCTCCTCTTCATCATCTTCAGCACCTGCAAAACAAGCAAAGGAACAAACACTTCAGAGCTCCACATACCACCAGCAATACACAAACAGGAACTAGATAGGATAGAATTTATAATCTAGTAATATGCAAAATGTATTTTAGGAATAACGGTTTCTCATATAAGGTGATACTAAAAAGTTTATGAACATCGTTATGAACATGTACCTTTAGATTTGGTTTATTCAAATGATTCCTGGTTTAGGTTTTTCAGTACTCATTTCTATTTTAATTATTAAATGAAATAAGACTAATGTTAATACATTCCATTAAACACTTTTACATGACAACTGAGGTCCATCTCTCAGTACCTAGATATAAGCTCTTGTACTCCCCCAGGACCCATCACACATAAAATCTTGTTATCAAAAGTTTTTATTTTTTTCTTTTGTATTGTATTAGCATCTTTTAATGATACCCGGTCCTTGCATTGCCAATAAAAGTACACCTATTGGTAATGTCCCCCTTAAATAGGACAAAGACATTTTTTTATCATCTATTAAACAAACCTGAGTCATCCTCCAGTCCCTCATCGTCACTCATATCTGACAAGTCTTCAAGTTCTTCATCATCGCCATCGTCATCATCTGAGCCGCCGCTCTTCTTACCTGGAGGGAGAAGCAAAACAAAATATCAGGACTTGTGCTTTCAGATGGTGTGTTACTTTATTGGGATATTCCTCTGCTCGGCACGGCTGACGTCTAAAGGACTTGGGAGACACCTGTATGTGGGGCAAACATCACAAGCAGCTGGAGGTGTCTATTTCCTCCGAGATGGAACGGAGAGTCGATTACCAACCAAACACCCATGACAGTTTACTAGCGGCAGTTTTAGACATCTTACGCTCATGGCCTAAATATAGAAAATGTGATAGCGGGCAGGTTCTATAGCAGCAGTGATGAGAGTAAGGAAGTCTAAATATGTGATGCTGTGTGCTTTACCTAAACAGAACAACCGGGTCCAATGGCTTTGAAGTGGAGGAGACCTCGCATGGTATGTAAACCTGACCAATTAGCACATATGGAGGGTACTGACAAAAACAATTTAAGTGTAAATTGCTAAAATAATACAAAAAATAAATACACTGTCAAATTTACCATTTAAGGACAGAATTATGATTTTATATCTGAAAGATTATAAATAAATTATAAATATATGAAAGATTACAAATAATGTTAAAATGTTAAAAAATTATTTATTTTTTTTACTTTTAGAGGATATGCAGCACTATAATATCTAGTCTATGTCCAAAACAACAATTTTTATATTTAATTTTTTTTATATAAATAAGTGGGTGGGGTAGCTCCCTCAAACACTGACACTGGTATAAACAAACACATGCTGCTTAGTGTAACCCAGTATGGTCCTATGGCTTCCCTTTAAATCTCTATCATGCGCATATCTCTGTCACTTTCTTCTGTTCCTGTTCCTCTTAGACCTGTTGCCTCTGCAGTTGCCCCCAGATGACCTCCAGACTTGCCCCTCCACACGAATACAAACGCACGCGCGCGCGCACGCATCAGTCTAAATCGGCACTGGCCCCCTCCTCTCTCACTCCTCCTCTTTCCGGGACTCAGAGCGCAACCACAAAGGGCTTTGGTGAGCTGCCTGAAAAGATTCTGGCTTGTGGAGACTGGACGTCGGGGAGGTGGGCGTTTGCCGGCGCTGCTCTGTGAAAGCACGTGTTTTAAGGACATGCGGGGGCAGCTGCTGTAGTCCAATGTGAATGATAGAAAGAGGAGATTAATGAGAAATAAGTAGGAGGAGACCTAAGCACCTAATGAAAAAAATAGTTTGATGAGCATACATTTACAAATATGGATCACAAGACCGTGTGTTTTATGATAAGGATACCAGGGAATTCAGTTCAAGGGGTATTTTGGTACCCATTGTGCAAAATTTCAAACATTCAACTAACACGTGCAAAGTTTTGGGTTCAAATAGCTGATTTAGCAATATTTCAAGGATACCTGAACTTAAAAGTATTTAATTCAATTTTGAAGACATACAGTAGCTACATTATAAAAAAGAGACATGCTCTGCACTAGGCTACAACATTTAGGAGTAAAATTTGTGTTAAAAGTTTTTGTCAAAACCCTTTAAAAGGATTACAGAGCTTTATTTCACATCAGCTACTGGTGCTCTGATTGAACAATAGTAGAAATGACATTGTTCACTGCTGAAATTTTGTGGCATAAAAAAATAGCATCTGACAAAAATGTGAAAGGAGGGAGAGGGGAGTGGGAGCGGCCACCTCTGGCTGTTCCACTGGGCTGGTTTGAATTAGGCTTTCCCGCTGGGATCCAAGCCTGTACTTCCTGTGTGGGGTGTGTGGGGTGTGTGAGCACACTTGCTGCAGCTGCCCATGCGCTCATGGGGACTCTCCCTTCAGTACAGCGCAGATGGATTAAAATCCCCGGCTGCCTCCATGTGTCTGTGCACAGCACTTGAGTGTAAAGCTGTCACAGCTCAACGGCAGCTGAGTGTGACCTGTGGATGACCTCTGAGGAGGCCAGCGAGCCCAAATCAAAAACTCTTGATTATGGACAGACACCTCTTTACCTTATTGAGCGTCGGTGAAGTATTAAATGTGTGTTTATAATACCTGCCACTGTTCAGGTGCCTATAACACAGATAAACTAAGTAAACAAAGGGACCACCAAATGCTAAACCTGAAAGGAAGTTAGAACACAGCCCTCTGGAGGTCATAGTAAGTATTGCAGATTATTAAATGGTTCAGAACAGACTGATGACCAAAGCAGGACAGAGGCTCACCTTTGATTTTGAATCCAGAGTCTCTCTCAGAGTCACTGTCAGAGTCAAACAGGTCCTTGAACTCCTTCTTGTCCTCTTCTTTCTTCTCCTGAATCTTCCTGCGTTTGATTTCTGGAAGGTTCAGGTCCTCCATCTACAACACACAAAAGCAAAGATACAAACCCAAAATGAGAACTCTGCTCTGCAGTAATTACTCATCATTACACCTATAATGTAAAAGTGGCAGGAGGCAAACATTTACTCTTTCTTTGCCAGAGATCTCCAGCTGGATTTCTTTCTCTCTGAGTTTCTTCCACTGGCTATAGTATCTGCTCAGGGGGGTGCCTTCTTCATGAACCTGCTTCTCCCATTCAACCTGCAACAGACACATCACTCACAACCTGACCAGCTTAAGCATACAGAATTTACTAGAATTTACTAGTCATTGTTTTTGGTATAAAATAAAAATGTAGAAACTTGAGAAGAAAGTAAACACAGAAGACGCAAAGTGATTGAGAGGGAGGAGTAAACCAATTGAAGGAAGCTGAAAACGGAGACAGGCGGATCTTCTCCAGCCTTCCCCTAAAGGTCTTTGTGGATGATATTGATTAGACCCAATCACATTATCCAGCCAACAAATCCAATTGAGCGCACCGACCGCAGCCTCCCGCGCCCGCCTGCCCGACACATTTACTACAATTTACTGTGCTGCTATTAAGATGGGTGACATTGTATGAGAGAGAAGGAAAAACAAGAAAATAAAAAATAAACTCAACTTGGAATCAGACACATAACAAATGCAGAGAATGAGCAGCACAGTGACCGGGCAGGCAGGGCAGTAATTAGGTGAGCTGTGGCGTTGGGGACATGTCGTGTGGGGTGGGGGGGCCACAGGGGGGTCGTGACCTTTTGCACATCAGCAGCAAAGGACAGTCCTGTTCGCCTGCAGTGACAACTGCTGCTGCCAGAGTGCCACGCAAGAACCACCAGGGCGCTGTGGAGCCGAGCTGTCTGACTGCTCTAGCCTAACACACAAACCTCTGTGAGCACGCACACTTTCTCAGACCCAAACACACACAGCGTATCCCCTTTAATTTAATGCTTAAATTCTCTTCAATATTAAACAGTGCGTCTACTGCAAACATATTCATGTGTTTGCACAGGCAACATGCACATTCTAATAACTGCTTATTCAGGACAGACCCAATGCCTTCACAAGCCTGTAGCCGTGAGCGTAGCAGGATATGTAGTTGTGTTGTGGAACATAGCACTATAGACATCAAACTTCTAGTAATGAACTTTCTGCATCTGTTTAGGAAAGAGGTAACTATGGCTTGAAGGACTGAGGTGAATGGTGTAAGGTTAACTGAGGACTTTGGGAATGACATGCAGGTGAGATTGGGACAAGCCTGAGCTCTGTGGCCCTTTCAAAAGAGTCTCACCACAGCAGCAGTATCAGCGACTCCAAACGCCACCTTCTGTCGCTGCGATGTGATGTAGCTGCTGTTCTCCTGCACCTTCTCCAGCAGTTGCCGCACCGGCTTTGAGTAATTGGCCACTTTGCATTCCTTCAGGAAGGCTTTCAGCTGTAGGGACCAGAGCAGGGAGAGAGGGGCACAGGGAAAGAATGGTTACATTTAAATCAAGTTACCTATGTTATTATCATTCATTAAGAAAAATAGCAGCAACAAGAGTACTCTCAATCACTAACCAACTTTTTACTAAACCAGATTTGTACAATTCATTCAATTTAATAAATGACTTCAAATACTTTAAAGGGCCCATATTGTGCTATTTTCTGGTCTATGTTATAATGTTGTTTCCTCATCACAAACAGACCTGAAATTATGTTTTGTTTCATCCACACGTTTAACACACAAACCCTGCATATTTATGCTAAAGTTATTATCTCAAGCAGAAAGCACTCTGATCCACCTTGTGATGTCATGTGGTAATACAGGAAGTGCTTCACTGTGTTTTTATACTCCATACACCTTCACTAGAATCATTTGGATAATTTCTGCCCTAGAACTGCCAATCTCTACTGAACTAAAGGTAAAAGGTAGCTGTTCATGTGAACTACCATTACATGACATCACAAGGTAGAGCAGAATATTTTGAGCTTTAAAGATGTAGACAGACTAATAATAAAAGGGTTATGCAAATATGTGTGAGTGAAACAAAACACTATTCCAAATATATTTTTGAAGATGTATTGAATATTTATGTGACTACAACTGTGACTTTACCTGGATAATTGTTGGAAGGGCAATCTCTGGGAAACCAATAGAGTTGTGCTGAGTGTAAAAATACTCCAACATGATGTCATACAGCTGGTCTATCAATCCATCCTTTGAAAAAAATGAACATCAAATTATAAAAATCTACACTCAAAGTATTGTCACATGTGATTGACCAAAAAAAAAACCTCCAAAACTGCCATGTTTTATTTTGGTAAATTAAATGCATCTACTGGTTTATTCAAAATGTTATAAGTAGACTGCACCACCAGTTGCATTTTGTATTAAATCTATAATGTCTGACACAACATTTTCTTACTATAAACATTGCAAGTTACTTTATGACCGTGTCAATATCTATTAGAAGTGCTTTAAACAGGGTAACCCAAATATTACAGTTGTTTTAGTGCTGTATAAGGCAGTATTCACGAGGCAGGTGCTCAGGTACAGCGGTGAGAAAGCAGGTCAGAGACAGGCCTGATGTTAGGCTAATAAACTAACATTTTTAAAGAAATCTTTGATGAAGTATTAGTGAACAGATTGGAGTTTTAAAAGAATCAACAGTACATGAGTTAGGGGGTAACAAATTTGGGAACTATGCTTAGTGTGGGATGTGCACTACAGGAGTAGCAGCAGTGGAGAGTTGGATAAACCTGTAGATCAGAAACAGAATTACTTTTATTCATACCAATAGGTAAATTTTACCTGTTACAGACATGCAGCCAACCAGCAGAATAGTGATTAGAGTATAGCCATTAAAAATAAAGTTAAGAAAGTTTAAATAAATATAAAATATCAGTAACTAAAAGAAAATAAGTAAAATAAGTCTTAAATAAAAATACTTGCATTTTAAATAAAAACAAAAAATTATAAAAATATAGTGCCCTAATAATATATTTACATCTTTATACAGTTTTACAACAATTACGCATGAACAGAATATTACAAAAGGACTGTACAGTCAGATGCATAACAATCCCCTCAAATTTAACATGGTAACAGATTGGTCATAGGGCTACAGACCTTGTATGAATATGGACTACAAATCCTTCATAAATAGCAGACATATTTTTTGCATTATTCTTAGACTGACATCAATAGTCTTTCAATAATAACTTCACACTTACCTTGTATGCTTTCTCCATAAGGTTGACTTTGCCAAGTTTCAGAATAACTGCAAAGTTGATTGGCTTCTTGCTCATGCGGCTTGGCTTCTTGTTGAAATCCACTTGTTGAAAGATCTGAAATATAAAAGAGGCTCTAATACATGTCAACAGTTTGAAACTACAAAATGAAACTGGAGTTTAACACCATCTACTTGGATTAACGTTTCTTAAAGCATAGCACAGCCATCAACCAAAGATCTTATTTAGAATATTTTCAGACAACAAAAAAGAATGAACATTGCATTTCACAAGAATGTTGTCAATTGTTTCACAGAAAGATACAGTTTAAAGTGTATTAATATTTTCTGTCTACAGTAGTACACTTGTCTGGGTGTCACTGGCAGTTATTGATATTTATCTTGGACTTTAAGTAGAGTTGATTGTACATGGTTTTATTACACTCTACTATGGCTATTATATGACTTCGTGAAAGAACAGCCAACATGTGGGCTATCTGTCTTTACTCTTCAGCTTTCACATCTGCCCACATGGAGCAAGTGAAATTTGTGTATTAGTGTACGAGGCTATTTCTGCCAGCCGTATCGGCGTGTACTTCTGTGTGTGGTCGTTAATGCGCTCGGCGTGTGAAGCAGAGCCGCGCTGCTGGCCGCTGCTGTCTGTACAAACATCGGATGTGGTGGCGGTCTGCGGGGGAGCCAGGGGGAAGTGGGAAGGCCGGGGCCAGTCCTGAAGCGCACGCACACACACACACACACACACACACAGGGGCAGGAAGCTCCAAATCATACGCCCCCCTTGGAGAAGAACACACAGGCGCAGACAGAGCAGGGGAAGGGGCTGCTCTAATTAAAACAGTAGCAGCGTACCTCAGTCAGCTTTAACAAGGGGAACAGCAGAGCAGAGAAACAACACAGGAAACACAGTGCGTCATAAATAAGCGCTGCTTGCTGACGGAGGGAGGGTAGCAATAGAGAGTGGGGGGTGGGAGGGGGGTCATGGGCTGAGAGGATGTGGGCTGCGCAGCGTGTTGGGACTTGAATGTGAACCACAACCTGCCTTTGTGCGTGCAGCAGTTTGACCAAAGTGACAAACAGAGGGGGGTGAACTGGTCCCTGTAACCTGCACAACCCCCTGCCAACCAAACCACAGCAACCTAGAGCAGGCATGAAACAACAGGAGGTAGCCATGTGGAGAACACCTGACCTGGGCACAGGCTGGCAGTTAGGGGCTGCTGTGGCTCTGATAACAAACCTGAGTCTTAAATGAACACCTGAAGGCTCTGAGGTGCTTCCCTTCAGTTGTGGCCGTTGAGTCTTTCAAATACCATTGAGAAGTTTCCATGGCAAACCACCATGGAACATTTCATCACCTACTTTTACATTGTTTCCATATGTGACAACAACAGGTGGCTCTTACTCCTACACTTCATTGTCCTACTGTATCGTGGCAATAACCAAAGTAGAATCAGAGTTAAAATGACATTAAACAGACATTTATGTGGATGGATGTCTTACCTCCAACAGAAATGGCACAACAGGGACAAAAGTGTTGGTGCTGCTGGATAACAAGGTAAGAGCTCTGCAACAGTGCATCCTCAGAGGGTAATACTTTGCAGTAGGCACCAGCCTGTTCACAGACAGGAAATAAAAGGGTCAGTGTCTCCATCTTGTGGTTGCATTAGGAATTCACTAAAAATCTGTGCTCAATTAGAAATACAAGAAAAAAAGCATAATGAAAGATTGTATAATAAATGTAAATGCTTCTTACAGGTCAAATTATGTTTATGTCTAAATTGAAATAAGAGAAAAACTGCATAAACATGAAACCAAATTAGGAAGATAATTATCACAGTTAAGTTAAGGTTTAATACTTAAAGTAGTCTACAGTGACTACAGCATTAAGGACACAGACTGAAGAAATAAAGTAAACACACTTACTTGATAGTGCCTAAAATGACCTGGCAGAGTGGATAGATGAGAGGCTGAAGTACATCACTGGGATACAATGTGCTAAGGACACGGCACCAGAGGTATAAACAGTGAATGAACTGCCAGTTATACACTGACTGGTACGTTTCCTATCAAGAGAGCACAAATTCTTCTAAGAAAAAGTAGTTAAAGGCCCTACATACGTGGAATTATATTTTGTTTCATTCACACATGTTTAACATTCAAATCTTGCATATTTAGGCTGAGATCTTCTCTCATACAGAAAACATTTCATTTCACCTTGTGATGTCATCTGATAATAGAGGAAGTGCTCCACTGTGTGTTTAAATTCCATATACCTTTCCTAGAGTCATTTGTGTCAGCCCTGGAATTTCCAATCTCTATTGAACTAAAGGTAAGAAGTAGCTGTTAACTTGAAATCTACCACTTCATGACATTACAAGGTGGAACAGAGCATTTTGAGTTTTGTAAGCAGACTAATAATGAAGGATTACTCATACATGTGTGAATGAAACAAAACACAGCTGACAGGTATAAACGTGAGGCACTCCGACTGAATATATTAAACGTCCTTTATTACATGGAGGAATGCCATTACATTTTTCAGTAAGGGCAACAAGTTTAACCCTTGTAGAGCACGTGTACAGCTATTTTTGACTTTTTTATGACCCAGTGAAGCACTCTACCTCTTTTCTTCATCTGACATTTCCAGGTATGTTTTTGAGGAGGTTAACATTATAACATGGTTTAAAGCTCACAGGAGGTGTTTATGTGCCATATAGGACCTTTATCTTGGCAGTGAGGCACAAGGATGTGTGGCTTACCTTTTTCTTCATGGTCATGGCGTTCCTGAGATGGATGGCCAGCTGCCTGATGTAAATGAATGCATGCTGGTATGTGGCCTGTGTGTCCAGAGCATACATCTCTGTGAGAGATCTCTGCATAAAGTTGATCATCGGCAGCACATTGGGAGATGTGAACTTGCAGTTTTGTACATAGGCAATGTACATTCGCTAAAATAATATTAAGACAAATTTATGAATGAAACAATAATGTAAGCATTTTCATATACTGTATATATGTTTTATCAATAAATGTATTAAATGGTTTTAGCTCACCTTAAGAATAGAGTTCAGGTAAGCATCTTGTTTGTGTCTGCAAATTTTGTTTAGGGCTAGAAAAGCTAGAACACGACTTGTCTCCTCTCCTGTACTCCACTGCTTCAACAATTGCTATTAAAAAGGACAATAATATTGAGAGATGATTCCAACTAAGTCAATCCTCCTTTGGGTATCCACTACACATTTCACACTGGTTTACCTTGATAAGGTGTCGGCACTGTTTGGGCAAACACAGATAATAAGGAATGAGTTGATTTGCGTGTCTGAGGACAGCGCTGATGACTGTGCTTTCTGTGAGACAGGACAACAACTGCAAAACAAATATTAATTAAAATGATTAAAAAGTGAGCTTTCAAAAAGCCTGAGATTTTAAAGGGGCAACTTTGATACCCTTAAAATGAGTAAAGATAGACGCACCTGAACAACTCCACTAACATACATTTTGATGTCTATCTGAATCTTCTGCCATTTTGGACTAGATGATGGCAACACTAACCTGGAAAACAAAAAATATGTAAAATATTTAATGTTTATTAAACACACGTATTATTAGAGAATGCAGTATGTCTTAATACTTTTTCTCATCTTCATTGACTTTCAGGGTAAGCATTTTCTGAAGCGCTGGATGGATGTCTTTGATGCAAAACAGGACCAAAGCATTGAACACTGCAATCAATACAGAAAATAAAAATATTTATATTAGATCTATTCCTGAAATAATTGTCAACTAATTTTTGAATTAAACAACCATAATCTGGACAATACACAGACACCAAAACATGTGCTGGGAGAAGTAATGCAATATGTGTATAAGTAACTTTATTTAACCTTTAACTAATATGTTGTATTTACCTGAACTGTCAGCTACTTTGTACCGACACTGCCCTGCTCCCTCTCCTTTCGTTGTGGCCACAGCAGCTTTAAAAGCCTGAGTGACTTCTCTGAAAAGTCGCTGACTTGGCTCCTGTTTGAGTGCAGCTTTCCATTCTGCAACCATTTTGTCGGTAACTTTAATTGTGTTATCGTTTTTTGAGTTCTTTGAACCTTTCTGGTCATCGTCACCATCCTCATCACCTGAACTGGCCTCCTATAAAAACATGACAATAAATTGCATAGATACGCTCTCAATTTAGTTATTGACTTTGCCTTTTACACAGAGCAGTAACAACAACATACCTCCAGTTTGGATGGAAGTTTGTGGTACTTCTTCTCATCTTCATCCTCAGAGCTGTCTGAGTCCTCAAAGTTTAACAGGGTTTGGTCGTTGTCTTGTAAAAATTTGTAAAACTCAGGATCTTTGTTTTTTAACCTTGATAGCTGTTCTTTGTGCTCTGATGCCTTGCCCTTTTTCTTTTCAGACCTACAAAAATAAATGATGTACAGTAGTATATATGTGAGTGAGAACAAGACCATAAAACAACACAAAACAATGTAAACAAAAGTTTTAAGTCATCCATAATTCATAGCTATAATAATATAATATACTATTCTGTAGGAGTATTAGTCTTCAGGTTTTGGCAATTAAATCATACATTTTTAATAAGGTACAATGCATTTGTATAAATTAAAAAACACATCAGTATTATAAATTCTTTACTTCTGGTCTTAACCTGAGGACTGCTATGGAGTACAATCATTGACTGTATCTGATTGTTGAATCAGAAGATCCTATTGGTAGTTTGTATGTCATATTTCCAGATGAGGGACAAGAGCCTGTTTTTTCTATTAATAACATAGTAGTTGCCATGAAATATCTAAAGGGTAAACCACAAATGTTGAATTTGATCATTTCTATTATTGACTAGACCCTCAACCATCGTATATTACTCCAAAAATCTGCAGCTGAACAATATTAATTTTGCCTGCCCCCATCTGTATTAAATAAAATTGCCCTAAAGTATGTAGTGATGTAATTTGAAACGCAGCAATACTTTATCTGTTTCCAAATAGAATATCTCACTTGTTCGGAGGTTCTTTCTTTTTGCTGGTCTTATTCAAATTATTCTTTTTGGGCACTTCTTCCTCGGAGTCATCTGCTCCATCTCCTTCTGAGTCAAAGCCCGACAGCAGGAACTCGTCCACACTCAGGTCCTCCAGCTTTCTACAAGAGAATATGGGAGTAACATATTCGTAATAGTATATTAGTACTAGTGATATGCAGCCAGCATCACAGACGTTACAGAAACACCAACACACATAACATAAAAAACAAAAATAGCAGGGAAAATAAGTTCACCATGGGTAGATTTCAGAAGATGAAAAACTAATTTCAACTTGACAAAATATTTCTAACCTAACAACTAGCATGGGTTTACGTATTGCTAGGAATGACACTAAGTAAACCACTTAAAATGTGATTGAATCAGCAATCTGTCATGTGAAGATTTAGCAGAGAAGCGAGACAAACAGTTTCATCAAACTTATTAAGTAATTAACGTGTTATACTCATGTAAAATCACACAAAATACAACGTACCGCTTCTGTTTGCTGGCCATGCTGCTAGTACAACGTGACTCCAGAGACGCATTACCCACAATTCACTGCTGCAAAGAGAGCAGATTGGTTTTACGTTTCACGACCACAACTAAATAATTAAATTTGGTACAAAAGTCAAAAGCATGAAGCGATGGCATGATTTGCAAAGAAGAAAAAACGTACAGGTGTAATTGTTTCCTCGCAAACGAAAAACACAACAATCAAAAGGGTAAATTGCCCAAAGATACACTTTTGAAACAACGACTCGAAGAAAGTGCTAACCTCAAAATTACCGCGGTGGACTCAGTGAGACAAGAGAAAGCTGTGTTTTGATGCTACACGTGAGCTTTAAATTCAATTATTGGGTCTATTCACGAGACACGAAGCGAGAGCCGAATCGTCATATGTTTTATTTGTCATTCAGGGAAGATATCCGCTCATCACAAAGCTGGGCAAGCTCACAAATAAGAGAAAAGCACTGCTGTCAGATCGACACAGGCGACGGCTGGTGGTGAGTTACATTACAGTAACGCTGGCTAATCTTGCTTAGCCTCCTCCAAGACTTATGCTTATTTTGCTGTACAGCATTTTGTTGATGTGAAGTTAAAGGTAAATTATGTGCATAGAATAAATTAACTGTGAAGCCCTGTTGCACTGCACGAAATCTATTACTCGGTGTTGCAGTATCCATTCTTCCTGTCGTTATGGCTTTACATTTCATGCTTTTCTCTCTCTCTCTCTCTCTCTCTCTCTCTCTCTCTCTCTCTCTTTTAAAATCACTGGTATTAGGTTTCTTCCTAGATGCACTTCATATACAGACAGTACGTTTTACGATATATTGTTTGATTGGTTAATTGATTAATTGATGGTGTAAAGTTTTTTATGTGCGAATCAGCCGGTTAAGGGGGCGGGAGGATGGGTTGCATTTGACCAATCCAAACTCTTCTCTACGACAAACCCCGCCCATCGTGTTGCCATAGCACAATTTATTCCACACACTTCCGGAGTTAAACCAGACAAAAGACGACGTTTAAGGTAGCTGCTGTCAGATTCAGTGGTGAATCCTTACTATGTCTTAATTCTCTTCTCTATTCGTATAATCGCGGTTTCATAGATCCGCGGATTCTCCGCTGTGACTGGATGTATTATTTCTGCATTACTGGGTGAAACGCCTCTTCTACGTACGGCAGTATCCGCTCCACCTTAACATCACCATGTCAGCGTTCATACAATGTTTTTTGCATTGACGTCAACTGCAAAGAGCACAAAAAAGACTATGGACAGATAGTCAGACACTGGTACCACTTTTAAACCGATCTGACAACGACAACCACAGATTCATAAGCCATCACTTCGAGGGAGACAGGCTGGGTCCGACCACCACCGCAACACAGGCACCGGTAACGACATGACATCTCCATCCGCTGCTCTATCACTGCAGCTCTTATTCAGAATATAGGCTGTGGGGGCTGGGGTTCCGTTAGATCCGGATAGATCCCATAAGAGATTGTTATATGCACAGAATCGTATGAGGTGCTGAAGACATTAGCCCATGACAGCTGTGCCCTCGTGCATCACTTTGCATGCGCTGTCTGCTAAAGAGCCTCGGTGCAGGCTTGAGGGTTATAAGAGAAAGATATTTAAATTTTATGAAGCCAGCTTGTGTAACCCAGGTTAATATCGGGACTGCTTTAGTCTGTTACGTTTAACAGTGCGGTTTTTGCTGCTCCATCCTCCTATCCTCCGTCTCAGTTTGCAGTATTGTCTTATGTTTTTCCCCAGAGCTTTTGTCCAGACAGGAACACGCTTGATGTGTTTTTTGTGGTCTATTGTGCTTTGGAAAGTGGAAGCCCTTATGGCCACCGCTGAGCAGCTGTGCTGCTGACATCTGAGATAAGTGTAAATTGAACACTGTATACAATTTGTACAAAGCTTTATTTAAACCAGATGGCATCCAAGGTGAACTATACAACCTTCATAAATGCTATAGGCATCTGTCTGTTACTGGTTTATTTTTTGGTTCAGATTGACAAAGTAACACAGTATTGTTTATTTTGAAGCATGGTAACTAACTAAATGAAGTATCTTAAAGTGGAGGCACACTGTTGGTACTTTCCTAGGCTGCTTGTCCATAAATGTCCCTTAGATACCATTGTGAGATTTGTCCATGCCTTATTAAAAGCAACAATAAGTGAGCACTGAAGAGATTTATGTTTTCACATGATTGTATTGGACATTGTTGATATTTATTTAAAAATTGCCTTTGAGGTGCAGCGTGATGATGGTTATGCAACAGTCTCTGAGTGAGGGGCGGATGAGAGTACCAAGGCAAAGGCAAACTCAGGCTACAGCCGCCTCTCCACCCACCCTTTTGCAGCTGGGATGAGGTGGGGATTGAACAGCTCCAACTCTAAACATTTTATTCTTCTGTCTGGAAAAAGATAAGCAAATGTTTTTACTTCAGATTGCAGTTCTTCTGAATCTCCTGGTTGTACTAACGTTTCTGCCAAGGGCATCGTAATTATATTAGGATTTTCTCATAGTCATCTGCTATAGCGCTCAAAGTGGTCAGTATTTGAATGACAAAATGTGATGTGATTTGTAGGGCACCCGTCTGGACACATACACACCTACACTATCTTACACAATGTACTTTTTGATGACTAAATACATTTTCCCTCAGCTGCCATGTTGTTGACAGATGAGTATTTTAACATTGAGTGACATCTTCTGTGTTATGCTTCAGTTGCCCAGAGTGCGGCCCAGGCAGGAGCTCATGATGGAGGGGGGTATGCAGCTGCTGAACCGCGATGGCCACAGCATCTCGCACAACTCCAAACGGCACTATCACGACTCCTTTGTGTCTATGAATCGCATGAGACAGCGGGGCCTACTCTGTGACATCGTCCTCCATGTGTCCAACAAAGAAATCAAGGCTCACAAAGTGGTGCTGGCATCATGCAGCCCTTACTTCCACGCCATGTTTACAAGTAAGTCCTATAGCATCCATTTTTATAACTTAGTACTCGATAGCCTCATAAATCAATGTACTCAAAATAGTGTTTTCACAAGACTAAAATTTCAAACTTGATTTTGATACTGAGGAATAGAATTGATACTAAATACTGATTCCAATATCACAATAATTTAAAAAAAAAACAGTCTTTCTTTAGACATTAGAATGTGATTAACATTATCAACATTAAATAAGAGTACTTTCTTTTATGCTACCATGTGGTTTTATATCTGTGTAATCCCTCAATTGTCCAGGTGGGTTCCATAGGGGTCCATGGGCATATTCAAATTCAAATTCAAAAAAGTTTATCGTCACTTCTTCATATGAAACATATGAAGAATCAAAATTGTGTTTCTTAGTCCCAAGCTTATAAATAAATAATAATAAATGATAAAGTTCTTTTAAGTGTTAAGTGTTCTTTTGTGTACTAGTCAAAAAGGTACAACTCAAGATCATTACAACTCAAGATTACAACTCAAGATCATTTTAAAGCCATTCAGAAAAGGTTAATTTGTCTGTAATTTGTAATCTGTCCTGTGAATGTCACTTTTTTGTATATTGATACCTGATAAAATATGTATCTAGTATCGATACTAATTTAAATATCCAATTAGTATCTGATTTTAGATAGTTTTGACAACCTTAACTCAAAATGTGTTAAAAAATACTGTTTGCACATAAGAGTCAAAGAAGCATCCAGGTCTGAAACTAGGAAGTTAAACAGATGAATGAAATGTGGAAGTTAACACAACCACCTTACCAATCAAATAAGACTTACAAATACACTGGAACCTTATTTGGTCTTGGTTCTTCTTTTACAGTAATATTTCAGCATGCAAATTGAGAAGGAACTGTGTACTAACATTACCATTGCAGTTTTTTAATGCAAGTTTCTATAATCCAGTGAATATTAGTGAAACACTTGTGGCAGCTTATTCATTATTATTTTGCCTAGGTTTGTTTTTACACCAGTTAAATTTGGCATAGTCTTCATTAAATTTAGCTTTGTGGATAATAACACTGCCATATTATTTAGAACAGTTTCTATAATCATGTATCATTTAAAATAAAACAGAAATTTGAAAACACCAAATACCTAGAGCCAAGAAAATCAAATGAGAACTGGCCAATCCTTGACCACAGTATATTCCAACCAAAATATTGTGTGTTATGTCTTTATTGCTGCTCACATAGTTTTACATCATTTTTCCATTCCCACTAAATCTGCAATCTCAGCCACCACAGTCATGCTTTCCTATCTGTATTATATTACACACTGTGATATTTGTTTGTCCTGGCATAGATTTAGGGAGTGTTTTTATTTTGATGCATTTCGAAGGGTGTGGATGAGGTTCTGGAATTTAAAAACATAAACTGAAAGTGCAACAATTAATTATCAGGGTTTATAACAAGTTGTATCATTTACGAAGCTTTCATTTGCCAGCAGATCATCTTTATTAACACTCAGGTGCTTATGCTGTTGTTGTTTGCAGGGATTATTATGGAAGAGGATATAATGTGTTATTCTTTTATGCAGATGAGATGTCCGAGAGCCGTCAGACCCATGTGACCCTTCACGACATTGACCCTCAGGCCTTGGAGCAGCTGGTGCAGTATGCCTACACCGCTGAGATCGTTGTCGGGGAGGGCAATGTGCAGGTTGGTTAAACTTAGACAAGGACAAATTAATGAGCAGCTAAATGTTATAGTTTTAAATGGAAATAAATTCAATTTGAAATAATTTCAAATTGTCAAAAAAAAAAAAAAAAGTCAAATTGTCATTTTTATTTTGACTTGTCTTAGTCGTATAATTTATTGCATAAGTGGTAATAATTATACGTGGTAATAAAATAAAAAGTTAAGAGAGATAAAATCAAGGATAATTTTGGGTTTAATAAGGAAAGTCATTAATAAAATCAGTTCTATATCATCCCTCCTGACCGCCAGAGGGAGGCGGTCATCCGGGATTCATAGAACCGTAGTTACATATATTCCTTTTATTCAACAATAAACAGTACATTTGCAATATTGATAATTGCATTGGCCAAATTGTAATTTCTGTGATAGATATATTGTACAGGTTTATAATCCACTTCTAGATTGTGATCCCAGCCTACTGCCCTGTGTTTAGACGTTACTCCCGGCTGCCAGCCTTCTGCAGCTGAACGGGGTGCGTGATGCATGCTGTAAGTTCCTCCTGAGTCAGCTGGACCCCTCCAACTGCCTGGGCATCCGGGGCTTTGCTGACACTCACTCGTGCAGCGACCTCCTCAAGTCTGCACACAAGTACGTCCTGCAGCACTTTGTGGAGGTGTCCAAGACCGAGGAGTTCATGCTGCTGCCACTCAAACAGGTCTGCATTTTGTCCATTTGATTTAGTTTAAGAACTCTATGTGATCAGTAGGCCTGTCATATATTTACGATATTGAGTATATTGAAATATAAAATATATCATATATTTATTATTTATCATATGTACATTTTTTTTGTAATACGACAATATTTGAGCTGTATAGGGTTGAATGAGCTACTAAATAGTACCAGCAGTTTCAATATTAGCATTTATCCCACTATTCCTCTGTAGCAATATACTGTGTTTCAAAATTTGTTATCGTGACAGCCCTGATGATCAGTGATGTTATAAGCCTCTGTGGATTTAGGTGTCCCTCGTGCCAGTGTAAATCATCACTTATTCATCAGCTGAGCTTGGCAGCAGACTCGCTGTGGTTTGTTTTGTAAGGGGGTCCTTAGGTAAGAGGAAGCTTTATCCATGGTACATGTTTTAGGTTCAAACAGACGAAATGTAAACTGCTGGAACTGGAAGCCTCATTTTCTAATTATCTTTTCACCTTCTAAGAAAAGAATCTCAAAGCAACAAAAAGACATCCCCCCGGAGTGTAAATGCTACGCTTTGCTCTCTGTAGAAAGGAGCTGCCACCGAAATGTGTGGGCTCAGTCCATAAAACACTGAAGATTAGCAGCAAACGAAGGTTTAAAAATAAACACTCCTGTTCCTGCTCTTTTGTTGGGTTCTTTGTGCCTCATGTCTGTGACTATTCTGTTCTCAAATCTGCACCATATCTAGATTTATATAGTGTGTATTGTTTCACTGAGTGAAAACACTACAGAATCACAGGTGATTTGCATTTCATCATAAGTGCAGAATTGTATGCAAAGATAACAAACCTCGCCAAGGATGATTGCATCATAATTTTACTCTGAACTGCATGAACACACTACACAAAAGAACATTCAGTGAAAAACATGTGAACTGCGTTTGGTTTTGAGAGGATGAACACACTTGTAAATCTGTGTAACACAGACTGCACACAGAGCTGGAGGAGGTCTGGGGCGGGGCAGCACAGTGGCTGTGGATTAGTGCCTGTTCCTGAGGCTGATAACCGTTGCCTTGATCCGGACACAAACACAGCAGCAGCTGCTGACTCTGGCCCCGCCCCTCTCTGTCAGCTCTGGGCTCCATTGGAACACAGCCAGCCACTCACACTGCACCACTCACCAATACACTCATACTGTTCAGTATCCCAGAATTTAGTAAACATGCACATTTAAACACTTTATGTGGTTTAGAATACCACCCTTACCTTTTATTGGTAACAGACAGAATTCAAGTTTGTAAAGCCACACATAGCTGTGAAGCTTTGCTTCCTTTGTCATTGGTCTCTTGTTGTTGTCTTTGACTGGCATTATTACATTATTACATTATTACATTACATTATTGTGAGTACACAATGTTGAACTCTTTGGTCTAAATTGTAACTACCACGATACTTTGTCCTTGTCTCAGGTCCTGGATTTGATCTCCAGTGATAATCTCAATGTGCCATCTGAAGAGGAAGTGTATCGATCAGTTCTCAGCTGGGTGAAACATGACATAGACGGTCGCCGACAGCATGTTCCCTGGGTAACAACTGATCTTTGTACCCTCCTTTTATATTTAAATGTGTGCACATTTAAATAAAACCACTTTGCCCACAGCTGATGAAGTGTGTGCGGCTGCCGCTGCTCAGGCGTGACTTCCTCATGAGTAACGTGGACACTGAGCTGTTGGTGCGACACCACTCTGAGTGTAAGGATCTGCTCATTGAGGCTCTCAAATACCACCTGATGCCTGAACAGAGGGGTGTCCTGAGCAACAGCCGCACCCGGCCACGGCGCTGTGAGGGAGCCAGCCCGGTGCTCTTCGCTGTAGGTCAGTACCAACATTGCATTTGCAACATGCAAAAGGCACAAATACATGCAACATGCAAAAGGTATATATATATATATTATTCATTAAAAATTTAAAATTAAAAAATAATTTCTTAATTTTTTGAAGCATAAGGTTTTCAGTGGGTTCTGTCTTTGTGCTCCTTCATCACGTCTGTCTCTCATCAATCGTCTCTCGCTCACTGTCAGCTTCACTTTTCTGCACAGCAGAACTTAAGCTCTGCACATACTACCACGCATCGGGAAGGGGGTCAGGCAACTTCATTCCCTGGGCATATTAACCATGCTCCGGAGTCTACACTACGCAGTCAGCCTCCTCTCTACCCGCAGAGCAACCAGTAGAGGACGGGGGAATTGTCTCTTGCTCCTCAGAAGTTCAGTGTCCCATATCAAACTCTTGTCCGTGCGCACTGTGGCTCCTTCTTGTTTAATCAGATCATTAAAAAAGTGATAGTTTGAACCCATTTTCTGTGGTGCTCCATTGCTCTGACCTTTTCAGAGTTACAGCGGTATTTTGACACACTTCTCGTGAGCAAACTGCTCTAGTTGTCTCAGGTTTGAAGGGTTCCTTTTCCAGACAGCATGTTTCAGCTGATTTCACAGATGTTAAATAGAAATGAGATCTGGGCTCACAGAAGAACACTCCAGAATAGTCCAGTGTTTTGTTCTTGGCCATTCTTGGGTGTTTTTAGCTGTGTGTTTTGGGTCATTGTCCTGTTGGAAGACCCATGACCTACGACTGAGACCAAGCTTTCTGACACTAGGCAACACCTTTCGTTCCAAAATACCCTGATAGTTTTGAGATTTCGTTGTACTTGCACAGATTCAAGACACCCTGTGCCAGATGCAGCAAAACAGCACCAGAACATAACCAAGCCTCCTCGATGCTTCACAGTAGGAAGGTGTTCTTTTCTTGGTGTGCTTCATTTTTGCGTTTGTGAACATAGAGTTGACATGTCTTGCCAAAGAGCTCCAGTTTTGTCTCATCTGAATAAAGGATATTCTCCCAGAAGCTTTGTGGCTTGTCATTGGCAATGTCGTGGCAAATTCAAGTCTCACTTTTTAAAGATTTGCTTTCAACAGTGGTGTCCTCACATGAAGTCCACTTTGGCATAAACAGTGATGGATGGTGTGACACTGATGTACCTTGCCCTTCAAGTTCACATTTCATTTCTTTGGAAGTTGTTCTGGGCTCTTTGATTACCATTTGTATGATCCATCTCTTCAATTTGTCATAAATGTTTCTCTTGCAGCCACTTCCAGGGAGGTTGGCTACAGCCCTGTGGACCTTAAACTTCTGAAAAACATGTGCAACTGTAATCACAGGAACATCAAGCTGGTTGGAGATGATCTTATGGCCTTTATCTTTAACCTGGTTGTCTATCATTTTCTTTCTAGTCTCCTGACACAGTTCTCTTCGCTTTCTCTAGTCCATGTTCAGTGTTGTATCCATTGTATCCATTATGTTTACAATCTTTTCTAGGGGTACTATCATTTTTGTCCAGGCCAGTTTCATTAGTTTGTTTTTTAAAATGATTCTGTTAGGGGGTCCCTGCTACTGCAAACCATCAGTTTGGGCACCCCTGGCCTGAAAAAACGTTTAAGACCCCTAGTATAAAAGCTTCTTGTTACTGAAAATATAACCACCAATAGGCAGACACAAACATTACTTAAAATAAGATGAAGCTGAGCTACCAAACAGCCACAGTGCTTTTCAGCTCAGTCATTTGATCTAATGTGAAACAATTTGCGATCTTTGCCAAAAATAACTTTGTTTCTAAACCTTGGAATTTATGGAAGATAGAAAATGTTGTAATATCCTTGTTACTGTGCGTCAGGTGGAGGTAGCCTATTTGCCATCCATGGAGACTGTGAGGCTTATGACACCCGGACGGACCGCTGGCACATGGTGGCGTCTATGTCCACTCGGCGGGCACGAGTGGGAGTGGCTGCCATTGGGAACAGACTGTATGCAGTGGGAGGGTGAGTCATGCTGAGGGATGACTGGGGGGGTATAAAACTGTAATGAGCTTCTTTCATCATCGCTCCTCCCTCCCTCAGGTATGATGGGACCTCTGACCTTGCAACTGTGGAGTCATATGATCCCATCACCAATGCCTGGCAACCAGAAGTTTCCATGGGAACGAGGCGAAGCTGTCTGGGTGTGGCCGTCCTTCATGGCCTGCTGTATGCAGCCGGAGGTTATGACGGAGCTTCCTGTCTAAATAGGTACGACATAATTCTCTGATGTAAAACACTACAATAATGCAAACAGGGCAGGACTGTGAAAATCCTTTTTTTTTTTTTTTTTTTCAGGCAGTAGCTATTCATGTGATGAAATTGAGATGATGTTCTTCATTTTGACATTATGAAACTAAATTATGAATATGTCTTTCTTTATGGGCATATTAGTGCAGAGCGTTATGACCCTCTGACCAGCACCTGGACCTCCATCGCTGCCATGAGCACTCGCAGGAGATACGTGCGGGTAGCTACACTCGGTAAGGACTCTCACATAAACTCATCATTTTAAATAAACAAAATGTTCTGTTTAAAAATGTTGGAATAAGCAGGGGCTGTTATCATGAGTTAACCTTATTTTTACGCCTGTTTCCTTCTCACTCCCCTCCAGACGGCAGCTTGTACGCCGTGGGAGGTTATGACAGCTCTTCACATCTGGCAACAGTGGAGAAATATGACCCACAGGTAATGTGCGCTATCACTGTTATTTATCATATGCCAGGTGGAAAAGTAAAATAAAAGTAAAATAAACAGTATGAGACAGATTTTCAAGGAATGTATGTGCAACTGATCAAATTTTAATCAAGATCCAGTCATTTAAAATCTTCAATGACATGCTTGGGTCTTTTTAATTGAATGGTCTACTGAAACGTGTCGTTTTGAGCAGATTTTGAATATTGCATTTGTGTTATTTGACAATGATTAAATATCTGTTTCGTTTATGTTCAGGAAATGTATATTGAAAGCCACTTTTTATGCAATAAGACAAAATAAAATCTTGGATTATGGATATGAGGAAAACAACTGTGATACTTTTTTTTTTTTTGTAATATCACCCTCATCTGATGTTTTAATTTAAACAGAGCAACACATGGACAGCCATTGCCAACATGCTGAGCCGGCGCAGCAGTGCAGGCGTGGCAGTGCTGGACGGGATGCTGTATGTAGCTGGAGGAAATGACGGCACCAGCTGCTTAAACTCTGTGGAGCGATTTAACCCCAAAACCAACACATGGGAAGCAGTGGCTCCCATGAACATCCGCAGGTCAAACCCAATGCGCTTTCTCTTTGTACATCCATACTTATAATATTCATACAGGTTAACAGCCCATGTTACACTACTATTCTGAAATGTAAAACGATATTAACATTAACACACACACACAACACACACACACACACACACACTTCAGCAGCGAGGAAACCTGACAACAGCTGACGATCCACACCATGAATAAACCATGGTGTAATCAGTCCTCAGCCTTGTCTTATCTAGTTGCCATGAAGCTCTATTTACATAAACAAAACCAAAACACAACAAAAATCCAATCTGACCTATCTATTTCTAATGCCAAATTAGACCTATTCATCTCATGTTAAATATTGTTTCTTCTCAACAGAAGCACCCATGACCTTGTTGCCATGGATGGCTGGTTGTACGCAGTGGGTGGCAATGACGGCAGCTCCAGTCTCAACTCCATAGAGAAATACAACCCGCGCAGTAACAAGTGGGTGGCTGCGTCCTGCATGTTCACACGCCGCAGCAGTGTTGGGGTGGCTGTACTAGAGCTGCTCAACTTCCCTCCGCCCTCATCGCCCACGCTCTCGGTCTCCTCCACCAGCCTTTGACACGGGGTCACGGCCTGGCTGATCTCTGCCTCTGCTGCTACAGCCCAGACCGGCTCTGGGAAGAGACGCAACTGCTCGGTATAATAATGTGGTTACAGAAGGTAAAGAAGCGAAGACTGACTGGGGGTCTATGCAAAAGACAGATGTGTAGTTTATAGTGGCACATTTCGTGTAGAATGGAAAACAATATGAATTAAGAATTAAGACCAGTTCAGTCATGTAACTGCACTACTTAAAGGTTGACATGGAGGTTTTAAATTACACTCTCAGGAACCTGTTCTTGAGGTGTGAAAAATTTGGCACTTTTTCAAATCTTTTGCCACTAACACATTGACCGTCTTGGCTGAAGCCTCACTATACCGCTGTAATACGCAGATCAGTCATCCATAGGAGCATGTTGTAAAATACTTGTCCACCCAATGAGTGTTTGACACACTTATCTTGGAAGTGGTGGTTGATGTTGTGTTTTGCTAATTTGTATACTTTTGTTGCAATATTGTTAAAAAAAAAAGGAGAGCACCTGAATACTTTTAATTTAAGGAATGTAGCTTTGCTTGACTATGCTGCATGTTCATATCAGCATCAATTCTCAGCCAAATAAAACATGCTGTAGTGCCGCTGATCCACAATAGGTGGCAGTAACAGGCAATGTTGTCACAGCCCTTATTCAAGAGGACATCAACAAAAAGCTACGAGAATTGTAATGTTTTTTGTACTCAAAGATTATCAACATCTATTTATAACATGTAAAAGTCTAATATATTCTGTTTTAAAAAGAGGTTTAGAGAACAGAGCAGACCTATTTAAGAGTGTATTTATTTAGGTGTGCAGATATTTGGTAATGAATGTTTAGTGTAAGAGAAATAGTTTGCATTTAGCGGTGCATTTCACCTGTAGTTCAGAAAAGACTGTACACTGCAGAACATGTGGTTTCTGTTCTTTCTTCACTGCCTCATGCATGATCTCACCAGCCTCTGGTTCAGTCACATCTATCCACTTTAATGTAAAAGTGAAAGGTGATGGCTCTAATCTGCTGCAGTGTCAGCTCTGTATCGGTTTGGTCGTCCACAGTGTATCCACACTTAACTAAAATATGTAACACTGGTGACAGATGCTGTCAGATTCCCATCCACACTGCACTTGACCGAGTGTGGTGTCTTGTTCTTTACCTCATCGCTGGAAAGCATCCAGGCTATTGCTACTCACCTAAACTTACCCATAATAGAAATACTCACCACTTCAAAGACAACACTTTTACTGGTTAACACATGTGGGTACAGATACCAGCAGGTTTAGTTCATGTGTATCGCAGTGTTATCATTCACTTCTGAGAAGTTGCCTTTTTTCCTGTTTTAAAGGATGTTAATTATTTGGTTTGGTTATTTTTTTTATCAGTCAGAGACCCCGGTGAAAGAGGGGAATAGTTTGTCTTATGGAAAGTGTTTACAGTGGGCACTAAGAAATGGGCACAAAAACAGAGATATTGGCTTCTTAATAGTAAATTGAACTGTAAAAAAAAAAAATCTTTCTCTCAGCTAATTTGTGCAATTTATGTGTGGCTAGCTTTTTTATGTTTGTTTATGTGGTGACACTGTTTATTTATTAAATGTTATTTATGAAAAAAATGCACTATTGCAAACTGAAGCAATACACTGTAAACAAAAATAAATTGTTTTCAAACGTGAATATGTGTTCTTTCTTTAAACAGGCATACATGAATCTTAAAGTACTTCTACTCACCTTCCCTTGCATCTCAGCCTGTTCAAAGCTGCGATGCAAAGAGTAAGTAAGTTTAAAGTGTAACACACATGCATTAAAGCTTCTGTTGAACATGCTGTTGCTAGGAGCTACACACACTGTTACCTTCTTCTCAAAGTGCTCCTCTTTCACAGTGATCTGAGTGGACAGCTGAGCTCTCCCTTACCCCTCCTGACCTCAGTCACATGGCATTCACACCTGTGCCGCTCCGAACCCCAGCCCCAAATGCACACAAACGGAATGTGTGTAGGAAACATGCTAAACACTAAAGTATATTTGAATTTGAGTGAAAGATGAGGGAGAAATGCCTTGAGGGCTCAGGGCAAATGACCTAAAGGGTGGACAGACACTGGAGTGCACAATATGAACTGTGTTAATAAATATTTAAATTAAAAACAACTGTGTTGGTTATGTCATAATTTTCTATTCTTTTTTCTTCTATGGTCACAGGAGACTAAACTAAAGCCCCTCCCAGCTGCTTGGGCACAGAACAAGGCACACGCTCCACAATCAAGTGCTAATTGCAGTGCTAACACAGACATGCACTGACAAACTCCCGCAATTACAGGGGCTGGGATAGAGAAATCATTTGACCAATACTGCTCTGGCAACTAGTCTGTGGATACTGGCAGCTACCTATTACCCATGACTTCACACATAATGCTAACCCAAGTTTATTACCCACACAGAGACAATGTGGTAATAATATTTTATTTATACCACGGTCAGTGAGAATTCTAATGCTGTGCATTATTTTTTAAATAACTCCACAGGTAGTCTAGCTATCATTAATCATTTTTATATATCATTGTGCTGTGAGCATGACCAAAACATAAACAAATGAACTATGGTTAAGAGGGACTAGCTTCAAATAAAACAGAAATAACTAATGCTTTGAACATCCAAAGACAGCTGAAAAGTTAGCAGATTTAAACTGAACTATTTTCAGTTGGACCATGGTATTAGTGGATTAAACAACTCAGAGCAGTGTGTTACACTGTTTTAACACAATGGCGTAGAGTCTAGAACATCTCCTCGTTGTTTAATCCTCACAAATACACTCCCTTTTTCTGAATAAAGCTTAACAATTTTTCTTTTCTTTTCTCACTGGCTTTGTCTAGCAGTAACAGTGAGTGACCTGAGCTGCTGTGAAGACTCTAATGACTTTCCAGCCTGGTGTAAATGAATGTGTTCAGTGGGGTGGCTGCAACTGCCCCCCTTCCTCCCTTACTCCTTTCCTCTGCTCAGAGTTTATCGAAGCTAGTAGTCCCTACCCTTTCTCCTCCCAATAAACCCAATCTGATCTGGAGAATATCAACGTTATCAAGTACAAGGGAGGAGTTACTTACTCAACACTGGCTCATAATCATATTTATAGCTCATTTTCAGGAAGTTATGATCTAAACCCATTTCATGATAAAAGCTCATTTTCATTCACTGACTATGTTAGTATGCACACCAAAATATGATCATTATCTGATTTCAGGAGTTATGAGATTATTTAAATGTAAACAATTACATCTGATGTGAGTAATCTGATTCCTGTCTGTTTGTTCATACCTGTGACAATGAAAAAAACTGATAAAGTTCTAGGTCAGACTAGCACCAGAACAATTAGGTCTTTTGTATGCAACTCCACACACACCTTTAAAGTAACTACTGCACCTGACAGTACTCTTTCTTATCTACCAAAACATAAATAAGCCATTTTTATTCACAATGACATCACATTATTATGTGTAATACATCCCATTTAATGAATGTTTTTTGTTGTTGCTATCTTTCTCTTTTTTTTTCTTCTTTACTTTACATTAATAACTTAACATATCATAAGCTATATTATATTTCTGAACTTTTCACTTGAAATTTAACTAATCTTACTTCAAAGAGAGCATAGGGTCCAATTAGGATTAATTTATGGTGGTCCTGTGTGAGAACTTTGCCACGTGAGGTCCTCCATCAGACACCTGATGTTGGGGGCCTGGACCCCAGGCTCCACTTTACTGTCCTGAGGTGTGACATTCGCACCGTGGCCTCAGGAGCTCAGTCTGGATAAACACCAGAGAGTCGCCTCTCAGGGAGCAACAGAGTCCAGGCCCCACACCAGGAGGGGGGCACTGTGTGAACACTGGGGTTAGACTCATGTCAAACTATTAACTTAGAAGACACTTATTTTAAACTGTGAACATTTTAGTGGTTATTCAGGAAACTAGTGGAAACTATGCAGATTAGCACTTTTAAATAATTGTAAATGTACTGTTTTTAGAAATATTGTGTCAAAAACTGTTAAAATTATTTTTCAATGTGTAGCAATGCCCATTTTTATCCTGAAAATAATCATAATCTAATCTAATAATCAAAGTTTCAAATTACAAAAATCAACAATGTCAGGAAGTCAAGACTTTTAAAAATGTGGTTAACACAATGGCTTAAATTACATTCAACTTTTTAAATATTGTGTACAGTTTATATGAACTGAAATTCTAAATTTTGTATTGAAAATGACTTTCCTATATGTGTTGAACTGTTATATTTATCAAACTATATCAAAGTTAAAATAGAAAGTAGCCATCAGCGTATCCTAGTGCCTTATAGTGTGTGTAATGGGAAACTATGTGGAGTATTCTGTGTACAGCTCATTCAGGAATGATGTGGCCAGTGTTATAAAGTAAAATGAATGGGCTGTTATCCTTACTCTGTGTGGTGTTTCTTTTGGCAAAGCGCTCCGTATTTCCCCTTCCTCTTCCTGTTGTGGCAGTGAGAAACAAAACCACCACAATCCCACTGTACAACTTATTCTGTGTCACTAATGTGTGATATTGAGTTGTATGTTGTAATGATGATGACAGAGTATGTGCAGTTGATTTTATGCACCTGTAATTTGAAGAACAATTGAAAGAGTTACACTGGTCTTGTTCAAACATGACCAGAAACACAACAGAAACTGGATTTACTTAAGTATAAAAATTCCCAAGAAAAAATTACACCTTAACATTTTTCCTGACTGTAATAATAACAGAGCTGAGTCACTTCACAGGTGATCAGTATACTTTTCCATCAGCACAAAACTGAAAACATGTACCCAATATTGAAATTTCCAAGAAGCTCATTAAGTTGACAGATGACACTACTAGTAGATTAAGGATATTTACTTAGTCAGAAATGGGAGGGGAAGACTCAGAATATAATGCTCATGATATTGATTATGAAATTGAAATTACAGGTAAACAGGTAAAACACTAATTACTAATATTACACTAAGATCTAATGCGTCTGCATCAGAAAGTAATTTGTGAAAGTTGAACTTCTACTTGTACATCAGCTACTAACTTTGTATTTTCAGCCTTTACTTTTTCCACCAGAATTTACTATTTTAACTTATACTGGTGTATATAGATTAGATCAGACCCTTTACAGTCAAATCATAAACAAATCAAATTTTATAATTGTTACAAATCACATCCACTTTTGTTTTTCTATTGTGTTGTGGGTTCACTTTTTGCACTCAAATCACATCAAGATTTGGACTAAACCCAGAACTAAGCCAGGACTAGACCCAAACTAGGAACACGACCAAACCAAGTCTACATCATGCAGGATTAAACTCAAACCAGGATCAAACCAGCACAAGTGTAAATGCACAATAAAACATGTCCCATACCAAAATAAAAGCCTATATTGTTTTGATTCATATACAATCCCAGATTTATTTCCTTTCCCTATATTTAAAGGAAATACATGAAATTCTTGTGTGTGTCAGCTAACACACATATAAGCGCAGACATACCCCTCAAACCTGGGACATTAGATTAGCAAGCAGGTTAACTTGACACACTTCACACTTTGTCCTCTGTATTATCGTAACAAATACCATCTTTGACTCCTCATCTATCATGCGACGAGGAGGGATTATCCTGTTAAAGGGGATCACTCTTTAGCTTCCTTATCATATTATGTGTCTGTCAGCCACTTTGATTAGGCCTGTCTCTCACATGTGTTTTCACTCATCCACACCATCAGACCAGTGAAGCCTAATCAGTAAAAGTGCGATTGAATTAGGCTCTATCAGGAGCCAGGCCAACAGTACAACATTGTTAAGACAGAAGTTTAAACATGTGTGGATGACTGTTGGAGCCCCGGGTGAAAACAGAAAGCAATCCGGTCGGACAGGTTGGCATCTCCAGGACGCAGCTCCCTGGATGTTACAGACCGCAGACAATGATCTAATTTCCTGAGCAAACGGCAACTGATCAAGAATATTACGCTTCACGCTCTGACTGAGAAAATATGTCACTGTTCATTAACTGTGAATCAACCTTTACTATGAATCATAAGAAAAGTAAACTCTATTACAGTATTGATTGACTGACTCTAAAACCAAAATAGATACAGGCTTAATTCCACATAAGTTGGGGAAAAATAAATAATGTAAATTGTATCAGTTATTAACAAATAAAGATGTGTATGTGGTAATTCTTTCTCATTACAATATCTTTCACTAGGGCCATAATATACGTTAGAGTTGTTTGCACACAGTACTGTTTGCATAAAACTCTTGACTTATGAAAATTAGTCTTTTGAATACACAGACATACTGACACTATAACCTACATGCAGATGAGTAGGAGGGTGAAAGTTACAATTCATGTAGTGACAAAGCACCAAACAATATAAACATCTACATGTAATTAATGTAACACAATTATACATAATATTTTTTGTAGTTATTTTTTTAACACATCATAAACAGAAAGAGCAAACTAAAGTCCTGCTGACATCTAAATCTTATTGGTGGTTTTCAGATTGTATAATGTGATGATATCATATTTCTAGATAGGGGGCAAGAGTCAGATTTTTCTATTGATTACATTGTATACATTCGATTTTCCTAGAAGTAAATTCACAAATATTAAACCTGATCATTTCTATTAGTGCCTGGACCGTAGACCTGCATTTTAACAATATTGATTTTAGTTGCCCCCATTTGTATTAAATATTAATGGCCTAAAGAATGTTGTGAAATAATCTGAAACCCAGCCTAGGTCAAACATCTGTAGTCAAACTATTCACTATAGTTTAGTTTTCCTTTTTGTTAATAACTGAACATGCTGTGAACTTTAATTTCATGTATGTTTAATTATTCCCAAATCTCATACTGTACATAATCATTTGTACTCTTGTCTTATTCTTAAATAATTAGTAAGTACTGTAGTATCAGATTTTCCACACACTACTTAAGTTTCAAATTGATGTTCCTTGGTTTGATTATAAAAAAATAAATTTCTTCAGGCTGAAGGAATGCCACGAGTCTGGACATGTTTTTTGGTTCCCATCTCTATTTCTGATTGACACACACCAAGTAACCATCAGTTACATTTAGTTCACGATCATCCCAGGCTTAAACATAACAGTGAGTCCCATTTGGCCTTTTGAAGGTGTAAAACGTCACACTTCAACCCTGTCCCCCCTCCTCTCCCTGCTCCTCCCTCCTCTGGTCTTTGTAGGACTGCTTTACCAGACAGTAGGTGTGTGTGAGCCTTGATTATTCACTACTCTCTGTCACAGCCCAGACTCCTCCCCCTTTACGCAGATAGCCCTGTCTAAACAGCCCTCAGCGCCTGCAGGAGTCTCACTACAACTCTGACTTCAGCTGGGAGCGCACCACTGTACACTTCACTATAGGATTACACTCATCCATCAGATCAGGACTTTGTTGAGGAACTAATATCAACTTTAAAGGGCAGCATGGGGAGCAGCATGTCATGTGTCCCCCAGCACAACTTCAGATTCTCCAGCAAGAGTTTCATTCGCAGAAACAGGTAAGACATTTCCATTACAACTCTTGTCATTCATTTCAGTCAGCGCGTCTATAGCGTGGCCTTGACTGTCTATCGCAGTTATTTTTGAAAAGGAAAGAATCTCTGGTATTTCTCGGTGTTTGAGGACTTGAGGCGAAGCAGGGGTTGTGAATTTTTAAAGGGAGATCATGCATCAAGCTTAGCAGGATCAAATTGTAATGTAACAGGAAAGTCCCTTTCCCAGTGTCCTGTCTTTGGCCGCAAAGGTGTCAATGATCCAGTAACCATTTGCCTCCTGTTCAGATCTCTGTGAAGATGATCCAGGCAGCTGTCCGTGAATCTAGTTTCTCTCTGAAATCAGACTAGACTCTATTACTTTACTATGACAACATGTAGGTTATAAAGTGAGACTGATTAGAAACACCAGAGATGATATGGAGGAGATATGAGTTTGTTTTGGATGTTAAGTGCCAGATTCATAAACAGTTCTGTATTCAGACAACAACTTTGGGCAATATTTTAAAAAACTGGAAAAAATAGTTCAGACTATAAAAATATATAAATGTTATAAATGTTTAAATATATTGTCACATTTTTCTTATTAAATATTTTAACATATTTTAAACAGGCTTGAAATCTAAATTATCACTGATTTGATTTTGATTTTTTGTAATCAGTATACCCCGGATACTTTATTTATACTAGTCCTACGACGAAGTGTCTGATCCTGATTTTAATGTTAAGGTTACATAATATATTTGAAGAGTCAACAATTTCTTTTTCATTTTTGAGGGCGGTTTGACATATTACCTTTAAATGTATAATTTATCTTTTATCTAGTAGCTTTTGTCATATAGATTTTTTTTTCTCACATGATTACATCACAACACATAAACTTCAGTAAACAGCCACCATTTTCAAACATAATATAATACAATATTCATTACAATGAGACCAATAACAATTGTGACAAACAAAAATCAGGAATAGCAAATTTGAATGAGTTTTGACCTTGCCATCTCAGCGTGTGGAGGTTTTTGCCAGGACATGTTCAGCGGGTCTCAGTCCACTCAGCTGGACCCATACACCTGATTGTGATTAGCCCACAGCAGTGCGCTGGCTCAGGGTGGACTCCTCTCAGCATGTGGCCCAAGATTTCAAATCAAACAAAACCGTTACACACCTTTGAAACTCGGCGGGAGTTTGAATGCTGATACGTTCAAATTTAGATAGGAACAATAAACCCTGTGTCCCGGTTTTCTGAGGTTTCCACCCCCTTTTTGTGCAGGCAACCAGGCCAGGCTCAGGTATTCCCCACTGTGGATTCGTCCTGAATACCGCAGCATCATGTTGTCAATGTGCAGTCTACCTGTCTATTATCCACATTCCTCTTTCACTTTGGAACGGGGCATTGCATCAGCAGCCCATGATTTTCAAATTTTTAAACTTAGCACAACAATAAAGGGCATGACTTAGGGAACTCCAACACAGATAATAATTAATAGTGGCTTCCTGATGAGATGGACCTTGATTCCCACAGTCTGAACAAAGGCAGTTCTTGTTGCCTTAAGGACGCTGGCACACACATGCACAGATAAGCGGATAAACTCCATGCTGAGATTGTAAACGCAGTCATCGCTGTCTTTATCGCTGTAGTGTGGGAGCTTCCTCATCCAGATGTGACACTAATGGTAACAGATGGGGGCCAGCCAAAACAATGGGAGACATTGAAGCTCCATTTTCCTATGCATATCCCCTATGCTATCACAGACACAAGCCCTTATTGTTCTACAGTTTTAAATGACCAAGGAAGGCATTAGCA
>NW_026571515.1:27537270-27761065 GCF_026225935.1 Boleophthalmus pectinirostris
CCTGGTGCCCTCTCAGTCTGAGTCACCCTTCTGCGCCGGGACGCCGTGGGTGGGGTGTGCTGTGGCTATGGGGCGCCCCCTGTGTAACCTCACTCCTCTTTGTGTGGCTTTGTCTGTGTGGCAGAATGACTGGGCACAAGTTTTACAGTGCGCAAACATCCACCCCACTCTCAGTGTGCTTTGACAGCCTCAGATTTCCTCTCAAACGCGGAGCTTGTTTGTTTCCTGACTTGGGATCACCCACTGTGTCGGGACGACTCTTGTGAAAACACTTAGCACACAGGGTTATCAATGCCTCTGACAGTGGGGTGAACTGTAGAGGCCACATCCTGGTTTGTTTAACTACAGCTGCTTGTTTGCTGGGAGACGCTTGTTAATGATGCATCTCCAACAAGATGAACGCTGCATTCTTGCTCTGACACTCCAAATGCTTTAACTCTTGTTCCATTGAGAAGAACATTGTGGATGTCGTATAGCATTGAAAGAAGCCAAATTGGCCCAGTCAGTCAGAGCTGGCCTTTGCCACCTCAGACTGCTGGTGAATTCGCATTGAGCTCACACTATTCATGTGACAATACACTAGGTCCTTGAGAAGTGCTCTGACTGGTCTGGGGTCGCTGTAAGGGGAGAGACTCTTCACTTGTAGATGCTAGAGGCCAAACAGGAGCTTAGGGGAGAGAGAAGGTTAATTATGTGGTACCTGCCAAAACAGGCGGATAATAAGTAATATTGGATAATGGGCCCACACTGCATAACAAGGGCCCACAAAAGTATAGTTCAGAAGTCTCAGCTCATCACTAGAAGTTTCTCAAACATCTTCAGAGTATTGGTGAGTGAATGTAAGAGTAAATTGCTATTTGTAACCTGCCATTGTCCAGGGTTTACTTTGGCCTGGTTCCAAAGTAGCTCGGAAAGCCTCGATTCTATCACTACTAACTAACATAAACACAAATTCATACCTGCATTTACATGAATCACAGGAAACAAGTTGGACAATTAAATAAGCAAGTTATTTTTTAAAACTCCATTCCCTAGATTTTCCAAGACTAAATCGGTTGTTTTGGAAGTTTCTTTTGTCCAACTGAAGCAGGTTTCATGTTCTGTAAGGTATAAACCATGAGTGGAAGAAAGATAGATTTCCATAGTAGAGACTTGCTCAGAATCCATTTAGATATGATAGTTATCTTGCAGTCATATGTAGTAATTTGTGTCAGTGCTTTTGGTTTGAGTGAGTCTGTGTTTTTGAAGTTCATACATCTTCATACGACTCACAGATAACCAAGATTAAGCTCAACTCAGCTAACAGTTATTGTTTTAGCCTAATTTATACTTGCATGATTGCATGATTTATACTTGTTATGATTTGACTTAATTTGTCATAGTTTTAGTTTTAAATGTTTGTATCATGATTCATGACCTGGTTAAATGTTTAATGAGAACTGAATAATCCAGTTTGAGCACAGCCTGAGTAGATGTGTGTGTTCGTATATAAGCAAACAGTTGGAGGTACAGTCAGGTATTTACCATAAATATATTTACATCTAAACTGAGTAGTGAACAAGTATGTGTTTAACTCTCGAGGAACTCCTCCTCCATTTAGCTAAAGTTTCACTTATTAGGGCAAAATAATTTCACCAGTGAGTAAATTGCATGATGATTTTTTTTTTTTTTTTACTTTGTGTCATAAATCAGCTTGGAAATGTGTCTCTTGCTCTGACACAGTGTATTGTTATTGCCAAAAATCCCCATGATGTTTTTAAACTGCAGATGTTGGTTGGGATTTCAGAAAGCCAGGAAGTATCCAAAACTATGACACAATATTTCCTACATTATCACATTTAATTAGCTTTACTGAGGGCACACATCAGCATAGTAAACTTGACGTACAAGTGAGCTGTAGAATGCAACTGAATTTAAATAGCAAAAAAAGTCCACAATAGTCCAGTTCATGCTGTTTCTCTGCCCCTCTGAACCACTTGACCTGTGCATTACCCACAGTTACACCCTTGACTACTAGATACCTCACCATTTTAATCAAACTACACAGAGCAGTGCATGCTGGGAGCCGTGAGAACTCCACCACACCACTCCTTTCCCTGCAAGCTCCTACTGGGATGTAATATAGGCAAAGACAAGGCCATTACTATGAGGCCGGGTGCACATGATATTAGTAAATAGTAGCAGAGCCGGAGGTGTTGCTGAGGTGAAGCGCTGGTTTGCAGGTGGCGGGGGTGGAGCTGCACAGTGAGTCACAGTTGATTAAAAGTGTCTTGGTGAAACTTGTCTCATGGAAATAATGGCCTCATATATTAGCTGGTGTCTTCACAGCAGTGAGGGCATGAGAGGGCAAAGATTTGATGAATCGCAATTGAATCAAAATAGAAATCTGAGTTTCAATTAAGGTCCTCTGCAATGAACAAAATATCCTTTTTATTGAAAAATATTGTACCTAAACCTCAACAAATGCTCTGAAATGCATACAAGTCTTGAAAGTCTCTATTAGTTTATTAATTCATGTTTGAATTTCACCTTGAATGTTATTTGCACTTCAATAAATGCTTAAATGGTGTAGCAGTATTTTTTATTGTGATAAATATATGGCCAGCCACGCCACACATTATTCAAAAGCAAACAACTAAAAACAGGTCTAACAGAAATTTCAGTGTGCACATGACCATACATATCAGGCACTGCATACTTTTATTTTGTGGTGAAACAACATGTAAAGTCAGTATTTTGGGTTTAGGGGAAGTGCTTCCTGTATTACCATTACAAGTTGGAACAGAGTGTTTTCCGTTCAAGAGAAGAACTCAGTTGAAATATGCAGGAGTGTAGCAAATGAATGAAGCAAAATACAGCTCCAGGTATGTTTTTGATGAGGAAACAACATTATAATACAGATCAGAAAACAGCGTAATATGGGTCTTTTAAACACAAACCTTTGCAGTTTAATTATAGATTATAGACTCTTAATAAAGTGTGCCTGAATTCAGTTAGTTAATCCAGGATGTGATTTTCTACCAACAGGCCCACAGTAAGGAAGCCTGAACCACAAGTGCCCCTATAAAAGAAGAACATTAACATTTAGATTTCTGCTATAGGAAATTTAGATAGTCAAGAGTCAAGATCCTCAACAACTTCATACATGAAAAGAGAGTAGCAAAAGACCATAAGCTCATTTAAAACACTTACATAAAGGCATGGAAATGGGCCCATAGTATTTTTTGTCCCTGCTGTGATAAGTAGTAAGCACTGTCAAAAGCATTAACTGACTTGCTTAAACCTTTTCATTCATTTCGTTAGATTCAGTTGAGAAACCCTGGCCCCCAATGCTGTGCCCCCTCCGGATTCCACCTCAGGCTAAGTGTGGCTTTTACTCTTACCTTCTCTGCCCCCTGCCAGACCTCTCTGCAGGTACAAGCAGCCCGAGGACTGGCCCCCCTGCCATCCTGGGACAATGTTTGTGCTTCCTCCTATAGCCCCCGATACAATTAGTTTTTACAGTAGCAGGTCACATATGCCAGCAGCACGCAGTCACAAGCTTTCACATATGCCAGGAAGCTGAGCAGGAGCTGGTGATTGCAGTGGGTTGAATAGAGTTTTTTTATTTAATTTTTTTTCTTTGTTTGGGCTCTCTGCGTGAGCTCCCGGATCATCCACCTGTTAGCAGAAAACTCATTGTGAAACAAAAGAGAGGCAAGTGAAAAGAGGCTACATGTCACAATGGACTGAGCTGTAGCATTAAGTTCAACATATACTGTTTACAAGTCTGGGCTTAGGGAAGTGCTTGGAGAATGAATAAAAACTGGAGACCGGAACTACTGTAACACATCAAGGGACCAGTAACTATTACAGTTTGAGCTCTACTTGCTCCAACACATTCTGTACTTAAAAAAAAAATCTCATTATGTATTATTAGTTTCAAACTGAAACTGTGAATAAATGTTTGTTGTTCTATGTATTTTCATGAAAAGAAAGTTATTAATTCAATCATTTAAGAATGAATAAATATTGATATTTTATCCTCAATTTATGAAACACCGGTTAATCCACTATATTAGAAACGCTTAACAGCAAAATTCGACTGAAGGCTATTGAAGAGCGCTACAGTTTTATCTAAAGAGCAAACCCTGATAATATGTAGGCCTAAGGGCTGTTAAACTGTCAAAACCTAACCTAACTATCAGGTTTATATATGTAATGCCTTAAGTACTGATGGACTGCATATATGTGGCATATATTACTTGCATTTTCAATGTATTTATTTTATTTTTAATTATCAATTTGAGATATTTTGAACACTGTTGTAATCAGACAATATAATCCTCTCAGTTCTATGTGAGCCTATGCTGCCTGTTGCCCGTGTCTGATCGTGTCTCTCTGCACCTCCAGATCTCTCACACGGCCGGGCCACGCACTCAGACTCTCCCTGCTGTGACCTGCTTTCACTCCTGTGCCATTTCCAAAGCTTATATCGACGACCATACAACTGCCCTGCTGCAATAGGTTACAAGTCCAGCTCCCCGCTCATTAGCCTCTAATTGATTGTAATCTGGCCTTTGAGAAGTGCCTGTCCCGCTATGGGGTTGTTCCGCACATGCCAGTGCCCCCACTGTCTCCTGCACTTGTCCGGCGCACTCAGCAGCAGGGCTCGGACTACACTTACAATTGGTGCTCTCAGATGGAATCATTAAAGCAGGCGGGATAGCATGCGGCTCTTTCATACAAGCCGCTTCTGTGGACCAGCTTGAGACCAGGGACAGTGGCCACTCTTGCCTAGTGGGAGAGCACCATCCTGGGCTGCCCATTGTCGACATCACCCCTTGACTGGCTGCCTGTGGTTCCGGCTGCATTGGCTCGATTTGTATGCCAAGGTTTTCAAGGACTAAAGAGAACCTTGCAGGGGGGCTGGGTCAATATTGGTTTTGAGAGCTTGAGGAGAAATGTCTAAATGTTAAATTCTATTGACTGTCCCCCCACTGCTATTTGTTTCTGTGGCCAAAGAGCCTAGTGGGCCGTTAGTGTAAACAGGGCTTTGTTTCAGGGCGACGTGCAGCAGGAGGCAGCCAGCACAAAAAGATGGAGGTGCAGAGTTGACTTTGGCTTAAAATGGCTAAGCTGTGGGACCTTACTTGACAAAGACCAGATAAAGAAAACAAACTAATGCCATCTCGGATACATCCAATAAATAATTAGGCTAAGGGTTTTGACATTTAAAATGAAATGGATAAAAACAATGAGCACTCTTGTGTCTTAATACTATGGTTTGTATTGGTACAACATTCAAACTAATTCTGTTGTATAACAATAGTAAAAAGGTGTTTTGTGTAATTTCGTAAATAACATTAAGATGGACAGTAAAAATAGTAAATGAACATTACTATATGTTTCAAATTATCTACCTTATTTTAATGCATGCATTATTCATTGTTTTATGATGCACCATAAAGTCAAGCAAGTTCTTAGTTTGTGAATACTGTTCAATGGCAGTAAAACTGAATTTTTCCTCTTCTGAAATTATTGAATAAATTATCCTCTTTTTTAAATTTCACTGCAACTTATGTACAAACTAGTTATGATATTACTGCATCCTTTGTTGTCTAGACCCTTACTTATTTGAGATGTTTTACCATTGTTACCATTGTTTTTCAAGAATAATTTCATAGGTTAAAATATGCTAATCTAGGAGTCTGTTAAAACCGTTGCTTGAAAAAGGAAACTTGTTTATGCAATGTGTACTTGCTGTTTTGATGACTGAAATGGGTGTATGTCATGTTAAGTTTGTGCAGGTATAAGTGGTTTAAGAAAGAAATGCAACAGTGACATATATCTAAAAAACTGTGATATTATAGTATCATAAGTTGTTTATTGTGTATATAATCAAATTGAATCAAATCGTGAGGGATTCTACGAAGCCCAGAACTAATCTTACCTTAAAACTAAAATGGTTCATGAGATTTGCAGCTCACTTCTATCTGTGTTCCAACAAGGCTTTTGTAAATGTGAATGGAACTTCACTGATGCTGATATAATCTTATTCTGCATGACTCAAGGTTGAGTTTATCAAAGCCATAGTGATATCAAAACATGTATGTATTTTGCATGTGTCCTGCTTTCATTCATTCCACATACATATACATCTCATCCTGTTGTTATTTTGTTGGCAAAAGAGAAGTGAGCAGCTGCTTTACTGCCTCTTGCTCAGTCTCTACTGTCTCTTTTAGCCCTCCAGGAATACTACAGGCCACTATTTAAAATCACTTTTATTAACACAGGCCATAAAACTGTTCTGGTCTGGTCCTTTCACAACTCTCTCTTTGCTTTCTCCACTGCTCCAAGCATATTTCACTGACTTTATGAGAGTCTTTGTCTGCAGTGAGGCACTTCCTCCTCCACAGGTATAGGGCAGGGGCAGGACAGGGACACAAGAGGACGGCCCGAAGGCTGTTTTCACTCTTTGACTGTAGAGTCACATCAAAAGGATCTCAAAAAACAAAATAATAGCAGTGCCATTTGTACACATTTGGGGGTCTAGGCTTAATCGGTTTGTGTCCTTTTACAACACTATGGCACCGTAGATGTAGTGTATTGTTCCTATCATGTTTGAAAATGTTTTTGACCTGTAAACTACAATACATAGAGGCTCCCATGTGTCCTCCAATTTCAGATCCATTCTAGGAGTAATGCATAATAATTCCAATGGACACTGGACCTTCAATTTAGCTTTAAATTGCCTTGGTAGAGGTCCAGGAACTGGTTTGCACCAAACAGCCAAAGCTTTATCATGTGTGTTCAGTGATAAATCTTTCTGATTCTTATTAGTACAACCATACTCACAATATGGATTTCCAAAGAATCCCAATAAATCAGTGCTACTTTAACTACCCAATAGTAAAATGTTCATTTGTTGTGGAAACACTGAGTTAGTGTTGACCTTGTTTGTCTGTTTTTATGGCACAGTTTAGAGAATTGCACTTGAACAAGTCAACTGAGTCCACTGGAGCTAAATGAGAGATGTGTCACCTTGCAGCAATGTGTGACTTCCCACACGCAGTGTTTCTAATGACGAGTGCTAAGTAATCTATTAGCAGCCATAACGCTAACTACGCATGACACTGAGGTGAGATGAGGTCAGCTTATTCAAGAGTGAATCTTAACCTGCAGACGTGTGGGACTCTTGTTTATTAACTAAGATAAATTAAAATATAAACATCTAAGGGCTATGCCAACAAATGTCCAGACCCTCTATTTATAACCTATTTAAAACTAGAGTTAAAAGTCATGATTTTATTTCACTAAAGCATCAGAATAAATGTGTAAAATTATCATTTGAAATGTGTCATATAGTTCTCAGCCTAGTGCTCTTATAATGTCTGAGACCAGAACAGCTATAGTACACTAATAAAAGCATTACAGCCTACGCAGTACTCACAAAAGCCCAGCATAGAAAATCAATGTGCATTCAACTGCCTGCAGGTTGGAGAGAATAAAAAACTCAGAAGGTGTCTCGATGGAAGCACTTTTACAACTTGAAGCCTTTGGTTCTTTGTACATTTTTCAAAGATGTGACCTGTATTTGACCAGAGAGTATCCTCAGTTCTGTGTGAAGCATGTCTCAGCGTATTGCAACTTCTTTAAATGCTGTGCTTGGATCCAGGAGCACAAAAACCTACAGTCTGCACTTGTGGAAAAGGCATCCGTCACCAGGGTGACTCCGCACACATGAAAGACCCCTTTCATTTGTAAACAGCGAGGGGCACATGTGGTCTTCACGGGACGTCCCAACCCAAACGCTGTCCCGCATACGCCAACAAATGCCGCAGTCTCCCCTTGTGTGAGTTAGATACATATTTGCTGATTGGGAATGCCAGGTCTCAGACAAGCCCTTTAGCCGGGAGAGTTAGCAAACATGAAACTGTCCCCCGTGGCTGTACTGTTGTAAAACTGAGAGACCCAGACAAAGGGAGGAAAAGAGCAGTCAGGAAGGTAAAAAAAAGAGCGGCAGTTTAAAAGAATCTGATCTGGAATAAACAGAGTGTGTTTGTATTCATTGCTGCACCAGGAACAAGCAACTAAGCATCAGACTCTGACAACACTGGGGAGCTTTAATGCAACTTCAACGTTGCTTGGAATATTCCACAGTATGGCATTAAACATATGTAGCTTGCATTTATTCAATTACAGGTGAATAATTACATTAAAACACAAGCAATCTTAGTGTGAGCAGGGTTGCCTCTCTACAGACCTGACTTGTAACCTGTCCTAGGAAACAACAATAACATCTTCATATTCAGAGGACATTCAGTCGGAAAAGTTCAAGTGCAATATTAAAATGGTTTAGATGTATGATGTATGATTTAAAAAAAAAAAAAAAAGCCAACAAAGAAACAAACAAAAAAAACCCCCACAAATTTAAGCCCCAAATTTCCAGTTACTCATTAAGTTTGCTGACATTACCTGTGGGTTATTAATAAAATGGGTCGGCCTACAGGTGTGACACACTGGGACAGTGCACACACAGTATTTGAGATTTATTATATATACTCCTGACAATACAAAATGCCCTTAAAATCATTCCATACAAACCCAGCATACCCCCATGAGAAGTATACTGTAAACCAATCTTACTCAATTAAAATATGTCCTTTTCACAAAATTATTTTAGATTTCTATTTGAAGCAATGTAACAATGACTAAGGATGCACTTATCAAAAAAGTATCAAATTTAAGGATGTATTAAAGATTTTTATGTTCTAACAATGAATACAGTAATGGTCTATTGACAATACACTTGGCCACATGATGTACACATAGTGAGTGCCCAGGAAACAGCTGCCCATCTTTTGTCGTCTGGAGTTTTGGTTTACGCTCCGAGCTCCAAACAAAGAGAGTCTGTGAATGACAATGGCCTAAGTAGGAGGCAGAACCAAGGGCACACTGCGCTAAGTGAAGTGCAATGTCAGGCTTTTTACATGTTTTTATTGGCTGCTGGAGTGAACAGGGCAGCGGGCGGGACAGCAGTTACTGAGAGGAGGGGGTACTTTCACACTTAGGTGTCTATCCTGTCATTGAACCATTTGTAATGCTGACAGGGTGAAGTGTCGGAGGAACAGGGTCGAGCCGTAGGTACACACTGGTCTATTGTGTGTGCTCAGATAAAGCTCTCACTGCCTTTTATAATGACATATATATGGTCATGTGATTTCCTTTTGAAAAATAAAGTGCTTTTATCGTGTTATAGAGCACTGACAATGGCCCATTTGTTGTATTGTGTAACAGGTTGGTTGAGGTTGAGAGGAGATGCCTGCAGGGGCTGTCCAGCTTTGACTGTCCCACTTTAAAGACAGTTCAAATAAAACATTTTTCTAAAGTTTTATGATAGAAAATGCTCTCACTGTTGCTCTAAAATACTTATTTGCGAATTATGCTACTCTGAGAAAGCCCAATCTCGTCTCACATAAGCTAAGCAAGGTTCAGTCTGGATGGGAGATCACTGGGTTGTTGAGTCCTTGAATAAGGCACAATATCTTTAAAAGGGAAGTTATTAAAAGATTTAGGCCTATATCAGATTAATTAATTATTTTTTTATTATTAAACTGAAAGGGAATTGCTTTTGTGTTATATAGCACAACAAATTTACTGAACTTGCCACTTCAAAGACTGATATATAAGCCACACTATTAAGGAGTTGAATTCTAGTCATTGCAAAACCTTATAGATCTTTTATAGTTATTTTAGTTTGGCACCAGGCTTGGCACATGTCAACTCTGATGAAGGCACGGATGATTTCTTGGATGATCACACCAAATCCATCTTTGTGGTGCTGACAGCTATCACCTCACATTGACTTTAACCTTTGAAGAGACTTTAGACAAACAACTTCAGCTGCTCTTCCTTCCCTTTCATGTTCACACTGTTTATGAAATGAGAAAAAAATCCATTCACTTCAAACAATTAAAGCGTGGATTACGTGTGTCCAACAAGTCAAAGCACACTGATCCGGTGCCACAGGTGCTCAAATACCTGTGTAAGCAAAGTTAAAGCTCATAAAAGCTTTGGGAGGGAGCAGGCACAAGTTCCCACACTATTTTGTTTTGTCTGTTTTTCCTTCTTCAGTCCAGCAGTGTGTCAGCGTGAATGAAGCCACGAGGGTAACGCAGAGGTGGGGGTGACTAGTCCCACTCACCTGTTGGATTTTGTTTAGTATATTCATCGGGTTGGGCCCCTCCCCTGGACACCCCAGGTTCCCAGGTACAGAGGGCAGCAGTGAAGGGAGGAGAGTTCCCACCAACGCAGGTAACCGTTCTCACCGTAGCTGATTGGTGGAGCCTTACCTCATCTCTGTAACCAGACACAGGCGAGGAGGGAGGGAGAGGAAGGTGGGGTGGGGGCAGGTGTAGTAAGCAGAGACACATATATTGCCACACACGAGCACAAAGAGGAAAGAAAAGACAGGCGAGTTTCAGTCCGCTTTGTCATACCTTTAGACGTCTGTCAAATATACCTGCATGTGTGTGTCTGTATGTGTGTGTTTGCGTGTGTGAGAGAGAGAGGGAGGAGGGAGGCTACGGGCAGCTGTGGCCAACCTCAGGGCAGGTGTACACAAACACACATACTATTTTGCCAATACATAGGCAAATCAGGTTCTTACATGAAATACGCTGCTTTCAAGGAGCGCTGGGAAAGTAAACACTATTTTGGGTTACATGGTTCTCAGTGTGTTTTGTGCCAAGTTGTGATTTGAATAGAATTTACATATAACAGTGATGGAATGAGCAGTTGAAGAAAGTTACAAAATCTTGGTGTTTTAATCACATCAAAACATGATAAAAGTGTGCTAAATGCAGTAAATAAAAAATCTAACTGATATTTCCAATTTTAGGTAAAGTATCTGCTAACTTACTATGACAGGGAACTGTCACAGGACTTATTTGAGCTTTTAACAATATCATTATCATAATATCAACATTATAGCTTACTGAGATTAATTCATCTATGTTTGCTTAATCCTGTATTGTGTCCTGCGCTTACATAACATTGATAAATTACATTGACATTACATTGATTACATTGATTGATGTGAAATTCCATTATGAAAAGGCTAGGCCCCTTAGTTCTGCACTTTTTAAACTGGAAATAGTATGTTATAGTTTCATGCAAAATACCAGGGAAAAATGTCACATAAATATTAATTAGTGGATGTTTTTAGTAAGCAATCTGCAAGTTCTGTCTTATCAACTGCTAAAATACAACAAAATATTTCAAAAGCACAATAAGCTGGGAGATAATATTAGTTACTTAATATTAGATATACAACTAAGACCTTTGAAAAATGTTCTCAGTCTATTGATTCAAACAAGCCATACTATTTGCCAGAATGTTATCATTTTGCAGCTGCGGGTCACGTAAAGGTTTGAAGTTCAACAAGTCATGCATGCCCTATCTCAGTTGTGTTCAGACTAATGTTTCCGAAGGAAAGGCAGATATGAGGTGAGAACCACCGGTGCACCTGGGAACACACCTGAGCACAAGTCTACTTGAGGCGGGTTCTTATCACCGGATTTAACACCTCTGCAAACATGGACGCCTCATTTCCTGGTTTGGGTTTCAACATGGTTTTCGTGCCTCATGCGGGCATGTCCTCACCTGAGAGCACATCTGACTAATGCTGAAAGAGATATCATTATAACTATTGTGTTTGATGCTCTTGGCGTATATAGAATTTACTGTCATTGTGATTACTGGCATTTGGCTATGATTAACACTTTTGATAAAGGTGGTTTATCTATGTAGCCAGGCTCGTTGAACAGAACGTTTGGGGCCCAGCACAACATGGCTCACATGGCCTCCCTTTAATAGAAAGGAATAAGACAAAAATTGATGACATTCATTTATGGGTCTTAAGATCCTGTGGCACTGGACAATATGCCACATCCAGCATCCATTCAAGTGTGCATATTTCTAAAGTACACAGGGTTATTTTAAAGAGTAACACATTATGTATCTGAAAGTGTGTGCTCTACATGTGACTTAATCATAACCAAGTTTTCTGCATACTTATTGTATGAAGTTACTCCAAAAGTCACTCTTGTGAAACATTAACTGCCATTGTTTATCTCTTGTGGGCATTAGCACTTTAAGTGTCTACCTGTGTTTGGTGTGTGCATTGACTTTATTCATCCTGCAGCAGTGGTGTGTGAGGGAGGCTATCAGTCTCCTGCGTTGCTCTTGTTAATTATGTGTGGTGTGCTGTTAGCTAGGCGCTGAGCCAGGCTGCGTGCCCGCTAGCCTGCCGGATCCTCGTCACTATCAGGGCTGCACATCTCTGGCTCAGTCTGTGTTGACACTCTGCCTCGGGGATGGTGGAGGAGGAGGCGTGGGGCGGTGTGCAGAGGTTGAGGAGAGCAGCGGTTTCCCACGGCTGCTCAGGCCCTGCCTCTGCATTCCTGGGCTGCCAGCGCTCAGTAAATGTTTGGACAGCCTTGAACAAATAGCACACCTTGAAAGGCACCAGCGCGAGCCGTGTGCAGCAGCAGCAGCTCCCTCTTACCTCCTTAAGCTCACACATCTTTAACACCTCCCCACACCCCTGAACCTCCCCAAACCACAGGCCCTCTCTGCTCCTCCCGCCCAGACACCCGCCAAGCTCCAACTTTCCCAGCGTGGCTCTCGTTGCACAAATAAACATCAGCCTCACGGCCGCACACACCTGTATTGGGTAAATAGACAGAAGCCTATTCTTCTCTGAGCTGTTTGAACTTTCGCGGATTAGTTTTACATACAAACGCAGGGATAGAAAAGCAATATATTTATGAAACAAATGTATATTTTCCTAAATGTGTGTGGTAAAAAGTGTATAATGAGGCACCGATATGACCATTCCAGAATGATATTACAGAAATAACCTTATTAGTTCTGTAATATCAGTTTATTGACCGAAAGTATTACCATTCACATTCACGCACAAAGAATAAACCTAAAATCTGTGACACATACTCAGTGATTCAAATGTCTCTGGCACTACACACAGATCATCAAATTGCTGTCTTCTATTATAGTGTGATTACACATGGATAACTGACACAATGCAGCACCTGTGAGGCCTGACTTAACATGACTTACAGGTAAATGCTGCATCTCTGCTGCTCCAAACTTGTTGCTAGGTGAGTTTATGTTTTGTGATAAACCAATCTGTCATCAAGTCATCAACATCAACTCTGAAGCACAAATTACTAGTTCAGCAAAACAGAAAGCACTCACACGTGAATAAATCTGACACTTCAGTTTACATGAAGTAATTATCAAACAGTTATCAAACATGAAGTTTGATAACTACTATGGATGAAATCAAACAAAAGTGAGTACAAATCCTAATTTCATTGAGTCTCCAGACTCTGTTCTAGTGTACTGAACTGCCTGAGAAGTTGGTCCCATGATGTCCTGATAATGCCCCCTGTCCTGCCCCAGTCTGCGTTCCCACACTCGTGCCCACACGTGCGGGCTGATGTCTGCCAGCAGCTGTGGCTGTGGCGGTGCTCTCTGGTTGTAACATAATCTAACATAATGCGTGAGGACTTCCAGTGCAGCAGCTATTCAAACGCAGCTCTGTTTCCCCGTCCGTCCACCGGCCCGGGGCCACATATTTCTGTAATTTGGCCTTTGTGCTCAGCAGTTTTGCAGCTGTGATGACATTTGGGTGTCGCCCCCTTGTTTCTCACGGTCTCTCTGCCAACGCCAGGCCGCTGCCTGGTCGACTGCCAGATCTGCCCTCTTGGAGCTGTGTACACATGAGCAGTGAAAGAAGCAGCTTGAGCAGAATGTTCCTGGCACTGGGCTGACCGCAGTGGGCCGTGCTCTGGGGGTCAGGCGGGAGTGCGTGGTGATGGAGGTTAGTAGAGGAAGGGTGTGAGGAGGTCCACTGTACACAGGCAGGCCTTGTTTGGGGGCTTTGAAGCGGCCTCAGGTGATGGTCCTTTGGCTTTTGTTGACACTGCAGTGAAAATGACGTTTTGTGGTGGGGGAAAGTGAGGCTGTTGTTTGATGTGTAACTTCTGACACTGCTATTAATGCACCAGTGTTTTTTCAGCACACTGCGCTCATTCATGTTCACTGTCTTTTATGTCTTTGAGTTCCCTATACCAGGGGACTATGCACTGTGTATTCAAGCTTTTGTGCAGACAATGTAGACTATTGGAAAGTAATATGAAATAAATGTGTTAATTTACTACGGAGTTTTGAGTTTGAGTTAATCCACTTCCATAGCTTTTTGTTGCCAGGTCCACCACCAGCTCATCTCATGGAGACTGTATTGCTTTGCTTGGAATGTAACAAAGTAAGACATTAAACTTCCAATGTCCACTGGAGAAAAACACCTCCATGCCACATTGCAGGTCAGATCTGCAGACAAGTGACTCCAATACACAATAAGTAGTCATATTTTTCAAGGTATATTTGATTAAGAACACACATATATTTGAATATGTGAATATATAATATATATTGAATATATATATGTGGCGCATTCCAGGCAAACAATATCAGTAAACATAATTAGAAAGCCAAATATTCATTTATAGCATAGTATGAAATAATTTGACCTGCATAATAAAACCTTCAAGATTAGATAAAAAATGGTCTAGACTACACTTACAAAATGCTTAACATTTTTACATTCTCCAGGTCTCTAAACAACACAGACTGACTCGCATGGCTCTTTACCAGAAGGGACTTTCCGGTGTTTGCCAGCCCTATGTCCTGGTGCTGACAGTGTGATGTATGCAGTTGTGCGGATGGATCACCGTATCACTCATTCAGACCACAGTAATGATTTCCTGGTTGGGGCGGGGCCTGTAGTTTTGGTCCCAGGGGAGTGATAATGGGTGTTCCCCTTGGTTCTGCCCTGGTCTTTCTCAGCTGTCCTCCCGGAAACCTGCCCCAGCTGCTGCCCATTACTCCAGGAATGTGTGCCCTGGGTCAGATGGCAGGAGAGTGGGCTGGCACTTGAACAACAGCAGTGACCACGGGCCCTGGACACTTGTGAGTTATTAACGGGGTAAACTCCAATCCTTCCCATGCCCCCCTGTGGCCCCTGCTCCTCCAACCCCGTAGTCCTAACGGCAGCTGCTGATCGGAGCATTTCCACTGACCCGGGCGGGAGGGAGTGTGCCTGCGCGTGTGTGTGTCTCATGGGGGGCAGTCAATCAGATTAATTGGGAACAAATGCATGTCAGAGGTTCATATGTTGTTTGTTCTGGCAGAGTAAGACTCTAGATTACAAAGTATATCAATGCTTCTTTCGTGGTAAAAGTGATATTTGAGGATATACTCTCTAATCATAAATATTAATGTAACTATGTAACTTTACTGTTTGTGGGGGTCTGACACTTGTTTGTCTCCATGGAAGTGTGACAGTTGTTCCTGGAATGTTCCACAGTGTGCCATTAAAGGTCCTATATTACACAAAATTGACTCTTGTTAGTGTTTAGTTATGTGAGAATGTTTTTACATCATCCAAAACGTAGCCAGAGTTGTGTTTTGTTTCATTCACACATTTTGGGTAATTTGTTATCATTAGTCTGTCTACATCTGCAAATCTCAAAATTCTCTGTTCCACCTTGTGATGTCATGTAGTGGTAGTTTTATCTTAAGTTCAGTAAAGCCTGGGCAATCCAGGACTGAAATCATCCAAATGATTCTAGTGAAGGTGTATGGAGTTTAAAAATACATTGGAGCACTTCCTGTATTACCTCATGACATCACAAGTTGGAATAGAGTGTTTTCAGTTTGAGAGAATTGCTACATATGCAGAGTGTGTTAAACCTGTGTGAATGAAACAAAACACAACTCCAGGTATGTTTGTGATGAGGAAACAGCATTATAAGAGATCAGAAAATAGCATAATACAGGAAGTGCTGCGATGTAGGTTAAACGGCACTTGCGTTAATACTTTTCTATGGCAAAATATCTGTGGAAATGTCTCGCATATTTTCCACCAGCTTCATAAATCTCCCTACTCAACACCAAATCTTCATCCAACAAGATCCACAAAGGACATATTCTGTCCATGAAGAATTTATCCACAGCTATCAAGGTAAGAAAGATGAAAATGTAAAGGCGAACAATGACTAGCATTAGTGAACTATTCCTGAGCAAAACTAATGTTATGGTCATGAATAAAACATGAGTAACTTGTTTTAACTCAGACTAATTCTAGAATTAAAATTAAAAATTGATTTCATGTTGTAGATATTTGCATAGACAGACATTTGTGCAATTTAAATGTGAGACGAGTAGGCTAATCTGTGAACATCTTGTGTCAAAATGCAGAAATATCTCTGTCTATGCTAATATCAACATTTTAATTTTAATTCTACAATCAGTCTGAGTTAACAAGATACTTATTAAAGAATTACTTATTACTAATGTTTTATTCATAACCATAACATTAGTTTTGCTCAGGAGTAGTTCACTAATGCTAGTCGTTGTTTGCCTCTACTTTTTCGTCTTTCTTACCTTGATAGTTGCGGATAAATTCTTCATGGACAGAATATGTCCTTTGTCGACCTTATTGGATGAAGATTTGGTGATGGGCCAGATTTATGAAACTGGTGGAAAATACGTGAGACATTTCTACAGACATTTCACTTGAAAACCATTAACTGGAAGTCCCACAAACCTACAGCAGGGCACTTATGGCCGTTGTCAAAAAGGCCTATTTATGATGCATTTATTCAACCACAAGTGATTTGAAAAAATCCAGTTTTACTGTGAGCGGATTCACCTTTACCCTGACCTAACTCCTAACCTGGCCTGGTTCTTGGTCACTTGATTGCCTCCATGGAGATAGATAAGTGTAATGCTATACTTTGGGCCGCTGCACACCTCCATGGAAACAAGCATGTGGCGGACACTCCACTGAAAAAAGTTACATAGAGAACCTTTAAGAATGCTGGCAATAAAGCATGAACAGACAATATAAAACCAAATTATTCCATTAATCACAGTGAAATTAATACTTATAATGTAATGGAAAAGCCCTCACACACAGCAATGGCAGAAATGTAATATAATCCAACTAGTTGTGTTGTTTAATTATTTCCTCAACCCCAAAGCAAGAGAAATGTCAAATAAAATACTTAAATAATTTGTGGTTTTAAAAACAGACGGTGGAAAATCTCAGTGAATGAGAATGACGCATGAATGTGGTAAAAAGAACTACAGCCTCTGAGCCACTTCCTGGAGCTGCATCCACGACAACCTCCAGACAACACTGTAGCCTTTATATACTCTAAAGAGCCCAGGAGGCATATCAATATAACATGTATGGTTAAGCTGAAGGGAAAGAAAAGATGATACAAAAACGTTTTTAAGTTTGATAATTCATAGAACATCTTTGTGCGCCCAGATCATTGCAGATCATTTCCTGGTTACATATTATTGCTGTTGTTGTTACTTTTTTGACATTTATTATAACATATTGTACTAGATTTCAATACCAGTTTCCATTATTAACAAAATTCTCTAGAGACTGGTTGAACTTCATTAATTTGATTGACTGCTAATGCTATTGTCATCTTTACATGATGATTTAAAATGCAAACCAAAATTTCGATTCAGACTCAAGTGTGGTTAAAGCACATACTCTCAGAAGGGGGTCAAGAGCCAGATTTTCCTTTTGATTACAATGTACTTTGTCAAGAAATATCCCAGTGGTAAATAAAAATTGCTGAACTGATCATTTGTATCTGTGACTAGAACCAAGAACTTGTTATATTACCACAAAAACATGCAATTAAGAATATTAATTTTAGCTGCCCCCATCTGTATTATATATTATTGGTCTATAGAATGGTGTGATGTTATCTGAAACTCAGCAATTATAACTTGTTAACAGGACACTGAAACTGAATATACAAAAACTACACGTGTATTACTCTCTGACAAAGTTTTCAAACATGCTCCCCATTGTGACCAATGTCCTAATTGTCCAAACTTAAAGATCCTGTTCTATTGAGCGTCTATGAGCTGGAGAGTCCATCGCGAGACTGTTCCACTGCAGTTTCTCTTTACATGATGTCTTAGTATATTTAGGCTCTGAGCACCTGGGCGGGACATTTGGGCCTTAATGATATAGCTACACAACAAAACAGCTCAAATGGTACTTGAGGATGTTTTTGGGAGCCTGGTACTAATTGCAACGGGGGACAAAAAAATCAAACCACCCCGTTCTTAATTGGCTTCTTTTCTTTCATGCTCCTATACGTGGCCATTCAAACATGAGATGGAACCAAACAAAACGTGCACCCTCCTTGAACCACACACTTCACTAATTGCAGCGATGGGGACGTCCTATAGAGGAGGGGTTCAGCTATAAGATTCACTCACAATGGACAATCAGTGGGAAAAAGCCTGGATGAGGAAATTATTTCTATCCTCTGTAGAGACCAATGAACATATGTTGCATTAAAATATGAGAGTAATACAGCATTCCAAAAATGCCTGCATATTTAGATCCCCTTATCTAAATATGCAGGCATTTTTGGAATGCTGTATTACTCTTTTTTTTTTTTTTTTGTAGTCCTTTAATTTATTAGATGCACAGAAATAATGACTGACAACTGGATAGATTAATAGTTTACTGTTCAGTGATGGGATAGAATGTATTTAGCTACAGAATACTGAATACCTGAATCTGAACACTTGGAATACATTTACATCGAATTGCATTATATATTAGTGAAAAAATACTACATAGTATTACAAACTGCTTTATTTTGCTGCCCTGGTTGTTATGTATTAACTTATGTCTAATTACTGAAGGAAAACTGCATACACATGTATCCCAACTACTGTGTTTTCTTTCCTTTTAATTTAGGAAAGTAACTGTATTCTGAATACCATCAAATTAAAAAGTAATTGTACTAGAACTGTAACTCAAAATTACTATTCAGAATACATATTTTCATAACATACTTCCCAACACTGTTAATATCTGTAACAGTACTAATTGTCATACTCATAGAAGGGGGCAAGAGCCTGATTTCCTATGGTGGGTGAGCCATTTGAGAGCAATATGGATTTCAAATAGCAAAACAATAGTAGAACTCGTGGAATATAAATCACAAAAGTATCTAAATTGTAAATTTCAAAATGTACTTTTTTGACATTATGCACCCGTATGCGTTATGTGTTAACTAAATTGGTTTGCAGTTACACCAGAATTCACCTGTAGTAGTTCTTGAAGTACTTATTACAGATGTGTTTGATTTTCTCATTTTGGTAACTTAATTTGGTAGGATTATAAAATATAAGTGATAGTTTTACACAAATCAAGAAGCAATTTGTGAAGAAAAGATGAAAAATGTGTTGAGGAGATCAAAGGAAGTAGAGAGTTCATGCTATTGAGAATTCTGTCCAATTCTATCCAAAGGTTAATAAGAAACACATTTTTTTCTGATACTTTAAATATTAATTCCACAAAATAAAGGTGTGTACATTAGAGTTTTACTAGGTAACCCTTATAAATTCCCTAGCATCATGTCACAATTTCCAACCAAGTCATAACATTTTCACCTAAAAATGGCCAAATTAGGAAAACGAATGTGAATGTTTTAGCAAAGATTTTGTCTATAATGATCTTAACTGTGTTTTAGTAAAATGAGTAGTCTAACCTGTCATATGCCCTTTAAACGAGGTCACTTGTACTATAGTCTACATTTGTGCCCTCTCTCACCTCCCTGTCTGCTCTCTGGGGGCAAGTTACTGCTCTGTGTGTGTCGGCTGCTGAGGTCATGACCCCGCACATTCACACATGAGGCATGACGACTGCATGCCAGAGCTGTGTGCGGCCACAGTCACAGCCAGTGGGCCGTGTGCAGACAGACAGAGAAACACTACCTCCATTAATGACAGTCATTCCTCTCAAATCCTCAACTGTCAACTGGAAAGGCCCGCTTGAGTCAAAGGATAGTCATATAACTCCAGTTAGTTCAATCACAAAAAAATCTACAAGTTGCAAGTGCAGTTGGATTATACAAAAAAGTTTTACATGGCCAAGTCTGAATACCTGTGATCTGTCTTCAACTGCTGAGATTACAAAAAGCACACACACTTTTCCACAGTAATTCATCCGAAATTTACATTTTACTTGGATTTCGTACCAAAATATATTTTATTTCAGAAATGTTTAATGTCATAACTAATTTATTTGTCGATTTATCTTCTCTTGCTTGTTAACATCCAGACCAGACCAGAAGCACTGAGGAGGACAAAGCCAATAAAAACCAATGAAATAAAAATAAACAGACAAAAACAGAATAGAAAATGCTTGCTGATGACCACAAGCTCCTCTTTTTAGTGTCATTATGCCGAGCTGTGTAATCTCTGACCCATCACTAAGAAGTACCAAGTCCCTCACACAGACCGCTGCTGCCCAGACCGCCTTGCTCCACTGCGGGGGGAGAACCATGGGAATCGCACTCCTAATTGTCCCCTAAACCTTTTGAAAGAATATTAAGCTGCATTAGTCGACCGCGGGCCTTTCATTGGGGGCTTTTTTCTGGAGAGGGCTACAGCAGCTCCACTCACCCAGCGCCCCATTAAACGTGACAGGCCTTTGTGATGAACTCGGAGCAAAGTGGGACCGGCTAACTCTGAGGCTAGCAGGTTAGCCATCCAAGCGTCTGGTTCTTCTCAAACACCAAAACCTCAGGCCTATTAGGAGCTATTTAGCATCCCAGCGGAGGCCGAGGCTATGTGCTGTTAGCCATAACTAAAGCAAGACAGATCCGAACAGACACAATGCAGAGATCATTAGGACCAAGGACTTTCCAGCTTCACTGATGTCATTGTTGCTGTATAATACTCTAAACACCTTGCAACGGCCCGTCTCGCAATCAGCTCACTTCATAAAAAGGTTACCACAAAGTAAATCTAGAATTACTGTCAAAATATCAAGAAAACACGAAAGGATCTTGTACCACTGATTTTCTTGGATAACATTTATGGTATTTCGTTTTTTAAATCAAATTGTATCCAAAATTGTCAATGCAAATCAGAACATTATGTGCTGTTTGGCCTCACACAAAGTCCCAGACTGTGTGAGAGCTTTTCGAGCAGGTTTTGCATGTTCTCCCTGTGTGTTCGAGTATACCCTAAATAACACAATCTTAAATGTGTACAAAATGCATCTGCATAGCCATAGCTTAATCAAACAATGGGTCAAAAGTACATAGTTTCAACATCAACTCAAAACATGCACAACAGATAACATCCTCCAACTAAGGTAAAGGATTTTAGATCTTGACCAAGCCTAACTTAAGATCTGAGATGGGAGCTGTTGTAGAATACTTTGTAGTAGCTGAGAGTTGAAAAGAAGTGAAAGACATGACGTTGGAGCTGTAACGCAGGAGACCCAGCACGTGGAAACATGAACCCTCAAGATATTATGACATTGTTATCCATTCTAGTCTAGTGCAGTTTAGTCTATGCTTCTGTTCTAGGGAGTGTTATAGGTCTGAGCTGAGTTGGTAGTATATAGCACCAACATGAACTCAACAAGTAAAAAAATGAGCCAATACATTAACCTTGCTAACCTTTATGTAGGTTTGGAACTTGACATTAAAATAGTCAATTGTATCATGAATTTTCTGTACAGTTGCTCATAGATTTCATGTATAGATACTTCCAACAGTGCTGCCAGTTTCCAGTTTTCACTGATGCTAAACTGAACAAAATTTGGTATGTCCACAATCCTAACAGCAGCCTTTAGTAACCTGAACCCCTCATTTGAACTGACGGCAGAGACTTTCTTGATGTTTTGGGATGTGACTTGTATTATTTTAGACACCTGACCCGGCCGGCCTCTGGGGCAACACCATTGTGGAGCACATTAGTGTTGTTAGGGAGACTTTGGCGGCTCGTGTGGACCAGCTCTGGTTAAGGCTGGTGTTAAGCTGCTGCTCTCTGGGTCGTCAGGCCTGGACTCGCCCCGAGCCCTCAGTGACACGAAGGGATTTAAAAGGGAATGGGGTTAGACTGAAGAGGGGTGTGGGCTAATTTAAGAGGTCACATCATCTTTGAGGCTTATATTTAGAGAAAGAGGACAAAGGAAGGACAAGGAACAGATGGATGGAAGAAATGTTAACAAATATATTTTGACTATAAATGTTAATTTCATTGGCTAAACTCATGTTACAGGGCACATATTACACTATTTTCTGATTTATGATATAATGTTGTTTCCTCATCACAAACATACCTGGAACAGTGTTTTTTTAAATCACACATGTTAGACAAAAATTCTGCATATATAGGCTGAGTTCTTCTCTCATACTGAAAACACTCTGCTCCACTTTGTGATGTCATGTGGTAATAAACAATCATTTGGATGATTTCAGCTCTGGAATTGCAGATCTCTGCTCAACTAAAGGAAGAAGCAGTTAACTTGAAAATTACAGCTTCATGACATCACAAGGTGGTCTGTGATCTCACATTTTTTGTTTTTCGGGGGGGATCCTTACACCCCAATTCTACTTTTTTTCTCCAGGGGGACCCACCCTTCCCTGGCCCAGCACTAGACTTGCAGCGGGGCCTTGTGCAACTACGCTACACCACTGGCTAAAGGGTTACTCAAACACGTGTGAATGAAACACCACTAGAGATATGTTTTTGATGAGGTAACAATATTTTTACATGGGTAAAACCTCACAAGAGTCTATTTTGTGTAATATAAGACCTTTGATTTTCAGTGAGAGCTGGTTAAAATGACTCAGAACATGACTTTATACATTATATATATATATATATATATATATATATATATATATATATATATATATATATATATATATATATATATATATATATATATATATATATATATATATATATATATATATATATATATGGGTAATTTAAATCAAAGTCACAGATTGTTGAAAGCTGGACCAGTGACTGAAAAATCTATGACAATCCTACTAAAAGTGATTTATGGTAAGTTTGTCACAGAGCTATAACTAAATAGGTTAAATTTTGAACAATGTATAATGCACATTACAATTACATATACATGAATCTGAATTAAAACTAAGACAAAAGCTTATGCTAACCAGATATGGCTGCTCTTCCCCAAACAATAGTACTAACCCGCGTGATGAGTAAAGGGCTATTGTCTATTAACGCAGCATGTAAACAAAGCCTTTACTGCCCACAGATGTAGAAGTGAGTCCATGAATGAAACCATCTCTGTCTTTCTTTCAGTCATCCTGGGATTCAACTCTGACCCTGCAACATCATTACTCACTATCTGCAAATGGCACTCCCCTGGTTGGACTTAAATCAGGGCATATGCTGCAGTGAATGAGTATCCATTAATCAACACTGGTTAGGAGCTAAGTAGACACAACTTGGACAAGGAAACAAAACAAGAAGTCATCTTCAAAAAACAATAGAGCAACCCCAGCACCCCCATATCTGTTTACTGCTCCTGTATGCTGGGGTGGAAAGTAACTACATACAAATATTCAAGGTATTGTTGGGTAGATTGTTTGGGTAACTTTACTTTGTAGATTTTTAAATGTGTAATTGTCCTTGTATTTTACTAATATCTAGTATAATATATAAATGTATATGTATAGAGTGTATATAGTTACATTTAAAATCATATGCCCAATTGGCTGTTCTAAACATACAGAGATGTTTTAATTGATGTCAATTTAATAACAACAAATCTATAAAATTCTGCTCTAAACCTGCTAACATTTTATTTAAAAGTAGTAGCTTGTAGATTGAGTAATGTTTTAATGTGTATGTATTACTTTTTGACAGCTATTTGTACTTACTTGTGTTAGGTAACTGTTAATTGTACATTTACTTGCTATTTTTGCTACTTATTTTGAATTTATTATTACCATTTATATTTTTTTCTCTTTGTTATTATACTATATGGTTATGTGTGAGCTACTGTGTTCAAATTATTTCCCTTGTGGATCAGTCAAGTTTGTCTAAGTCTGGTTACATCTGGCTACATCTATTTGAGTAAAACTATGAATATATTGCCTGTCACATATAGGGACTTAGCAGTGATGGTCAAGAATGGGCGGGGCCTCCTTGTTGCTGACACAAAGCGGTCGCCGTGCAATCATCTCGGTGTAAAATCGCCAGGACAAAGCCGCACAAAGGCAGGGGGCTGGTGGCTGGGCCGGGACAGCTGTGAGCAGAGCCTACACATCCCGCCTCAATATGGGCCCTCCTCACATCTGTAGCAGCTTGGCCCCTGCTTCCGCCAGCGTCCAGGGACAATGGAGACCCTCAGCGCGCCTCTTTGTGTCACATGTTTCAGAGGGCCTTTTTAGCCTAAATCTTAAATATTTCATTAGGCCTCCCCTCGCCCTAGTTGCACCCCTTTCTTTTGGGCAGCATTTTTGGAGAGCATCGTCCAGGACCCTTGCTCCTACACGCCCTCCCTTCTGCTAAGGTAACGCCCAGCACAACAAAAGATGTCTTACAAAACAGTTTGGGACCTGTTTTACTCAAAAACCAGTTAAGATTAAACAGACAGCAGCCTCAGATCCTAAATTATAATGCAAGTAAGCATGCTTTCACCTATTGTCTGGAGAACTGGGGAATATTATAAAACAGTAATTATACTTTTTCAAGCTCTGATGTTATTGACAAAATGAAAAACAGTAGTGTTGTAAGAGCAAAAATAAAAAGTTGACTGCACAATTTATAATTTTGCAGTGCAACTTCTAATATTGTATACAACAATTTAGACTTAGACAAACTTTATTGATCCACAAGAGAAATAATCTGGACAGAGTAGCTCACATATCACAATCTATCTATGAATATAAGAAATGTCTGTCTGTGTCCTCTTGTTGGTTTGTTTGTCTTTTTCATGCTTAACTCTTGAACTACTCATCTGAAAGATCTCAAATTCAGAGGGTGGCATCCTAATGGTACAGGTGTGTGCAGTGCCAGTTTTCATGCTGTTCGGGAAAAAATGCCAAAAATATTTTTTAAATGATATATATGAGTGACATATGTTAAATACTAGTATATTATAATAAAAAAGAACAAAAATATAAATGGCATCAATATATTCTAAATAAGTAACAAAATATAGTTTCAGTTAAGTTTCAAATATATATAGCCTTAAGTAGTGCCATAAATATAATACTTAATAATCAATAACACTTTTAAGAAACCACGCCTTATATTAGTTTCAGCCCACAGACTCACATGCTAATCAGCACCTATAGAGCCTACAGTGAGGGCATGCCTATAGACTGTGAGTACATCATTGACACAAACTGCAGTGTATTTGTAGCAAATGTATTCATGACATTACAGACTCATTATGGAGTGCTGAGGCTCCACTCTCAAAGCACAGAGGGACCGTGCGTTAGAAAGAGGTGGTCAAACACTCCCATCTAAATATTGAACACTTGCTAATAACTTTTTGGCCCCTACGGCACAACTTCTGTCACATCGTATCAAAAGCTCTCAAAAGGATTTGTCTTTATGCCGGCTTTAAAACGTGCACGATTGGACTGGCGACAGAAAAGAGCTTTTGTGACCAACAGAATCGAGAGGGGGTCGGTTTATCCAGCACTTTACGAGGGCCTAATGAATAATTCAGTGTTATCATTCAACTTGATGCCCGATTATTATGTTTTTCTTCTCTCTTCACACGTGAGGGACTCGGTCATGACGGGGGGTATGACGCGGGGGCACCTGGGGGTAAGAAGCGCTCACACACAGAGAGGCCGTGGTGCAGTCACTTTCTGTCAGCTTGATAAATATAATGTGTCAGCAATTAAAAACTCGTTGCCATTCTTGAATTGAGCAGAGCCCTTGTTAACCGCAGCCCGGCAGGAGGCTGCACTGTGGCCCCTGCCCTGCACCAGCTCCAACAGAAAGGAGGCCCTGGAGTTCCCATCCTTTTAGACCACAGCTTGTCCCATTGGCATGTAAATAAGACATTCATTGGGCAGCACTTTTTCGATAGAAAAAATGACCATCAACCTCTTTGATTTTCATCTTTTTTGCTAGAGAAAACAAAGAATTCTATAGTTTCAGATTTTTATTCAAAAAAACCTTTTCGGCCCTTTCTTTTGGGGCATTCTCATGGTAATGGTGTTGACTCAACTTTGTACAACATGGCTATACAAGGCATATGAACCCTAGCAGGAGTCCATTACAGAAATACCATTTAGCAAGCTGTTTCTGTGAGAAAGTCAAATGTTTAGAGGTTTTTTTGTGGCAAACAGGGAGCAAGGTCCTGAAGCAGCAGCAGGAGGCCTTTGCAAAGAGGAGTGAGACTAAAGAGCTCAAGCTCTGAGATCCTCCACAGCTGAAGTCACAAGTGTGGAAAACGCAGCAAAAGCACTTTTCAACAATGTCCTGCTCCTTCTCACCCATGACTGCAGAGCCATTTAGGAACTGACTGCATTGACATGGGATAAGTAGATGTCAATAACACTCCAGATATACAAAGAGACTATACGTCAATCAGGGTGGAAAATATTCACAAAATTTAAAATGGACATCAGATCAAAGAAAGTCATTCAATCAAGAGTAAAAGTAAACCTCCCGATAAAACAACCATCAAAGACGGTAACTGTAACTAATAAAAGTGGAAATATATATTCAAATAAAAGATTAAACATATCCTGCAGTGGTAACAGGATAACTGTGATAAACACTACAGTGGAACAATCTATGTCCTTGGCTAATAATAATATTTTACACACATGATAACATATAACATGACATTCTGGTCAGTACAGAGTGAGAAAACTACTTATCTTTGTTTTATGTCTTCATTCAGATGCCCTCACCATTTCTTTGCGTCATGCCTTTTTGTTTGGACTCAATTGCTCAGTGTTTAAAGATGCTGTAATGGGAAAAATATCTCAGTTTGGACACATTTGTGAGAGCTGAATCGTAGGAATTCTGGAGGTCACTTTGCTTTATAATGCCCATTCTCTCTGTCCCTCATCAGTCCCATTCACATCCCATAGATGGAATTTAAAATATTTGCAGAGACAAAACCCGAGGCCGGTCATCGTGGAAACATTAAAGCCTGGAGTGTAATCTAAAAGCATAAAGGCTGAACTTGTGAATCCAGCTCCCCTTCTGCAGCCTGCTCATTATCCCTGTCACACCGGACTGGGCCCTCTTGGCACAGTCTTGCGGACTTAATTGAATTAGACATACCCGCTTGTTTAGGCATTGTGCACTGGCATGAGAACCTTACAGCCACAGCGGCGCACACAGGAGGAGAGGGCGGCTTCGGCGGCACTTGTGGGGCAGATCTGAGGCCCGGGCGGCTACACAAGATGGGAACCATGGACCACCAGCCTCCCATTGAGGCGGGGCCAGTGCCAAGACCATAGGGCTGTTCCTGTAGCACATCACCACACGGACCAGTTCTGTTAGCCAAAACCTCAGATGTCTTTTGGTGTAATTCTTCATGGACTCAAAGTATGTGGTTGACTCTCACTTTTCTTTGAGGTCCTCAGGTGAAAGAAGCTTGGCCTTACTTGCTTATATAAATAAAAAAGAAATGTTTATTAAGTATAGAATTAGTTCTGTTTTGAAATAATATCTATAGTCTATAAGTGAGGCGAAACATACAATTACGCTGTGGTTTTCAACATACGGGTTTTGAAACTAAAACTTCTTAACTGTGTGAAATCCATTAGCATTTACATTGTGATATAAAAATATCCAAAAGGAATATCAATTCAACTCTTAAGACTCCACAGTAGCTCAAACCATATTTTCAGGGTGGTTTCTTTTTTTGATGAAACTTTCCTTGCAGCCTTTGTCAGATGGACAGCACACACCGTGCCAGTTTAACCCTCTGACTTAGCCTTTTCCCAGCCATTAAAGCCCACAAGAAGTCACTTTGTGTATGAAGATTTCTGTGAGTTCAGATTGTTGAGGACCCTCTTCTAATGTGATTGGCCTTTTCCCTTTAAGCAGATGTGTTGTAAATGGATGGGTCTAGCAGACACCTCACTGCTGTCACTACATAAGGCTGCAGTTCTAACCCTGAGGTCAGACCAGATTGACACCATAACCCACAGCCCTGATCCTCCTTCAGTCTCTTTAGAAGTGCACCCGGCCGGCAGTAACTTTATTCACCGGGAGATCAGTCAGCCTGAAAAGATAAGCTCTGAATAATTGGGAGCCCACAGACCACGTAGAATCTGATGAGATCTGGCAGTCTTTAACTCTTTTTGTGCTCTTTCTTCAGTGATGGAGGACAGCCCTTGTTAGGCTCAGGACGGGACAGATGGGACACAGAGAAGACCAGTAACTACAGTGGGACAGGGGTGGTGTCAGTCACGTGTGTTGGAGTCAATGTGGAAATGAATGAATCTTAACAGCCACCAGCGGAACAGCCTGATCAGAGTGGACACCAGACGCTCCCATACAAAGTGCCAGATTAGACTTTCTCCTATAAACTCTCAGGTAAACTATGATTGTAGCCACAGCTGCTCTAAAGCAGACTGATGCCAATCTGCTCCACTGGCCCCTTTGACCACCTCCAATGAATTTTCTTGCCTAATGGTACTACAGTAGTTTTCACTGTGATACCTGATATTGAAAGGGAGCTATGGCCACCTGGAAGAATTATTGACTGCATTCAGTTTTCTTAAATTCATAGTCAGATTTCAGTCATATGTAAGATTTAGACTCTTCATACATTTGTCAAGCTTTTCCCTACCACTTTTGATTGTGTGCTTCGTCTGTTATGCAGAGAATAAAGTTCAAATGCCCATACTGAACTAATAAAACTCAAGAAGACTTTGTAAAACTCAGACCAACTGTTGAGCCGCTTCATTTCACTGCAGTGCTGTTAATAGAGCGATCACATTTACCCACAGGAGGCACATTCAAAACAATAGAGCATGTAAACAAGGCACTTAGCTTGTGTAGCCGCTGCACTTAATCATCTTTGTGTCAAATTAGCATTTCGCTGCTCTGCATGGATGACACCGCAGTAGATAGACAGTGCATCGTTAGCAACAAAAGCTAACAAAAGCTAAGCAATGGGAGGCGGCAGCTCCACTGGTAATGTCAGATCCTGGGTCAGGCGGGTATGGAGCCAGAGGAGGCCCTTAATAACGCCCAAACACAAGGCAGTACTGTACCCGGGCGTGAGGCGTGGGGAGAGAGGGCAGCTGGGCCAGGACGCCTCAGAAAAGGACCACACACTCACGTCTCATTATCATCCAGCACCGAAAGGCGGGTCAAAGCTTTTATCTTTCTCCTCAGATGTATGGGCAAAGACACACTTGGAGCAAACACAAGAAACACGGTTAATCTGAAGGGAGTTGCACAAAGGGACTGATCAGGACTGAGCGCACAGTTAGCTTTCATCTGCTAAAGGAAGACATTATTTTAGCAATTAGCCAAAAGCTGTCATGCTCGCTTATTAATGGTGATTGAGGCATTGCTTTTATAGATTCAGTAAAGTAAATACGTTTTATGGACCACACATAAAGGAGCTGTACCAAAGAATACAGAAAAAAGTTATAAAGTACAAACTAGTACAGATTTAATGTTTGCATCTCTGAGGGTCAAAATGAGCCCACTGTGTACTCTGCATCTGAGAACCTGGAAGTAATGTGGGTGTGTTGCTAGCATGCTAGTTGTTGTTAGCATTACCTGCAAAACTCTGTCCTGGAATCTGAAAGTTGGGAAAAGAGCTCAGAAACTCAATGCACAACTTATCTCAATATACTGCGTAAACCTACAGGCTACACTTTTGAGCAGAAACACGACTCGTAAGAATTGCAGTACTTTTTCTTTTTTGTGTGTAAAATGCAATTTGGTTATTTAAAGAGGTCACTGATAAGCTGGTCTTATCACACAGAGATATAAGGCTCTTAAACTGTACCACAGAATGAAATAACTTTGTCCCTTTAAGCAGTCTCCATCATATCCAGATAAATATTTTCACTTGCCAATCTAGAGGCACACGGCTTCCTCTCCTCAAAATGTAGTCACTCAGTATTGTATGTTTTATAAGTTTCTTTCCTGCACTTATAGAAAGTATACAAAAATGTCAGTGCAGGGAAAATGTAGTCATAGATTAGATATGGATTGACTGGCATGAGAAATGTATTGTGTCCTCATTCAGCTGTGTTTCACTTATGACTGCATACTCTACACTTCTGGCCTTTGTCTTAATTGCTGCCTATAAAATAATGGTTTACTTTAAACTATTCAATGTCATGAAATCATGCAATATTTATTATAGTTTGCACAATCGACTTTTTTTTTTAGAGCTTTTAACCTCGTCATACTCCTGTATTCAAGACGTCATTGCTGCGTTCACTGACACCCGTATATACGGCCACTGCTCTGTACTTTCATAGTTCTCCTATTTTATTTTCTTAATTGGTGATAGGCATAGGATTTAGCAGCATCAAAGTTGTTTTGCACAAAAAAATCCACTCCATTGGAGGTGCTGGCAACTTTGTGGTTCGTATTGTGATGACGTCAGCCCCCACTGGGCATCGCAGTTTTCTAACGCAGAATTCAGCTGATTTATTTCTTGTATAATTTTTTTTTAGATCAATATTGCAATTTAAAATATTCAAATTATGACATAATAATCCACAGGTGTCATAGATTATAACTATATACCAGACTGAATAAGTCATATTTTTTATGTTAGTTATTATATACAAAAGACGTATTATTTTCATTAGGCTTTGTTCATTGCAGAAATATAACATCATCATCCCATCATAGCTTCTCTCCCACAGTAACAATACAGGACATATTTAAAACATCTAGGCCTACTTATACAGTACCATCCCCTTATAGCCTAGATACAGGATATATTTACAATATTATACTTGTATATATATATATATATATATATATATATATATATATATATATATATATATATATATATATATATATATATATATATATATATATATATATATATATATATATATATATATATATATATATATATATATTATATATATGTATATTTACATTTATTTGCACTTTGTTAAGAACTGTTGTATAGTTATTGGTGAGCTACTAATTTCCCTTATGGAAGTTTGTCTAAGTCAAAGTATAAACAAATTTAAGAACTATTTCTTTTTGATTCTAGACATTTCATCAGCACCATCATTTTACATGCTTGTCTGCTACCACAAAAAATAGCAATAACTGTGTATTGTCTCTTAGGTCAATTAACAATAAAAACATATAGGACAGTATAAATAATCTTCAGTTAATTGCCGTATAATTGTCCTGTTGTAGTTTAATTAGCACATGTACTCTGTGAGACAAATGTGTACAGTGGCTCTGGTCCTCTGCAGTGTGAGTGGTTAAAGTGTCTTTTATCTCTGTTTACCCATCAGCGCTGAAGTGGCCTAATATTATAAATCAATGGCAGTTTGTAATTCTCTTCATTTAAACAAAGACCAGGGGAATAAAAAGCCATTAAGATGACATGTGAATTGGCAGACAAACTGTTTAATTTGTGTGTGTGCTGTGAAGGGGGCTTTCCTGAGTGAGTCCAGGGGCAGCCCAAATTTACATCTGATTGGAGTTTAATGGTCCATGGACACTTCACCATCACCATGACGACCAAGCTTTTCTCAAGATTTTTTTCAACTGGCTAAAATGTCCCCTTTTTTGTCCATTTGGGGTGCGTCATGCGAGCCAAATGGGGCTGGGGGCTTGTATGTATCAATTTGTTTCTGTTGCAGCGCCCGCACTAGCTCCGGCAATGAATATATGGTCCATTGAATTTGCTGGGACAAAGGCCACAGCTGATGCGGTTTCCACGGAGACACGCCCACACAAAGCATAGGAATGATGACATATGGTCCCAACCTGCCCAGTCAGGCGGACCCCCAATAGTCATCCCCTGCATTGATGAGACAAAACCCTGCGTTAGTCATTTATCCGTGCTTACTCATTTCATGGTAAAATAAACTTCTTATAAAGTTTGGGCTGGTGAAAAAAGCCACCATGTAAAGTGGGGGGATTCATCATGAAGTCATTAACAAAGGCTCCTTTACCACCTGCTTCTGCGTTAATACGGCCATTAAGGAGCCTGGGTTTTGTTTAAGAAGAAAAGCAAAAGAGACAGAGCCAAAAAGCATGAAGTTAAAGACGCAAGTGAATGAGGCATATGTCACTTTGAATATAAGGCAAAATATCAAATCAGCGGAGGGGGCTTCATATGACTTTAAAGGGCTCATTAGTACGAAAGGTCTACCAACTTCTATGTCGTTTGTTAAAAGGTTTGGGTTATGTAATAAAATAGAAGTCATAATTAAATAGTGAGTTCATAAAATTAAGGTATCACACCCGAACATTATTTTAATGTTTACTTACAGCACAACACTAACAGCATCTGTGGATAATCAACTGAACAAATAAAACATCATCATCATTAACTATGGTTTGTATAATCTCATCCAGTTGTTTAACACTAAACATAGATGAGCATAACTTTCTAGCAATGTGATACACAACATGTACTAGTAGATTAAAAAAACATGATGTCCTCCCTGATGTGTCACTTGTGTTGTCCACACTTGTACATGCCAGCTGAGAGCAGCAGTGAGGCTGTATATCTGCACTGTTCATGGGGAAGTCCCTCAGAGAACAGGTGTTTTGGTGCTGGGGCCTGGTGCCTTCAGGAAAGATAAGCTCTGTGTGAACCAGACCATTGGTCGACCTAAAGGCATGAGTCACTGCTCACCAATGTGGTGACGTCACTCAGTATGTCTATGGGAGGCTGGGAGAGCCATTAAGAGCTATACATGCTTGTACAATATGAACAACCAAGACAAATCTAACCACCTTATCTAAGAAAACAGTTATCAACAACAGTATTTACATATACTATATATATAAAAGAACAATATATCGATGAAGAAAATATAGGCAATAAATAATAATACTGAAACTGACAGTAACCCTACAGTAGAATTATCCTCAAAAACCAGTCTGAATGTGTAACAAATGAACTGCAGTAAAGAAATAACAGAATGAAACACTTTCCATTTGTATCTATAATGAGTCATAGGAGTTATTCATTCAACTCTACAGCTCAGATCTAATCGTGAAACAGAGAAAGAAACAAAGAGTTCACCACTAGTACAGAGAAAAGTACCCTTGATAAATATAGAGCCTCAAAAATGATTGTTTAATCTTTCATATTTTGAACAATAAGTTGCTATAGTAATGATCATGACAGGATTACTTATATTCAAGTGCAACCAAATTTACCATCACAGGCACTAAATTATGATGTTAAATCAAAACATGCAAAATGAATCAGTGTTACATACATTCAATAAGATTGTTTCTGCAGTATGTTTAAACATAAATGTTGAATTATTTTATGATTTTATGATTGTTTAGTAACCATTGGTGTTTATGTATTGTCTTGAAAAAGGAAAGGGGGGCAGATAACATAAGATTTTTTTCTTCTTTCTGCTCCTTTTCATTCATTTCTTGTGTGTCTGATGTTGTGACACTGTCGATGTCTTTTAATGCTTTATGAATGAAAATAAATAAATAAATGATTACCATGTGTCTCCATTTACATGTTTTACCATTTTAAGGCTAAATATTTTATGATTAGTGTGCATTTTGCATTTAAATGTGAAGTGATGATACTGCAAATAATCATTTGAGTTTGAAACAATGCTAACTTTTCTCCCACGCTTTACACAAAATAAATCTTGACTTGGTTGACTAACAATTAATTATTGATTAGTCAGTAATACAAAAGAGGTCTTAAAGATTCTTTGATCTCAGGGGAAATCCCGAGTGATTTTCCCATACTCAGCTGGGCTACCAACTGATTGAGTTTTACACAGAAGATGGCACTCTGACTTGCAATGATTAGCATAATTGGAAAATGTTTAATGCAGATTTTTGCTTATGTAGTTGCTCTTGTAATTTATCAGAGCTCTGGACTAGCACAAAGAGCAAACTACCTTGTCACAACTTTTAATCACTAAAAGCTAAAACTCACTGGCTTTCTTGTCATTCATTAAACTGTTTTCGATGTGCTGGTTCAAATGATTTCAGGGGAATTCCTGGGCTGCATAGTTTCCTCTGGCCAAAAAACATATTTCCAAAAGTGAGCATTACCAACCTGTTTTTCTTTAAGCCTTGTGTCTAGCAAGAAACTGCCACGCATGCTGGCTTTATTCATTGAATGTTTTGGAGAAGAGTATAGAGATAGTCAGACTTGTAAGCTTGAGTTTTGATAATAATGCTTTACTCCTAGGCCTGTAACGATAAATACTATTTCATCTTATCAATACATGAGTGATAGAACAATAATTTTTGGGAGTCGTATTTATCGTGGGTCCTATTTTCCTTTGTACTAGGGGAAATATTTTTATTTCTGTTACAATTTGAGCAGTAAAACATTGAATTATAAACTTCTATGACTCATTAGAGAGACAATCAAACTACTTAAATGTTGCATTTATTGCAGTTCATATTTCATAGTTTTTAACAATACTGTCCATTTAGAATACTTTTTCGGGGATAATGTTGCTTTCTGGTTTGGTTTCAATGTTATAGTTTTCCTTTGTATTAACTTCAGCAATAAATTGCACTTAAAATTTTCTTATCGTGACCTATTTCCTCTCAAAACACTTTAAATTCAACTTATTCCTTAACAAAAAAAACTATCATTGTATTTTGAGCTTTGGAGGTGTCAGCACCACAAAAGGACTTTCCGAGTCCTTATGACCAAAACTTTAATGCTTGTTTCCTCTAAGAGATTTAAATCGGTTTACTGTGCCGGATGTTACATTTCACTGCGCATCCCCACCCTCGCACACAAACACATACAAAGATGCTATCCTCTGCGCAGGACGGGTCACGCCACATGTCAGCCGAGGTGACAGGGGCAACAGTGGCACCCGGAAGGAGAGCTCAGTTAGTTTTTATGGAGCGGATGACAAGTCCTTCTGGATATGACCTGTCTATTCCCCTTCTTCACCCCAACTGACCGCCCGGCTGTCCACTGCATGGCCAGTCCCATTGAGCTCTGTCAAAGAAGAAGCACATTATTCGGGGGGGTCAGGACCTTCAGGTGACCCCCGAAACAGTCCAGCGCACACCAGTGTCCAGAGCAGGGCTGTGTCCGAGAGGGGCTCAGCAGGCCAATCTGGAGCTGTCACATCAGGATCTGCTGCTAAATACAGCGTGAAATTTCACATGGGACAGTTTTAGCATCCGACTCAATCAAAGCCAGCTGTGGTCTGCCTGGGAAATGGGCCACTACTATGTGCAGACAATAACAAAAAGAGTGCCATTTTGGTCAGTGTGTTTAGATCCATTATGAGAGATAGACTATTCAAACATTGTTCAATAAAAATGGCATAAGCTAACAATAGACTAAAAATGTAACGTGGAAAACATTACATGTAGTAAATCTTAAAAGTACTGTAGCCTGCAATCTTACTTAAAAAAAAAACACAACTGAGCCTGGCAACCTAAATAAGAGACTCGTGTGAGGCTCCTTCTGCTTCCTGACTGAACTGTCTTGAGAACCAAAACACCAAGGTATAACATAACAACCTGGCTATCATCATCATCTAGTAACTTTACCTGGCCAGCCAGAATCACACGCTTTGGCAAAACTTTACAAAGATGAGTGGTTCTGGAGCCGTATCCTGTCTCTCTGATTTCAAGGGTGTGATTGACAGGCGGATTAACCAATCAGAGAGACGCATGCTCTGCTTGGGTCAAAAACAACCCTAAAAAAGGAGAAACATCAACATAGGACTGAGTAACAATGCAAATTTTCACAGAATCAACAATTTAAGCACCAAGATATTAATTATTACAGGAAAATGACAGAATTTTTGAGAGGAAATTTTTTTCTGCATTTGAGAGACACGTGAGCCAAATTGGCAGCTGTAGTTGGATCATCTCAAGTTTGGACAGAGACTTTTCACGCTCTATGGTCAAAATCCATTCCCTTCTGAATTCAAATAGAATGTAGAAGGGACTGGCTGGTTAGGCAAGTGGTAACTAATAATGAATCAGCATTATAATTGTAATCAGTAAAATAAACACATTCAATTTGTCTACCACCTTGTACCTGGGGACACAGATATAGGTCATGTTTATAGAGTTTAAAATCCAAACCTGTCTCCTCACTCATCCAGCGTGGTAGACATGCCATTAAGGTATGTCTATGTCTAGGGGTGTGTGCTTTAACACAGTCACAACACTAAAATTATATTATATTATATTGTGATGTATGAGCTATTGTCTCCAAATAATTTAACTTTTTTGTTTGTCTAAGTCTAAATAAAAACACAGCAAATTTCTATATAAAAAGCAACTATCTGGCTCAGAAGGCAAAATGTGTAATATAATCTTGACTTTTTTTTAGTATAATATATTCTGCTCATTGCTTTTTAAACAAGCATGAAATGTGGATTCATTTGTTATTTTTCCTTCACATAGATAATTATGTCCTTATTTGACACCGATCTCTTGTTATTTTTGTTACTTATTGAGAATGTATTATTAGCATTTATATTCTTGTCTTGCTCTTTGTTATTACAATATATTGCAATGTGTGAGCTACTGGGTCCAAATAATTTCCCTTGTGGCTCAATAAAGTATAAGTCTAATGTATTCACTGCCTGTATTCATTCCCGACATTCACAGATCACTTGATGCTTTGCCTAGAGAGATTCTTGGAAAAAAAAGCTGTCTTCAAAGTGCCACATACATCCTGCATTAGCTCATCTGAACCTGATTCCCACACGAGCTGCACACGGCCCGCCCTGCGACCCCACACCCGCGCACACCACACGGCATTATGCAGCGCTGTGTCCCATTCACACACACTGCTCTAAAAATACCCCGGAGGGAGGAAATCCCCACATTCCGGCGCATCGGGTCCGCATTACAAAGACGTCCGAACAATGAGCCTTCTCCAGCTAGGAATCATCCCAGACGATTTCGGAAGAGCTATGCCTCACAGGAGCGCTGTTCCCGGATAGACTGTTGTGTCTAGGGCTGTTGGTCATAAGAAATACTGGACACAAGTAGGATCATAAGATAAACATGTGGAGAAGGAGAGAAAGGGAGGTGTGCATAAGAAAGCGATACATGAGAATGGGATAAGACATTGGAGAGAGAGGCTGAGGTTACAAGTATTAGACTCATATGGTGCTATTGTTACACAGCTATTAGTGTCAACACATGCAACAAGTGCTTAAGTCAGGGATGTACAGTAGGCAACATTTCCCACAGTATTCATTACATTATTAACCAGGGTCACATGCAACTGTTCAGTCCTCCAACTGCGAAATGAACTTAGCAATGTCATCAGCATAGCAATAAATCAACTATAGTTTGATTATATATTCATGTGCAGTGCTGGGCATCATTAAGAAGTTGCCGTTACGATACATACATTGATACATAGGCCACAATACGATACATATCTTGATACAGTGCACTTTCGATTCAATTTGATGTAGTTCAAATTGATTCGATACGGTTCAATAAAAAATAAAGGCTAAATGATGGCTGTCATAGCAAGTCTTTGTTAAACCACTTCTTGTGCAAAATGAATATAAAACACACCCATCTTAAAAAAACATCAATCAGATCAGTGAAACAATGTCAAATGTGTTTCATAAATGAGTTTCTTTCCTTTAAACAAGCAACAAAACTATAGCGCTGTAACAAAATAATATAATAAAATATACCAAAAAATACTCTTGACGATATATCGATCCAGCAATCCCCGATATCGATACTGTTACATCACATTAAATTATATTATACATCAGTATTTATTATTTCTGCACATCCCTATTCAAGTGTATCAGTTTCCAATTGTAGGTCACATTTTGAGGACTTTTATGCATTCAGAAGATTAATATTTTGTTTTATATTGATAATCGCTTTGGCAACGGGCAAAATTTCCCACCATTCTGAAACACAACTGGTGATGTTTTAGAATGTTAGCATTAAAAAGATAGAATATTTAACTGAAATCATCAGTTAGCTTATAATATGAATATTGGTTGTTAAAAATACAACTTGTTGTGGTGTATTGGCTAATAATACATACTCATGCCAATTTTTCTGCAGTTTTAGTTTTAACTGAAGTAAATGGATGCAATTGAATGATCTGAAATATAAAATTAAAAACAGTTTAACAAACAAATACAGTGAAACTCCAATTGGAAGATCTTGTATGTAGCCTTGCTTTGCCTTACCTCTCCTCTCCTCTGGAATAGCTTCAGTCATGCGGGAGGATAGTGCCTTGTCCACAGCTCAGATCTTTCATTTAGACAAAGAGGTTTAATGAGTCGAAAAACTTTTACCTTCTGACAGCTTACAGACACAAGCTTTGTCTAACTATGGCATGAATGTGGTAATACAAGCTATTGCTTTGTAATCAGTATATTTATGTCATGTAAGATGGTACATTAAAATAATTCAACATTCCAAAAGGTTCCATTAGTAGTGCCAATAGTTTCAAGGAATTTTAACAATATATTTGTGTGTAATGATGTTTGCTCTATGGGAAGCAACAGGACATTTTAATAATAAAACGTGTAATTAACAGTATAATATATCCCACTGCTAGCTATTTGTAAATTATGCTATGTAATGACAAATTTGATATTTTTTAAAGGTCAATAAACTTGTAATTTTGTTAAAATTATGATGATATTTTAAAGCTTTAATTTGTTATTTCAAATGTTATTTCAAATGAATGTCCTTAAATCAATAACTTGCAAAACACAGTTAAGTACAAGAAGGCTAGTTCAAAAGAGAAATTATTCACTGTTTGGAGTAATTAGTCAAATATTATCAAATGTCATGTTATATTGAGGTATTTTCTGATAATATGAAGTTGCAACACTTTACACTTAACCCTACATGCCACGGGGTGACCCAGGGAAACCCACCTTGCAGTGATTGACAGATGCACAAAGCCAATGGGTGAGAGTGATTTGTCCGTGGGTCCGGGTCTCCTCACAGATGTATTGAGTGGCAGCAGAGAAAGAGCCCAGGACAAAGAGGGCAGTGGGATCTCTGTGGTGATCAATGCAGCGGTGTGCGTCAGGAGCCATCACAGCTGCTTATACAGTGAGACAGAGCAAAGATCAGCTATTGTACAGCGCCCGCGAGCTGTCACTCAATGCACAGGGACCCAGCAGGAGGCCAACCTCGATCATACATGGGAAACAAGAGACCAGAGGTGCAGTGTTTAGTAATGTGAGGGCAGTTACAGATATGGAGGACACATGATGCCAAAGGTGTAGTGAATGGATGATATGTTTCTATATAGATCCATAAACCACAAAGAAATAATATGTAGCTGAATGTGCTCAGAAATAAAATAACACATATCGCAATATTGACACTAAATTTGGTGATACAGGATTATTATCGTGGGCTGCTCTATCGATATATTTTTTGGTATCTTTCAGCGATTTATTTTTTGACTGCACTACAATTTGTTGCTTATTTACTGGAAGGAAATTTGTTTATGCAATAAATATACTATATACTTGATTGTTATTATACTATACTTGACTATTAATATAGACGTATTTCATATTAACTTTACACTGGTAGTGGTTTAACAAAGATATATTATTATATATTAAAAGATATATACACATCGGGGAAACAGGGAGGGTGTTCAGAGCAGTCCAAACTGTCAGGTATAAAAACACAAACTATTGGTCTGAAAAAAGAACCTAATAACATAAACAAAGATATATTATTGCTAAAATGAGTTTGGGTCTTATAAACAGCAGTATATAAGAGTATCATGTGCAATATATCAGTTATCACATGTATTGCCATATCATGTATCATATCAAATTGTGAGGAACCTTGTGATTCCCAGCCTTACTATATTGTCATGTGGTTGTATAACTATTCAGGAAAGGCCATCAAATTCATCCTGCACTCATTATGAATACCTGTTCAAATGAAAATCTAGTTGAAGCTAGCATCGCTTGGTATCTATTCATCTTGTTTTATAGGTTACATCGACATTGGGCATTCAATGATGACTCACAGACAATTTCTAAGGCATGAGATCTATACAATAACATTCTCTCAATACTAAAGATGAATACCAGGCTGACAGTTCCGATAACTCAGATACACTCCAACAACCTTTGATGACTAAATGCAAAAAAAAATAAATATATAAAAATACAGAGAAATAGTGAAGCTACTAGGACAGGATCAACACATTTACACAAACAAATCTTGAGAAATCCATTTAGAGTTACATTTAGATCTCAACAGTACAGGCTCCACAAAATCTTATAAGAGACAAGAGCTAACCACTCTGCCACGGTGCTGTGAACCATACTTTTGTCAACCTCATCGTTGACATAACATCGTGAGAACTGTTTATAGATGAACTAGTGAGACCAAATGTGTACAAATATATGCAGACATGTCCAATGGGTGAAGTGACAGGGACAAACTGGACAGGGGCATGACAGACAGGGATCCAGACAGGCTCAGAGGGGGGCCTTTATGAGCTGACAGGGATGAGGAGAACATACTATAACAGTGGCCCTTGTGTTTGGTTGTTACTAATCTTATCAAAGCCTTATATTCATCATGAGGCCCTTCTCTGGAGCCGTGAATGTGGACTTATGAGGCATCACGAGATCAAGTCCAACCACTGGAAAACGTTTACTATAAGAAAATGAAAACTGTAGTTGAAAATGCATATGACAAGTTAGGCTAATTTCATGAAAACATGTCATCAAGATTTTGCTAAGATTTTAGTTTTGCTGAGTTTTTAGTTTGACAATTTAAGTTTATAATTGTACATAGAAGTCATTCCAAAACTCGAATAGCAACTACTGTAAACAAGGACCATGGCAAGCTTATTTTATTTAACCAAAAATACAACTTTATTTCATTAAATTAATATTAATATTAACTCTCAGAAAATTATCCTGGTGGAATCCCACTCTTAAACAGAACCTGACGCTTTTGCTGAACTAAGACTGTGATAACTGGAGGCTACCTCATGTATCTATGTAACATGTTTTTAATTGAATGCACTTCTACCCACAGATTTACTCTTGAGTAAAAAAACTTTGAACCTAGATAAAGTGTTTCCTTTTTAGAATTCAGCACTACTTACTATTTTTCAGCTTTTCTTTTAACAAACTGCCACTTGAATGGTGTGAAACAATTATTACCTTTAAACACCAAACATGATTAATAATTTAAAAAAAAAACCAAAAAACATGACAACTTGTCAAAAGATGTGATGAGGAGTGGATTCATGAATACTAGTTTGCGTGACTAGATTAGATTACTCTATAGTTCCATGCAGTTACAGACAGTAAATCATGTACATTCTTCAGGATGTCCCATTTGTTAAAGCCTAATGCTGCAGACGCTTGGCTGTTAAGTCCCAGAGGCCTGTTTAAAATGCCTCTAATCAGCTGTGGCCCTGGTTCTCTGCTCTAAGCACTGCATGTGTTCAGGGAGGGGAGCAGTGAAAGCATGTGTGTAACTTGTCTTTGTCTTTAGCTCAGAGGAACTGTTTGAATTTATAATCCTTCAACAGATTGTATAATAGCATCATTTAGAAAATGTGTCTAATTAAATTCATGGTAACTTATCACATTTATATCGCTCTTCTACCTTCAACGGACCCAAAGTGCTTTACAGCAAAGGATCACTCACCCATTCACACATACAGTCACATGCCAGTGCATGAAGACATTGGAGGCAAGGTGGGGTAAGTGTCTTGTCTGAGGACACAACAACAGCTGGAATCGCACCACCAACCTAGAGGTCAGTGGGTCTGATGGCTCAGCCAGTGTCGAGAGTAGGAACTAAACACAATATTATTACCTTTTTATGTTTTAGGCATCTGACAGCCAACTGATTTGAACATATGAACACATTATTGCATGATTTGATAAAGGTGTACCGCAACGGGGCTCCCACTCTTTTTCACTGACAAAATTTCAAAACTTTTCTATGACATTTTCTTGACCTACATTCATTTCCCATGACTTTATGGGTTAAATATAAAATGTTAACACTTTCCACTCACCTTATGGTTTGGTATTAGTTTTTTAACATTCAGAACACTGTCAGTGCATTTACTCTCGTCTCTTTTAAACAAAAGGCACATATGTTCAGAAATAATCAGAATAGCCTAAAGATAACTTAACAGAATGCTGTAGTTGCCTGAAAGAGATACTCAATTTTCATGACTTTTCCAGGTTTTCCATGACCATGGAAACCCTGAGTTAAGAATAATAGATATGGTCACGGACACAACAGCAGCATGGTGGTGTGCATCTCATACCCTCAATAGTTTACTGGTACAACTATTGGCACATTTGGGGTAAACTGTAGGACAGTTAGGGTTAGTGTGTTAAGTGTTTCTCAGATAACAAAAGCAATTTTGTTGCTTTCTAACTAACCAAGTTATATTTAGTACAAGGCGTAATTTCTTCCATCTTATGTGTTTTTTGTTTTTTTTTTTGCTTTGTTTTTCAGAAAAAGTGTGTACCCAGCTGCATTCATGTTTTTGACCATTCACTGCACACATTTGTTTGGACTGAGCCTATCCACTTATTGACACTTGTCTCTGGGCCTCTTGCATGACAATCCAAGCAATAAAGTACGAGTGGAGGCAGCCCGCGTTCAACAGTTACCAAAGAGAAGACAAGAGCTGAGGGCGCAAGTGTTTACCTTCCCAGGCCATGAAAAGACAAGGAGGCAAAACAGACCGCCCCCAGCCAAACCACAGCGCACATACACTCCAGCATGCTTATGTTGATTGTCAATGGGAAATGATGTTGAAACTAATGTTTTGTTTAGGAATTTACAACTTGGGACTGGTTACACACAAACTTGAATATTATCTGCTATTTGAGTTGATTTTAGAATGTTGGTGAAAATCTTATGGTGGGACCTACTTTTTTAATCCAGCTAAAAGGGTTTTAATATGCCATTTCAATGCTGAAAGCTGTCAGCGAAGGCTATGGAAGCATCAGGTTCTTTCTTCAGAACACAAATATACTTTTTTCCATTTTCTGAATACAGCATGGACAAAGCATACTTTGTAATATTTGTGAATATTATATTATAATATATTTCTCTAATGAAAACAACATTTCAGAATCTAACATCAGTTGGTTAAGTATTTAACACAGAAGAGGTGGGCAGCAGTTGGTTGTTTGTATATTTTGTGTATCAGAATGGCTGCAGGCACTTGAAGAATAGATCTGGTTTAAGCATTTGTGTGTGTGTGTCTCTGAAGTACACAAGTGGGATGGGGTGGCAGGACGTCCTGTCCAGGGACAATGCCACAGCTAAAGTGATAATACAGTTGGACAGTGAGCTGTCAGCTCCTCTTAGACCTCGCAGAGCAGGAAACAGCACCTTTCAACAACTCACGGCCAGAATATCCTTTTGTCAGACAGCTGTATATCAGCCACTAAATATATGAACAGAGTCTTCCCATGATCCTCTGGGGCAGTGATGGGAAGAGGCACTAACATAATGCTAACACTGCACTTCTGAAACATGAGCCAGCATGAGGTCAGTTAAATACATTGTTTCTGAGTCACCTGGACAATAGAAAGGATCTGAAAAGACTGGGCAGGCCCAGACATGTCCATAACCATCAATCTCTCAGTTACTGCAGTTCGTTTTGTTAACTAATAAACTTTACTTAGAATTAATATCTTTATTTTACAGCAACACTAAATAGAAACAACAAAAGCTGGGGAAATTCTTATTATTTTGTAATAATTGCATTAAATGGTAAGAGTACTAATATGATTTCAACTAGATGTGTCGATAAAAATAAAAAGCAAACATTACCGTTAACACTGGCATGTCACAAGAAAAAAAAATCTAGTTTGTAGATAGACCTGTCTGTCTGTCAAAACCCCCACTTAGGGCACCACTGCTGTACTGTATGTACCTAGACTTGCCAGCAAGGCAAATTCAAGAATATTTTGTGAGTCCACAAACTCTTGAGAATCTGTTTTGTTCCAGCTGAATCATTTGCATTAAACTGACCAATCACAGGGCAGCACTGTGGTTTGAGCGAAAACCATTACCGAATGAACCAAAACAAACACTGCAATCCTGACAGACCTACATCTGCCTATTTTAGCAGAAATACAGATTATTTTGTTTTTGAGGGCAGCGCTTTGTGCGTTTGTGGACGAGTAAGACACCTGTGTTTTTCTCTCAACTGGATTTAACTTAACTTAGATTTTTTCAGTTTGTTCTGCTGTTGTGACCAGGTTAGTTTGTACCCTCAAGAGTGAACTAAAACTGTATTTCTCCATTAATGTTTTTTATATACTCTAAAAAAAATTCTAGATCTCTAATTATTAAAATGGTGACATGTCAGGGTTGTGACAGTTCCTCATTTCACAGGTGTATAATTTATAGTGTGAACAAACAACGATAATCATTGGCTCAGAAAAAACAAGGACAGTGAGTCAGCTCTAAGACTGTGAGGGGTTATACAAAAAGCCATAAATGATAAAACAAAACAACAACAAGAAAAACCCAGTGTGTATGTGTTGTGATGGGAGCTGCAGAAATGGGACAAAGGCATTTTCTCACAGTGGCACCTGACCACATCACTTCCTGCCACTTCACACCAGAACGCACCCCTTCCCCCGCCCCCCTCCCACAAACACACATGCACACACACATTCTCAAACACACACACACACAAACAGACTTCAGACAGATATGAGTCAGTACAGCCTATGCTCAGTGTCACACAGGGGACAAGTTTGAACAAGTGGATGTGACTGACGTGATGCATGATATGAAATAAAACCCACATCAACCTCATATGCCCTGTCAGAAATATCATTAGTGCCCAATTGCATGAGGCACACTGAGAAAGGGGTGAGGGGTAATAAGCTATATGTCTAAAACAAAGCAGCAAATCAACTATACGAAAACTGTGCTTCTCTGAATGACTGACTTACACATTTCCTCCACTTTCACTTCCTTTTTTTTTTTTTTTAAACTTTGGGAAGCTCTAAGATAAAAAGATAAACGATAAGTGATTTCAGATGACATTTCTGTTTGGGTAACATGTCTTTCTTGTGATTGATATGTCAGTACAGGACTATCCAAAAAGACAGTTTAATGTCACATGGTAAAATTATATTATTATTTTAGGTGTGTCTCTGTTTAACACTATAATTAAAGGTAGCAGAATTTGCTTATAATTACTTGTTGTCTTTAATCTGTGACTCAAGACTACACACATTTCTTTAAAAGTCTTCTCTATATTTCGCTAAAATTCATTTTGTGATGGTTTGCGGTTGTAATTAGCGTAATAATCAACAGTGTGTGGGTAGTAATTGTAAAATCCAAAATCAGTGTGGTCATGGCAGAGTTTGGACACTAGGAGGAGACAGTGAGTTGTCCACTTTGAAGTGAGAAATCTGAACTGGCCACAAGCAGCAAGTTTGAAACTCAGAGCTAAATAGTCCTCGTGATCATGCATTTTTTTAAAGAAATGGTGAGCAAACTTTGATCACTTGTATTTACTAAAACTATTATGAGCACAGTTCAAATAAATTATTGTATCTTCCTTTCATTTTCTGAAATTGCTTGTTAAAACATATAGCATACGACACAAAATATAACATAAACTAATGATAGTGAGGAAGATGGACACCATGGCAACAGCTGTGAGGTAGAGGTAGACACACCACTTTGCTGTCTGGCAAAGGAGAATGTATATTACTGTCAACTCTCAAATGGTACCTTAAACTGTGGATAAAGGAAAAGTCTATGAAAAATTATAATTGTGGACTTTTATTGATCTGTGTTATCTCTTTTGTAATTCTATACCTATAAGGACAACAGGTGGAAATTGGCATACATTGACAGTCTCTAAGAAATAAACAAATGAAATAAAATAAATGTTTTGGGTTGTCTTCAAACTGCAAGGGAGAATATGTATCCTATATCCAAAATTGTATATGTCCATACCATTACAAGCAGAGGTGAAGCATAGGGACTTTCTGAGCTAAAACAGATCAGCAGCTGCAGACTGGTATGAGCAGGAAGGGAGGCCCCCTCCAAGATAAATACATAGCCGGAATAAAAAGGGGAGCTCCTTGAAGGCCACCTCTGAGTCTCAAGCCTGACCTCTAGCCCCGTGAAGACACTTTCTCCCCTGGAATCTGCACACTGGCACAGACCGGACGCCTCGGACTTTCTGCCTTGAAACAGGAGAAGCTGCTAAAAGTCAAAAGTGGGCTCAGAAATACGTCCTGTAGACAAGCGGTGAGGATCAACAACACCCCGCTCCTCTGATATGTGATCGGGCCGGGGTGCGCCTGTCACCCTGCATCACCTCCTTCGTCTGCCCACACCCCACACCTAACATGCGCGCTGGTGTGAGAGCTACACGACTGAAAATACTCACAGCAGGAGAGAAGAGTGCTCAGGACATGAAAGTGCACACCTGTTAATAAGGTGAAGGAGGACCCAAAGGGGTTTCCTCAGTGTAAGGATTTAATGCATGTGAAAACTTATGAAATTATCTGTATAAGAAACTTATAATGGTGGTTACAGTCATAGCCAACTAAAGAAAAATTGTAAAATGTTATATTGGTTACTTAAAGGAGTGCTGCATAACTTTTATGGTGGACTGCTTGTCTCCATGGAGATTTTATTCCTGTGGCTTGAATATTTGTAGTATATAGTATATATTTAATAACCTGCAATGAAGTCATTATAAATCTGCATTAAAATCCTTCTTGATTTTTTTTGGTCTTAATTATTATTATTATTATTTCATGGGTTTGTTTGAGTTATGTCATTACATGTTTAAAGCTTTTATTACTATAGATTAAGATAATTTCATATATTTTCTAAGTAAAGGATTTGGGGAACTGTCTTGATAGTAAAATGTCCTAAACATAAGATTCAGCAGCATTCAGAACATAAGCTCAATACATATTTTGAACTATAATGCTTTTAACCTCATAAGATTTCCATTGAATTGGGTGATTAAGATATGAAATACAATTCCTCATCTTAAGACATCAAAGGTTTTTCCTGTTTGCAACTTGTGAACTTACTCAACCACATACATCAAATTCTAACTTATATTTGTGGCTCACCTGGTTAAGCATAAACCACATGTCCCACTTTCAGTCCTATTGGGTCTGCTTTCTCAGATGATCCTCTCTTCCTTCTCTTCCTGTGGTATCTGCAAGTAAAACACAGAACACTATGAGAAGATATTTTAACTTTTAATCTCTGTAATGTTAACATTTTGCACATTGAAAGCCAACATCTTTCCATTTTGCATGTCTGGCTGGCTGTCTGCCTCTTTGCCCTTGCTGTCCTGTCAGTGCTGAACCTTAGAAGAGCAGGTGCAAAAGGAGCAACACAAGGCACCTTCCCCCCTCCACACAACCTGTGGCCAAAGCATACAGAACATGTCCTTCTGTTCTTCTCAAGCGTCTTAAGATCCAAGGATAAAAATAAACCTGTATACTCATGTGCTCAATGTAAAAGTAAAAGGACAATGCACAGTTCTGTATGTATTATTAAATGGTTCAGTCAAGTATGGACCCTATAGTCAATAATAAAAACAGCAAAAACAAACTACTAACCTACACACTTCGGTCAAATATGATGTGTTAGGCTAATGCTTAAGACTTGCAGCATTGTTTTATAGACTAATTTCCACAAATTCTGACGACAGTTTTGTTAGAACTGTAGCTCTCGCTCACGTAAAAGCAAACGTTATGGTTTTGGTTTTGGAGATACTACACTATAGCTACTAGACTAATAGTAACTAAATGTGCGTTTCTCGTTATTTTCTACCGAATTGGTGAATTATGAGTAAGCCAATACGTTACTTAAAGAATACGGCCCAAAATGAGATTACCGTACATTGATGTAAGCCGTACATATTTAATGCATTTCAAATATTGTTAAAATGCACAGAGGTTCAAACCACAACTTGATTTCTAAAAACACCTGCGTGCAGCCTTTAGCCCATATACTGTCTATGCTGAAGCCACAGACGTGTCCCCTTGTGAACCTATAAACTTAGAGCACAGAGAAGCCTTATGTGTATTGTGGATCAGCGCAGACGAATGCCATACGGAAATCCCCATGTGTTCCATCAAATGTACTCCACTGTATAGATACCTTATAAATACTTTTATGTTTACGGGGTAAACAAAACCTGGTGGCAACAAAAGCTACTATTTTGGAGGGAAAAGTTATCCAAAGTTTGGCGGTAGGTTTGAGCGCGCGACCACTCCATTCAGTCGCTAATGAGAATGGTAATTTGTGGCCGCACTGATGACCCCTACCCCCCTCAATTGGTGACTTCTCCCTGGGGACGCACGACGCACTGCCTCTCGGGAGTCTGTGTGCCCTCTGTGGGAATCTCTTTCATTGGAGAAGTGGGTTCCCGCCTGATTTAACCAGTGGTCAAAAGCTGTAGTTTGACAGTTGTTCCAGTTTGGCAATAAAACATAAACCATCATCAATGCAGACGCAATCTGTACGTAAAGACGCATGTTTGATTCGTTATTATTTAGGAACATAGCTCTTGTGGGTGGTTTAGTTTGAATTATTGGCAGGCCTATAAGCTATTATTATTTATAAATCCACAGTGAACCAATTCATACAACTTTATGCAATGCATATCAAAAGTCCAATGACATATTTTGCTTGCTACATGTCGGCCGTGTTTACAGGCCTCTCGGCGACTTCACGCGTGTACTCGCCTCTTCACCTCCGCTCAGCGAGCGGGGATTTACTGCCTGGCACCGTGCCCGGCCGCAGGCGGACTAGTTCGCTCGGTTCTCACGACCTCAGCTGCACAAAGGCATCTCTGAACTATTAACTCAGACACGAAGGCAGTAGTAGAGACCGCAGAAGCCACACGCGCTGCCAACTGGTGTTTCAGTGTGTCTGTGCGCAGGAGGAAGCAGTGTCATGCGCAGGGCATTGGCACAGCGCGGGGTTAGAGCTAGAGCGCAACTACACAGATGAACAATGTCCAACTGCAAGGGAAAATTCGGTTGTCACGTAGGCAAATTAAACTTTCAAATTTTATATGTTCACCTTATTGAAAAAAACGTGATACGGATGTAAAATGATAAAATGATGGAGACAGAGTTCAGTATATGGGCTTGAATAGCCCTGATCTTACAGAAATTAAATGCCTTTCCTTCAAATAAGTTATTGTTTTGTCTCGTGTCCTTTTGGCAACGTTTCTGTTAAATGTAGGTTATTATAACTTTATTATTACTCCAAGCCTACCTAGAATAACTCCAGGTCAAATAGCTTTCTTTCATTATTACAGTCTAAACCGCTCTACAAAATGTCCTACCTGTGACAAATTGAAGAAGGGTTTGTTGTTTTGTTGGATATAAGACTGTGCGCAGTGGTGAGTTTCGATCTCTTATAACGCTCTGTGTGAAGTCAGTAAAAACACACAGCCCTGGGGAGGATCCACACCGAAACCAGTTCTTATTTCACCTGCACTTCTACTTTACATCAGCTTTGATGTTTGACAAATTAATGCGCGTCTACTTTAAGGTCTTACAGGCATAGGCCATATAAATTGACAAGCAGCCAGTCCAACCCTTTGACGCACACTGGACGCGTTTTTCCCGTGCTTTGCGTCTGGTGTGTCTACAGGCTGAAGCGGTATTAAATGCTGTGGATGTCTGAGCGGCGGTCTCCAGTCTGAAACCTAATCCGAGGCTCAGGGGGCCGCGAGCAGCAAGTGGCGGGCACACGGCCTGCGCCACGCCACGATCCTGCAGCCTACACTGACTTTACACTAACCACGAAAGAAACGGACTGTGGCCATATCTGTGCGTGAAAGTGTCTGAAAATGTGGTTACCATTCACTCTCGCTCTCAAAGTTCCCTCGCTTTTTCTTTTATGGAGGTGAAGACCTATTGAGAGTGCCACTGAACAATTGATACACAAAAGGAAGTGAGGATCCTTCCATATTCTCTTTTCACTGAGGCAATCTGTTAGTGACATTAACCTCTGCGCGCATTTCCCAGGCTCATGAATAGGCTTTAAGGCTTTTAAAGCTCCCGCTGCATACAGGATGAGACCCTTTCAAACGTTTAATTACCTTTATAGCAATAAAATGTAGAGCATTGCTCGTCCATATTGTTAGACACATTTGCCTCATTCCCTTTCTGGGCAATGAAAAAAACGGAGACCAGATTTCTGATTTATAAGTGAAATGTTAACACACTATCAGTTTAGTACAGTGTAACTTTTTTAAATAAGTTGATCTAAAGCTATGTCTTACTTTACGCACCATGGCTGACTTTTACGCTGTGTGCAGCTGTGTGCAACTATTACGCATGGCCTTAGTTTAAAGTAGCACATGACAGATGAGTGTGAAGACAAAAAAAGTAATGTTTAAAAATATCTTTTATTTAAACAATGGGTCAAGCCCACTTTTTATATTTCGTGTTCAACACAAACAACAAAGAAAAGAATATAAAACACTTTGGTTTGACAAACAATTACAAGTCTGTACAAAACTAGACTAAGTACTTTAAACAGTGTCACTAATGTCCAAATGCATTTACAACTCTTTATCATCCACATCCAAATGTTGGAGTGGACCATAAATTAATTACCATAGCCAAAACAGGCTCGTCCCTTAAAACGGAACAACTAGTGGGACAACTACGTCCCAAAGCACGGGTACACCCATGTGTTACAGTCCAGACCCCGGTGGTGGCATCACCAGGGCCGCCATACTGGCTCACTGCTCTCAGAGCCAGTGCTTATGCTCACAGGGCTGACCGCTTGAGGAGCCCCAGAAAAAGATGTCATGCCATGGACAGGGGAAGCAGCTGGTGGCACGGAGCTGCCATGAACCGGATTAGCGTTAACAGCCACGGGCCCTGCATTGGCGTACAGAGGGATGACGGGGGACGGACTTGGGATGAGGAAGGCAAACTGTCCATCAGTGGCAGGCACAAGCTGGAAACCACCCAGGACCTTAGGGCAGGCGGTCTCGGCGGGGCTGAGTTTAGAGGCGTTGAGAGGCAGAGTGGAGGGCAGCTGCACGTGGAGAGGCTGCGCGATGTGCTGCTGGGATGGGGCCTGCTGCGGATACATCATCTGGCCCATGCAGCCGGACAGGTGGCTCAGAAGCCGAGAGCGCACCTCGGCGTTTACCCCCTCAGAGGTGGACAAGAAGCGCGTCACCTCGTTCATACACTCGTTAAAACCAGCACGGTACTTGCTCAGAACCGTGGCATCAGCAGAGAGAGCTGCTGGGAGAAGGAAGAGGGGAAATATAAGTAACATGAAAATAGAAGTGCACAATGGGAGTGTTTTTTTTTTTTTTTTTTTGGTCTGGTAAAACTGGATATGAACTTACCGCTCATCTGCACGCGCTGCAGGTTCCGCAGGTGCTTGACAGTCATCTCCAGGATATCTGCTTTCTCCAATTTAGAGTGTCTGGAGCTCTGCAAAAGGAGACAGGAATAGTTAATCACTGTCTTTTAATTAAGCAAGTAATGCGTAAACCCGCAATGTGCGTAAAACATACTGAACTTACATCTTTTTTGAGAGCGTCCAGGATGAGGGTCTTGAGCTGACCCAGACTTTCGTTGATACGAGCTCTGCGCCGTTTCTCCATGATGGGTTTGGACGACTATAAACAGCAAAAAGTTTGACATTAGTAGTTGAAGTACTTTCACAGACGCGTGTATCCCGCATCATAAAAACCGTAATGTCAGCACAGGGATGGGGCAAGTCCTTACCTTTCTGTGCTCACTGGCATTTTTAGGTTTGTCCGGAGTGTGTGATCCGGACGCAGGGGCACCGGCAATTGGTGATGCGGTCTGCTTCTCCATTGTATCGGCAGGCATCATTAACCAAACCAAGAACAAGCAAAAAATAATATCCCTTTGGCAATAGAAGGCGAAGTTAGGAAAAAAGTTGGAGGAGAGTCTCCGCGTGTCCCGCTAGAACATCCAGGAGTGGCTCACGATGTGTTTATCTGCGCGTCTCGGAGCGTGATACGCTTCTGCCACTGACACGCGCCGTGGAGCTACTTATAGCCGGCCTGCGTGCTCCCAGTTCGTGTGAAACCCTCTCTGCATTCTTTCCCACACTCGCCTCAGCCAATGGCAGCAAGGACTCACCCATTGGGCGCGGGGCAGGCTGCTGATTGGACAACACCCCCGCGGGCCGTCAGTCACGCGCTGCGCAATCAGCCCTGCAGGGACAAACAACAAAGCGAGCGAGGTGCACGGCGGCGGCTGTGAAGCGATAACAGGGGAATGCGCCTTGCTCCTCGAGAAATGTAGCTGTTTGGTGCGTGCTGTGGAAGAATGTGGACTCCACACCGAGTCCAGTGAACACTGGTGCGCTGTCTACGGTGTAACCGAACAGGAGCCACGAGAGTTTTTAGTAAAATGTGTTACAATACAAAGTCGGAAACACGCAGGAAAAAAACAACTCGGATTCATGTTATAGATGGGAACGAGTTAACATTTATGAACTTGATATTTTGAGTAGGTCTAAATCCTTGGATTTTGGAATTAGCGTTAAGAGTTGAAAAGATGAGTGGATCAAAAGTTTGCCATTGAATGGCTATGCAACGAAAATAACGTATTTACAGTATTTTGAAATAATAGTTAAAAAGCCTATAACAAATATGCCCAACTCAGATCCTATATGCCACACCACACCATACTCTTTCTTTTATTCTTTTACTGCAGTTTGTGCTGATCCGCATTAACCTTAAGCCACCACATCAGTAGCAGCTCATCATTTTTATAACGTCACTCCATATTTATTAACCGCAGTAGAGTCTTGTCCCTACGCGCCTTAAACAAACACACTTCACACTATTTTTATCCTGCTCGCGCTTCCCAGGAGCAGACATCTGATGGCACGCGAGGCGGTTTGCAGCGGCACGCTCCGGGCCAATGGCGAGACACCGCTTCAATGCAAAAGAGGCGCTGCAACTTGTGATTGGCTGAGCGACCGGCCCTGTGTACTCCAGCGCGAGCACCACGAGGGCGGGGCCACATCTGTCCGCGTGCCACTCGCGCACACTACCTTCCCCGTTCTCAGTCTAGCACGTGCCGACAGCGAAACTACATTACAGAAATGAGAGCGAGATTTCTCCTGGGAGTGGTTACCAACATATGTCATTGGGCATTGTACGAAGAACCCACATAATGGCGAATAAAATAGAAACAGCTAAACTAAACTTGGTTAAACTAACTAGACCTAACTAACTAACAGTCATTTACTAACAATAAATAGGTAGACCTATACTGCACATAGGTTTTTGCTCTGTCATACACAAATTCATAAACGGACAGCCACCAAATGAAATAATTTTTTTTAGATTTTTACCAGTACTTTGGGAGGCGATAATACATAAGGTGTGAGTGGCCTTAGTGCTGACAGCAGGTAAAGAGCACCGCCTGCCGGCCAATGTAATTTTGTCGATGAAAAGACAAGCAAATGGACAAATAATAGCTAAGTGTAGGCCAATACAAATATTCTACGGCTTAAAAAGATTTCATAAATATACATTTTACAACACTTTCCCACTCATTAAACTATAAATCCAGACAGACACCATTGAGAATAAAAACTGTAACGTGAATAATTATGACCATGCACATTTGAGACCACCAGGTGGCACAAGTGTTTATAATGCTGTTGTTACTTGCAATAAGATAAGTTGCATGTAAACCTAATTCAAAATTGTGTCAAAGTAATCTCCATACCTTTATTTTAATCGAGTTTATAATAGTAAATGATCATTTGAAACTCTAATGTATAGACATAAACTGAAATGACACTTACTTACAGGACTAACAGTTATATAGTGTAGTAATCACCTAAGTAATCACAACAACCTGAGACTAAACCAAGTGAGTGGATATATTTGAATAATTTTCTGTCATTCTGATCCAGTGGTGTCAAGTTAAGCAGCGATAAAATGATCCCACCTTTAGTTTTAAAGCATTTCATTAATTTTTTTTGTGTGTGTGTGTGTCTTAGCTGAATAAAGATACCAAACACCTGGAGTTTTTGTTATGTATGTGCTCTGTAAGTTTCTTTGCTATAAATCAACAGGATATTCGATAAACTGTATGAAATCATTTTGGTGCCCGCAAATAATAAGTCATTGTTGTCATTTAAGCCTTCACAATTATTGGCTAGATGACATGATGCTTTAAATATAGATGTGTAAGTATTTAGTATATAACAAATTAACAGCTTCACATTTTAGTATCTTTTGCAGTGGTAGATGAAGTACACAATATTAATAATAAAAATAAAAAACTACAATTACAGAGGTAAAAGGTTACTCAAGGAAAAATATCACATGAAAATATCTGCTTAAGTTAAAGTATTTAAGAAATTTATTAAAAAATATTTTAGTCAACAGTATCAATACAAATCAATTTCTTATTTTTTCTTATACATTTTGTATATTTATTTTTGTTTGCTGAAAGCTGAAGCTTGAGCTCAAAAACTTGAGGATGTTACCATGTACATGGTGAAAATAATCCCTCCAGTCACATGAACAGTACTTTTACTTTTCAGTCCAGTTCGAAAATGTAGTGGTCGGTCAAATACTTTTCTCCATGGAGATGGTATTGCTTTGTCTGGTATGTTTCACTGTATGGTATTAAATCTTTCTATCTTCATGGAGACCAAACCAAACCAAGTTACAGGTCAGATCTGTGGAGAGGCAACCCTGCTCACAGTCAGAAGGCCTACTTTTCTAGCTTTTTGAGCTAAAAAAAACCCCCACCTGTAATTGAATTAATGTAAGGTAGAACTGTTTAATGTTGTACTGTGGTACATTCCAGACAGAGCAATGACATATCCATAGAAACAAGGAGGTGATGGACACCCAACCAAAAGACTACACAATGCACCTTTAAGTACAGTTAAGGCAGTTATATTCCACCACTGACCATTTGCAACAGTGATACCCCACCTTTAACATGACCTGCATTTTCCATGTTAAACCCGTGGGTGTTCTTCCACAATGCACTCATTACTCAGTGTAAGGAGACCTACATTCAGCATAATCTCAAAACGGATGTCAAAGTCTGTGATCCTCTTTTGGGCTGACAGTCCATTGAAAGAGTCCAAATGTAATAAAAATTTGCTAAGCCGGGCTATAGTCCAGTGTGTAGTCAAGTATTAGCTATTGTTGTGGAGCTCATGCAGCAGAGGCTCAGGCATGCCGGACACTTGTTTACCCAGGATCTGAGCTGCCTCAAGGACCAGCTGTGTGTGCTTGGCTTCACTCTCTTATTTGTCTTCAGGGTCTTTCCAAATCATACTGGTCTAATGCTGCTCAGATAGACTGGCCTATGGGGGGATCGATGTTTGGAGGAGAGGTGGAGGAGAGGCACCTGTTGAACCCGATCTAAGAACGGAGTGATAAGACTAGTGTTTCAAAGGGTTAGTTTAAGATGGCTGGGGTAGTTTTAGTTTCTTATACCCTGGTGGTCCTGGTGTAGTGTTGCTTCATTAAGATTCTAGATTAAGTCTGGTTTGCTCCTGGATCAATTCTGGGTTAGTTATCATTTGTCTTGGATTAGTGATGACACACACAGTTCTGGTTTGGTGCTGATTTCATCCTTTTTAAGTTCAGTTTGTTCATGCAGTGTGTATTTTTCATTACCTTTGAGTCCTGGGTTAGGTTGTGTGGTCAAATTTAGTCCTGGTATATTCTGTGGACAACTCTAACAAAACTGATTAAATTAGTTGATATAGTTTTGGAGTGAAATCAGGACCTCGGATTTTGCCCTGTAAATATTGGTTTCTTTGTTGCATTAAAACTAGCCCAATATATGTATTTTTGTATATTATAAGATGTTAATTTTAAAATATTTTCACTGCAGCTGTATCTTCAAAGCACTTCACAAACTGTGGAAGACAATACCCTATGCCCTTGGACACAGCATCAAACAAAAAGGTGAACCACTGAAAGGCGTATCCTCTAAAGAATCATGGCATGACAGAGAAGAGGTAAATAATAGTAAATCAAATCTGATTCAGTACCTCCAGTGCAGACCAAGAGTTGTATTCCACGTATAAGGAGTAAGTTAAGGGCCTCTTGTTTCAGCATGGCAGCTTCCTGTGTAAGAAAGATGAAGACGCAATTAAGTTAATGAGATGACAGTGAGCCAGAAATTAATGCATTACTGTAAAATATTGTTATCTTGTTGTTTGCATCTAGTGCAGTCCTTTTGGTTTATTCTAGTTTTAGTTTTAACCTTTAAAGAGCAGTATAACCTCTGGCGGAGGTTCTACTACCTGTTCCTCTCCATGGATGTTATTGTTTTGTTCATACTATCTAAGTAAAAAGTCAGATCTATAGAGGGGTGCCACGCTCACAGTAAGAAAGCATGTTTTTCAAGGGATTTCTAGTTATGAAACATCTTAATTGAATACCATATTTTTCTGACTATAAGGAGCACTTAAAACCCTTAAATTTTCTTAAAAATCGACAGTGTGCCTTATAATCCAGTGCGCCTTATGTATTAATTCTGGTTGTGCTTGTTGACATCTAACCTGATTTTATGTGGTAAACTGCGCTCAAAAATCTGTCAAAATGTTTTAATATGACTTGGTAAATTACGAAGCCGCTTCGGTAAGCTTCGGAGGTACAGTTAACATAGTCAGGAGCCTTGCGGAGTAATACACATTCACCAAGACAGGGAGGCAACGCCGGGCGAGTTACACGCCTATGGATCGTGGATGCCTAGGCTAAGGGATCAGTCTGAATTGTGCTCCAAGTTTTCACAAAGGCCGGAATCATCACTGAACACCTAAGTAACAGCGGCGAGACTTATTGGACCACAATGGCCCAATAAAATAAAGTTTGACTTATCTGGCTGTTTTGTTTCACTTAATGCGCCTTATAATCCGGTGCATTTTATGTATGAAAATAGACGAGATAATTCAACATTATTGATATTGCGCTTTATAATCCGGGGTGCCTTATCGTCAGAAAAATACAGTAAATGCCACATACAGTCGGTATAATGTCATACCACACAAACAGTAAATTAACATCTATAAAAAGACGAGCAGGTGGTGTATCATCAACCAGAAAAGATGCACAGTGCACCTTTACGATGGCCAAAATCTCTCTATTAAGTTTATTCTTGATCAAGTTGAGTCCTGCATTCAGTTATAGTAGGTACCCCTCTAATCCTCATCTCACTTGAAAGGATGTTGCAACACACTTTTTTATTTGTGAGAAGAAAAACATGTGACGTTAATTCAATTCACAATCCAGTTATTTGAAGTTATGCCAACATTCGTAACTCTTGTCATTCCTGCATTTCAAAAGTAGTCTCCTCCAACCACACAACGAAACAGGAATTCCTCTCCACCTGAAAGAAAAGTTGCAAATGATTGTGTGGTGAGAGCATCATTAAAGTCGATGCTAGCGTCGCCGGAATGTTTTTAAAGGACGATCAGCATTCACCAGACAAGAGCCAGGAGTGCTTTGCTTTTTGACTTAAGTTTTACAAGAAGGACCCAGAAGGGCGGAGATGTCGGGAGGATGAAAGGGTTCGAGTTGTGTTTGGTGATTTGGTTTAGACTTGGGTAGCCCTGTGGTGAATGAGGCAGAGTTTCCTTTGAGCACCGCTTGCTTAATTTGTTGTTGTACAATGAGGCGTACACTCCAAATCCACGTGGAGAATGCAGGAGCACAGTCAATTATATGTGAATTAGCTGGTGTTGGCTGGACAATCCCTTTATACACAGTCCCCAGTCTGCACAGTGTGTTTACTGCCATGAATCCTTAACATCCCGCGCCTAAAGGATGTTTGGGCGACTCATTATGAACACTGTGGCAATACATGAAAGTTGGGATCAAACACAGGCTAAATGCAGGAATGTTGGCGTGAACAGATACAAAGGGCTTAAAACACAAGTGTGGTTTTGTTGTGGCTGAACTTCGGACTTCAAATCGATCAGAAATTGTAATTGCAAAAAAGTGAAGGTGAAAAGGAACACTCTACACCAGGGGTGTCCAAACTTTTTTCATCAAGAGCCACATATCTAAACACAGACGAAGCAGAGAGCCGATCGAGGGCCGTAGACTTATGCTCAATGCAGGGAATAATTGAAATGTCTGCATGTTTAACATGTTAGAATGAACCATCAGTCTTTATTCATGGTAAGATCCTTAAAACCACACACTAAATATGAAATATGAGCTTTATCAAGGCAGATTTTCAAAAAACTTCCAGTAAAAAATATTTTTTTAATTGATGCAAGGTAGTTTGGGCCAATTCACCTGGAAGTCTGAGAGCCAAGAAAAATTTGTCTGAGGGCCGCATTTGGCCCCCGGGCCATAGTTTGGACATACCTGCTCTACATCATGATGTGTAGCACTATGGTGGACATTGAAATAGAAATAACATTTAGTTGTCTGGTGCCAGTACCAGTAGTAGTAGCAGTGGGGGTCCAATAGTATTTGAAAAAAGTTTACATTTCAAATCCTTAATCACTTGTGCTCATATAGCTCTCCAAGTTGGAATTTTCTTATTTTACAGAGACGTCTGTTCTTTCCACAAAAGTACATTTAAAGGTCCTATATTATGCAACATTGACTCTTGTAAACTTTAAGTCATGTTATAATGCTGTTGCCTCATCAAAAACATAACCAGAGTTGTGTTTTATTTCATTCACACGTCTGAGTAACCCTTTATTATTTGTCTGTCTACATTTTCACAGCTCATAATGCCCTGTTCCACCTTGTGATGTCATGAAGTGGTAGTTTTAACAGCTATCTTTTACTTTTTTTCAGTAGAGATTGGCAGCTCCTGGTCTGAAATCATCCAAATGATTTTAGTGAAGGTGTATGGAGTTTAGAAACACAGTGGAGTATTTTCTGTATTACCCCATGACATCACAAGCTGGAACTAAGTGTTTTCCATTTGAGAGAAGCATTAAGCCTAAATTTGGTGGGTTTGTATGTTAAGCAAGTGTGAATGAAACAAAACACATCTCCAGGTATGATTCTGATGAGGAAATGACATTATAACAAAGATTAGAAATTAAAGTAACATAGGCCTCATAAAGAATGAACTCACACAATGTTTTACAACTTGAATACTTAGTAAAATACTTAGTAAACAGTGCATAGCCAAGTAAAAGAACAATTTACATTTATATAAAAAGAAAATGTTTCATGGTACAACAACTTCCGTATTATGCAACAACAACTTTTCTTCTTGTTCTACACTGTAAGCCTAACGTCCAGTAAACCCAAAGTGACCCTAGACAAGATCCATGCTGATGATAAAGATGACCACTCTGTCCCGAGTTTCCAAATCAGAGCTGACAACAGGACTTCAAAGCTGCAGTTAGCTGAGGTTTGTGCCTGGCCCTTTGAAACAAGCAAAGCCACAATCCCAACAGCCACGGCCCTAAGCTCCTGTTTGAAAGGACACCTGTGGCTCCCATTCACCCCCCACTCTCCGCAAAGGGATTCAGACTCCCAAAACACTGCCTTGATGCTCGCACTAATTAAACTAAATATTGAGGGAACAAATATTGGGGTAAAACATGTGCACTTTTTCACATTGAGTTCAAAGGGCTGTTCTTTTGTGCCAAGTTGAAATATTTTGCGTGCATTGTTGCTAGGGATTGTCGTAAAAATGGGAGTGGCTAGATGTATTAAATTGTGGTATTAAAAATCTTCACGCTATGTTCAATTATTTGTCGTTTGATGTATTGGTGAGACAGCAGGGGGCAGTAATAAAAAGTTAAATTAATTATTATGAATCAGGAAATATTTCTCATGGTTTTCTGGAAGGCAAGGGGCCAATGAGTCAATGGCTTCAAAAGCATCAAAGCCCAAATGTTTGCACCCAAAACGTGACTGAAGTGGTATTTTTCTATTCATATATTCTTCTATAATCTGATTACTCCTCTGGCTGTTTTCATACCTGCAAAAAAAACTGAGATCAATTATTTTTGCCTCACTTTTGCAAGGCCTTGTTGTCACTTTGCCATCTGTGGACCAGCATGTCCAGTACAATGTGGTGTATTCAGTGGAGACAGAGGCCTTTCTCATGCTTCTCGCCCCAATTCAGCTCTTTCTTGTGCCTTTAAAGCGGGCTGTTGATGAGGTTAGTCTAATCAGATTAAGTCAACTCGCATTGGTCTCTGCAGTTTGTTTTCTTCCCAAAGGCGTCCTGACATCTCCTATACTTTTTTTGTTTTTTTATCCTCCTTTTTGCACTTTTCATCCCTTTGAGTGTAGGGTCCAATGGACTCCATTATAAAGCGCAGTTCCCCAATGATATAGGTTAGTTAGAATGGGTCACTAGACGGCAATGGCACGGGAAAGGCTTTTAAAGTTGTGCACTGACGCATCGGGACGTTTTCACTGGTGTCTCTGTGAGTGCCAGAGATTAGGTAAACACAAAGAGCTAAATCGAATTTGGGGAAATTGCTGGAACCCTTAATTTGATTCCTGGGTAAATCTCTGAGCGATGTGATTTAAACTACAAGACTAATGCAATCTGCACTTTCATCCGGAGTTTGGCACTAGAGTGTTTTCATGGCCAGCTTGTTAAGTAGTTTTTAAGTGAAATTATTTAACTCTTTAGATTGTGCTCAATTATCATCATGTCTAAAACTGCTGATTTCACTCAAGCCACATTTGGAAACTTGGGTAAGAATATGCTTATCACAAGTCAAAAAAGGACAAGTGTTGTTTGCTATAATAAAGCCTTAAACTGAAAATACTTCAATCTTTAGTTCTTCTTCTGTGTGATGTGGTTTCAGCTCAATTCTCCAATAAATTAATTACATTTAACTATGTTTTGTTGTTACAAAAACAAAATAATTTTGAATGCAAATTAAGATAAACACTGTCGTTATATATGGCTAATGCAAAAACAGTGGTGAAAGGTAACAAAGACAAGTAGTAAAGTACTGTACTTAAGTAACATTTTTAGGTCTCTGTACTTTACTTCAGTCATTTTTACAGTGGATACTTTTTACTTTTACTTCACTACATTTGAGAGCAGGTTAATTTATTTCTACTCCACTAGATTTTTTGACAACACTGAAAAGTAAAAAGCACTTTTCATGATTTTAAGAGGCAGATTTTTTTCATTTAATACTTAAAATTTTTGTCACTGTATATGTACTTCTACTCCTGCAACAAAACTGAGCATACTTCATTCACCACTGGCAAAAACACAGAACGCACAGCTTCAATACATAACACAGATGCAAAACATTACCAGCAGTCATTGTGATAGAAATGCTCTTATTTAAGCATATTATCCAAATGCCTTGTTTCGATAACAATGTAGTAAACCTCCTATTGTAACCATGAAATAATTACGCTCACAATGCAACATTTTCAATCATGTAAAAGTTGATGAACTGTCCTCCCTATAATAGACCTATAGGACAAGACGGATGTGTGGTACTGTTCTTTCACAATACAGTGGCCTGATGATTAATGAGTATTTAAACCCACATAATCCGTTGAAAAGGTCTTAATACCTACAAGGCATCATCAAAGCCTGCTCCGAATAGACAGCTAAGTTGGCTCTTGTCATTAAATTTGATTTGTTTTCCCCGACGTAAAATACACTCTCTACCTGAAACTGTAAAATCTTGTTGCTTTTCATCATTGTCGGTTCGCTGTAACCCGATTCCTGCACTAATAACAGCCCTGCAAAGACAAAGACCACAATGAATACAGAGGAGGCCCTTTCAGATGACTCCAGAGACCCCCCCCCCCCATTCTGGGTTGCATTCAATGGGTTTTGCTTTGGGAGGGGGTGCAGGAGAAACAGTTCAAACTAATAGATCTGAAAGACTGTCCACATAATTACATTACACAGATTGACCATGCAGGCCCTTTGAGTTCCACACACTCCAGCACACCACAGCCCTTCATTCATATCATAGCGGCACAGAGGAATGCACAGTGACAGATATGAGCCCCTCGCACACCCGGGACAGCCCCCCGGTCTCACTGCAGCCCGGCCACATCTGAAAACAGAGGGTGGCCACTACAAGACAAAAGATCAAACGTGCAGGAATGTAAAATTGACTTAGCGTTGAAGAGAAGCTCAATGAATCTATCACAGACACTTTGATTTTGTGTGTGTAACTGACCGCAGGCACGTACTCTGTCTGGCACGCGAGGTAATAAAGTCAATATAAAAAACGTGCGCTTAGCAAGATTTGTTACAGTAAAGGTCTCAGACACATTTATTAACTGGATTCTGTCATTACATTAGGGTCAGCACCTCCACAGACAGTGAGTCATTTTCAGTCATCAAGGGACACTTTTGGCTCTTCCTCTCCTCAAACTGCCCAGATCTGACCAGTCCTCCCGTTAAACTGCACTGAGACCTTTGAATGAGACACAGAGGCGACGTAAATATTGCTGCAGCAAAACTCGAATTTCCCTTAGGATCAATAAATTATCTAACTAATCTCCGTGTGATCAGAATATTGCCTATAAATAATACAGTCAGATGCAAGAACATACAGACAAATATCCTTATAGTATTTAATTTTCACTGCAGATATAGTATTCCACCAGGTCAGATCTATGAAAAGGAGACCCCCTCACAATAAGAATGAAGTTTAAGGTAAGGTATACTTTATCCACAGGAAAATCTGTATTATGCATTTGACCCATTCCACTGCATGGCCCTTTAATGTCGCAAAACTACATCTTTTCAGACTGCCTTTAACGTACATATTATATTTTCTTTCATTAAGCAATTTGTGATCCTGTTGATACTTTTCAGCTGATACCATCAACATTCCCTGAGGTGTGACGCTAACTGAAAGCACGGCTCTGTTATGAGCATGGTGACTCAAGTTAGACTTATTCTGAGCTTTACTTTAACACAAGCTGACCAGAAAGAGCTGTCTTGATTAGAACTATAACAGGTGAGATGATTTGTGCGCTTAAACAAGTCTCTCATACACAAAATAACAGTCACAAGCCAGCAAACATTAACCAGCAGTTTTTCTGTTAGTCACTATCACCATTTTTGCTGAAAATCAAACATCTAAACAGGACCATGAATTCATATTGATCATAGGCTTCTGAAAACAGGGTCAGCCCTATGTTCCCTTTGCTGTATGTTCCCTCATTTCTAAGATTTTTCTTATTTCTAAGATTTTTCTCAAAATTAAACTCTAAGTCAGGTCATTTTAATTTTTAAAGGGATGACTCAGAGTAATTTCAACCTAGGATCCTTTGCACCATAACCTCTACATTATATCTGTCGTCAACTGTTGCTGGATAATAAGTTGGGTGTAATTGACGACCAAATTGGAAGAAATGGGGATAAATTCTGATGTAAACTGAAGATAAAGGAAATGTGGAAACATAGGGCCTAATTTTGGAAAAAAAAAACAAAAAAAAACTTAGAAATAAGGAAAATAAGGGAACATAGGGCTGCGGGAACATAGACACACTCCCCTGAAAACGTTTTGTTTAATTTTTTTCCTTTAAGTTTTAAGACTGTATTAAAACATTTTTGGCAATTTTTGCTTATGTGTGCATTGTGTCACCAGGGTAACTGCTGAACATTCAGGGAGTAAAGATACATGTAGAACACCCCCAGCTTGAAGTCACTGCAAAGTATCAATAGATTCCTACACATTTCCTGTACAGCCTATGCAGCTCCAACTGACCACATCCATTACATTTCAAACAAGCACACAGTTGACATTTCCAAATCATCTCTTGTCCTCTTTAACTCCTGCGTTCTGTTTGTGAACTGTTCAGGTTGTTGTAAATAATCGGCCACTCCAACCGAAAAACTAGGCAGAAAATCAGCCTCTTTCCTCTTTTTGGCTTAAATTGAGCTTGTGTCTAATCTATTGCAAACAGCAATTTAGAAGCAGACTTGTTTTTTCACACGCTTTAGTCACTGCTGTTGAATTCAACCTAAACGAGAACACAAGGCTGAGAAAGGCGCAATAGACTCATTCCTAACAATCGTGAAGCAGGTTTGATTGATAAGAAGACTCACACATCTCCACAAATTAGTTTAATCTAGACTGATGCGTCTCAATTTGGCAGAGCTACACAAATGTCAGTCTATATGTCTGGCGACCATGTGGAAAATTCTTCAACCTAATACAACACAAAAGCTAGCATTTGAGATCTGCCACCTTGATAGCCATATTTAATAGCACCATTGATCCCATTCTTCATAGAGAAATGCACTGCTTTTTGGTTCTTTCCTCACAAAAAATGACTGCTTTTATATAAGGCCCAAAATCAATGCAAATTAATCCTTTCTCCATTTTCCAGTGAAGAATAGGCGCCTTGGCACTTTTGTTTGGGGCCCACGAGCTAAACAAAATCATAAGAAAAGGTGGAGAATGCTGAGGTTTATTGGCCGGTGGAGGAGCGGGATGACCCTGTTGAAGCGCTCACAAAGAGGCCATTATAGCATTGGCGTGAACTCATGAAGAAGTCTGAGTGACCAGCACTGCGGGAGTCCCAACACGCGCAAAACCACTAAAACCAACTCCCTTTTTCAGTGCGTTAAAGGAGGTTAGGCAGCCCAGAGCTGTAATCTGCCCCATTCACACAGCTCATTCTGGGGATGAGCCGGCTCTGGCAGATGGCCAACCACCGACTGCAGAAGATAATGGACTTCAGTGCACCACAGTGGCTCTGAAGTTCACCGTCACATACTATAGGGTTATGAATATAGATCACAAATTTTAAGTGTAATAAAATAATCCCAGTTGTAAATTTTTAGCACATAAAAGTGTCTTGTTAAGGATTTGTTTCTATTAAAAATGGGGGCAATTGTTTTCTTTTAAAAAGCATATTATTCAGTTTATTGGATTAGTCATAACTCAAACTATATAAATCTGTCAATAATATGCAACGCGTATTGTCTGAATGTTAGTGAAACAACTATAAAACTTAGAAAACAATATCAAACAGTGTATTTTTAATGTTGAACAACTGAATGTGATTAGGGATTCACCACTATGATACTGGTGTCGGATTTCAGCACCAATATTGAAGATTTTGGTGAATCGGATATCGGTCTTATATATCTGTTCGGTCGATTTTGATCTTTAAATTGGTGTAATAGGACGATTTACTGGCCAGTGTTCGCCCAAAACTTCTCATAATATTAAAATAACAATATTATTTTTTACAAAGCTGTGTTGTAGTTACTTAAGATGATCAATAAAAGTTATAAAACACATTTTGATATTTTTTTAACATACACCGTTTGTGTTTAAAGGAAATAAATTATGTTTTTAGTGCTTGGTAACGATATCGGGTTTCGGCAAATCAAAGTACAGACACTGATATCAGAACTGAAAAACCTGAATCGCTCCATCTCTAATCACAGTTAAGCAATTATTCTACATGTTTGAATCATGAAATGCAAATAGCTCTTCATCAAGCTTGTCATCAGAATTTGTTTTAAACATTCATTTCATTTTGAGATATGTTGCTTTAGATCAGACGTAAACCCAGGCTGCTCTCAGCCCAAGTGCATGAAAGCAGGTGAATGTGTTTGGCAGCAGCACTGGGATCAGATAGGCTAATGAAGCTGAGTTTACGACATGTTTGTGGTTACGCTGATCGTCATCCCATGATCAAAGTCTGGCCCAAACCCCAAACATGGTCGACCTTCCTGCTGCCTCTGATGTGGAGATGTGCTCTGTCTCTACCGCTTCTTTCATAGATTTTATTTTGGGGCAAACATTGCAGAGGAGACTATTTGTGTCTTTGAAAACATTGTGTATCAATCACTTCAAAAGGCCAAGGAAACAAAAGCAGAGGCTGGCAGCATCAGACAAACACTCCCATTAGTCACTGCATTGTACATGAAGGAGGCTCTGTTTACATGGGCATATCTGACAGTATACCTACCGCCTGGCTATTCAAGCTAGGCCTACACAAGTGGACTACTGTGTAATTACAATAAACACAAGTATCAAAGACTCCTAGTATAGGCCATGTGGCACCACCTTTCTCCTCACTCCCTCTTCCCACACTCGCAGTCCATTAATAAGCCCAAGAACAGTGCGATTAAGCCTCTATATAGGTCTCTCTCCTCCTTGTCCTATGCATCCCAACCACCATGCCCCCTGCCTGGTCCTGACCCAGCCGGCAGACCCTTCGTGCCCCCACCGTGGCCCCCTCCAACCCTGGGAAGAAGAGGCCCAACACCGGAGCTGCGGCTGGGGCTCATTAACAGCGCCCACCTGGAGGCTTGAGGCGCGCTGTAATGGAGGGACAGTACGGGGCCAGGGACCTTCATCTGGGGCCACTGAGTGGGTCATGCAGCCAGTCAGGGCGAGGCAGTGGTCAGATTACAGGCGAATATTCAAACTTTTAAATCATTTGCTGTAAAGACAAACATGACTTGATCAGGCCTAAGTGTTTAATTGCCTGACAAAAGCCCACCACTGTCTGCACGCCCCCTGTAGGTAAGATTACAGCTTTATGAGTGTCTGAGCTGATGCTATCACTGCAGAGAAAACAGGGAGTAAAACAATTATGGAGAGACTGGGCAGTCTTTTGCTTTTAATGCCCTGCTACTTTATGCAAATGATATAAGTGGATGCAAATGAGCCTCTTATCAGAAAAGAGATCAAGTGTTGTATTTAAGTGTAAGGGCACATAGTCACAAATTGCAAATTCATGTTATTAATGTTATTAAGGTTAATGTTATAATGTTTTTGTGTAAGGGACAACGCTCTCAAGACCCACTAGTTGAGACTTACAACAATAAGTGTATCCTACTAATTTATTATGCCTTGTATGTGCAATTTAATTAAGAACCTCTGTGGAGTGGCTTCTTAAATATGTAGTGCTGTTTGTGCAATAACAGCAAATAATAAAGGCATTCTGATTCTGATAATAGTGTAGCTGAACTTTTTAGCATAAATTTGTTCCGCTCCCTTTTTGGAACATGCAGCCACACAAACCACTGAGTGGTCAGTGTGTTGCCCAAAGGCACAGGTTAGTATTCATTATTCACTTCTATAACAAATTGATGTATACTGTGATTGTTATGTTCATTTTTTGTGTCCTGTGTTTGGGATCTCTTGTTGGTATTTGTGAAATGCTGAGGTACGTCGCTGTGTCTCAGGCTCACACTGGGCTGGTGCCTCTGTGCTCCCCATACACACACACACACACACACATACACACACTGCAGTCTGACATGCACCACAACAGGACCCGGGGAGCCACGTTCCTATTTAACCTCTCTGTATCTACACAACAGCATTCACAGAGAAATATGCATCAAGTGAACTGCAAACAAGCATAGTTCAAAAAGTTTCAATTCCTCACACTATTCTTTTGGTGAAGAACTCTCATTTTGTAAGGTTGCTTCACAGGGGTGTACATCAAGCCATACAATATTTTGAGAATGACTTTAAATAGCTATGTGATGTAAACAATAAACAAATGATTTCCTTTTCTTTTTCTTCTTTTGCTTACTAAATCAAACCCTGTCTCTATGCCTAAATAAAATAAACAAACTTTTTGTTGTTGTTTTAAAAGAAACATCAAAGAGTTCTTATTTCTAATTAATCATCAATACTTTGTTTTGAGTTCAGACCCCAGGAGCTCTACGAACTTAAAAGATATCAAGAGCCATTGAGACAAAGCTCTGCACCTGTACCACTCAATGGCTACGCCCAGTCCACCCTTTACCTGTCTTTTCTGCTCTTAAATTGTGATTTAGTATTACTTTGAAAACAGATCCTGTGGTGCTCCTGCACTTGATTTCTCACATCAAAGTGAATGGGCTTGAGCAATGGGCTGGTCAAGATTACTGATAAATCTCAGTCACAGACCACCAAATCAAGTATAATTAGCATTAGTTAGACTCTCTAGGCTTTTACCCCTTTAGTGAACAAAATCATGACCTGCTGACTAAGCACATTCCACCTGCAGCCTCCAGTTCAAAGCCCTCCGTGTGGGGCTTCACTCCACAGCCTGCACCTCACCACTCCTGTCCACTCCTCCAAACTTCCATCCCACTGGCCCCAGGGCATCTTGTTCTCCCTGTTACCCTTTAACTCAGCGGGTAACTGGGTGTTCTGTCATTGCAGGGACATTCCTCTCTGACATCAGTAGCCTGGGTATACCTGCCAGCCAAGTGCCTCAGGTGATATCTGAATGAGCTCCTCTGGGGAACAGAGAGGGGCAGTAAGAGAGAGAGCATATGGCTGCTTGCAGGATGAATTCCCCCACTGTCTTACAGGGCTGCAGGGTGATCGGCACGTCACGCTCCTCTTTACTAGATTAAGTCTAATAATCTGCCAATAACGAGACTTTAAATCAAGAGTGCTAAAACACCAGGCCCCAGGGATCACTAACACACAGGGCCTGTTGTTTGCCCCCCTTAACATTTAATTTTATGGCCACAAGTAAGAGTTAATGCTGCTCATCAACTTTCTCTTGCAAAGAGTACTTGCACATTATGTCATCATATGATGTTACAGCACAATAAATAAATCTATTAATAATTTCTACTCAGAAGAAAAAAGTAAATATGTCAGACTTGTGTGAACTTAGTTTCATAAAAACTAAAGCCATGACAGTGAGAGTGGTCTGGATGTTAGAGTCCAGAGTGCCCCAGGTGTCTGTGAAAAAATGTCCCTTCATAACTGCTGCTGGACTCCCACTGGACTGCTGCTGAGGCAGATCCCCCAGCGCACAGCCCCCTGTCTACAGCCTCAGGTCCCACGGCCTACAGCCGCTGTAACACACAGAGACCGTGCCCTCTCTGTGTTCTAATTTAGTCTGAAGCGGAGGCAGGAAGGAACCCCAGTGATGGAAGATATTAAATCCTGAAACGCAATTTGAGAGGGAGAGAAATGTGAAGATGGGAATTTTAGCCACAGTCAAAAATAGACGTTCCATGAATTAGTGCCCACATCTTTTTGTGAAGTAGGCATGGTGATCATATTAAAATTTTGTGTCAAAATAATTGGGATCACTGATTATATCACAATCATTAAAGTTGCTGGCAGTTTCAAAATGTTATAGATATGAATAAGTACAATTTGAATATTATGAATAAGTTCCATATTTAAATAACTGTGTTGTTATAAGTAAAAATAGCAATGATCTAGAGGAGATAATCTCAGATAAGAATGTTTTTCTGCCCATTCTGGTGATATAAAAGTGATCATCTTTGTTGCTGTTTATAATGATAGTATAAAATGGCTCATAAACTATTATTGTCTATCTTTTTTATCACAATAAACAATTATTTATTGTTTATCATCCCATGTCTGTAGTGAAGTTATTTTAGGATAAAGGATAAAGAGAGTTTTCAATGACAATCACACATGATTTGTTTTTTGTGAAGCTGAAGTAGAAATGAAAATACACTCTTCGTGCCTAATCTGGCCCTTGGTATGATTTTATCATTACCTGATACATTTACCAGTACAATTTAACTGGCACAACTATATCACAGTCACTGTACATTTGTGAAAGTGGCCCAAACATCTGACCAAAAAGACCTTATCTGTCAGGCAAGAGCAGAGGACAATGACATTCCTGTTTGGAGACATCCACAGGCTCCTGGTGGAGCAGGAACGAGAGTCTCTGTGTCTTTAACCTTACGGCAGACGGCCGACTGAAATGTGAGGAATGCTAGACTGCTACTCGATAGGAGAGCATGTTCCTCTTATTGGCGACTGGGGAGCAGAGCTGCAGGGACAATGTCCACCAGGGCTCTCACACAATAGGAACAAGACATTTATGACTTTTGGCCCAAGGAGGAAGATGAAGGTTCACTAGTGGGACAGTCTCACAGCCCCAGTGTCAGAGAGGCAGACAGAACACATCAGTGAGCTGAGGCCAGAGAAAGCCTCTGTCCTGTGAGCTGATTTAAACAGACTGTTATTACCTTTCCCAGACACTGTCTGTCCTCTGGTATTTCAGCTTGATGAACTTTTCAATTATCTCCTACCACACATCAAATGAGACTGGTGCCAGCTGACTGCGGAGCAGCACTTCATTAGATTGTAAAAATTACAGCTGAAACCCTAGGCAACATAATAAAAACAGAACAAACTGCATGTATTTATCAGTATAATCTTAAATGACAAGGAATACGAAAAACATAATTATAATATTACTTTTATGTGTGCAGTGAAAATAATATCATATGTTTACTGTGTGTGTTCTTTTAACATTTAACATTCTATGTTATAATAATAAAATATGCAAGTGAAATACAGTTTCAACTGAAGAGCAGTCATATATATGAAATACATTTTTATTTGGTTTGTACCCACCATCTGGGAGGACATTCAAGTGAAATAACGCTATACTTCAAACCCTCAAGCCATTACTACCACCTACTGGAGGAATGCACAAACAGCACTGAGTCTCATCAGTAGCAGATGCATAATACTATTGCTACTGCTACTGTAATGAAATCAAATAATTTGTACATTGCATAAGTAATTTGTAACAACATTTAAAATGTGTATTTACATTTACACCTTGGTTGTGATCATTTTAATGCAAATGCATTTTCCCATTCAAATCATGGGTGTACTTAGTTGACCCAATTAGCAACCATGCTGTGGATCATTACACATTCATACCTCCAATTAGAAGGTATGAGTGCCACTATCTTTTGAGGTTTCTTCCACCTCTTCGCTGATATCCATTGTGCTTTTTAAAGTTGTCCAGGGACTATTTAAACAGCATATACATTTCTCCAATTAGAAGCACCTTGCATTCTGATTGTGATGGTTTGGGTTCTTGAAGACGATGTAGGTCTTTTAACGAGCGGGCCCCTCTCTGTTGTTCTGTGAGGAAGTTTACCCACATCTGTCTTAGGCCTTAACCCCTGGAAGAAAACACGTCAGTGCCAAGAGCAGAGGTCAGCACTTGTGCCATTGTGTGCTAGAACCAACATGAACCCCAATGTAAAGGCAGCGGTCAGCAGGACATACAGCCTGCTTGGTTTTTAGAACCGCGGATGTGTGAACTGAGCAGGAGCCAGGCTTTGAGGCGGCTCACGGGCGGAAGCATTTGAAAGGGACCCTTCAGGTTGCTTCGTTAAGGAAAGGGGCAAATAGATGTAGAGCTTTGTTGGCCTCAATGGCAGACAGAAAACAAAGATGATTGGAGAATTTGCAGGTGTGCAGGGATGCGTGTGAAGCTAGCCAGGGGAACACACCCATGACTGTGGCTCTCGAGGAGGAGGTCTGTGTGAGAACAGATCTAGTTAAGAACATCAACAGAGAAGCTGACAAAACAACGGTCAGGTCAGGCCATGCTAACTGTGGTCACCCAGCAGTGTTCAGGCAAATGGTTTAAAAAAAATTGCACTCCTGTGTCTTTCCCCTCTTTCTCCAGCTCGTTCTCTTTCTGTCTTATCAGCAAGCCACCAACCATAATTGACCTGATTCCCAGATTTCTGCCGCGCTGACCACCCTTGCCGCTGTATAAAAGTTGGCAGCTTAGGTGGCAGAGGCTGCGCGGCACCTAAAAAAGGAGGTATTCTTCTAATGTCTTAAAGAGAAAAAGGGAAATCAGCATAATGACTCCCCTGCCACACATTCACTCACTCCTCTTCTACGCAGGACCTCCTCCCACTACCCCAAAAAAGTCTGCATCCAAATCTTGATTAACCTCCTCGCTCACTCCCCCTTCCCCACCCACTCGCATTCACACTTCGGGGGCCCCCTGACAGATGGGGAGAGCGGCTCTGGGGGGGTGCACCCTGGTTCAGTGTGGTGTTGTCAGGGGCTGAATTGATCCCCGGGACTACAGAGGCTTCTCTCTGCCAGTGTGTCACAATGGCAACAAGTGTTGGGAGCTGGGAGCAAGCTTGTACAGGCATGGGACCCATAGCTCATGAATGATAGCTTAGCAAATGGCCCTCTTTTCACCGGCTTTCATTGTAGGGCCATCTCTCGTCCTCTTTCATAGCCTACTCAAAAACCTGGCCCGGCTTTGTTTCGTTTTATTGGGTTTGATTGGTTTGCAATTCTGAAACGTGTCGGGTTTTGTGCCATTTTGTATTTGTGAACTTTGGCGCTGGATATTTAGAGAATGGGGTCAGGGAGGGGTGCATTTTTGTACATTTTTGCTTGTTAAATTGAGTGGTCTCACGGTATGGTCGGTCGAATGATGTAAAGCTATCTGTCATTGGCTAAAGCTGGTGAATGTGGCTCAGTTTTATATGAAAGGCACTTCCTGGGAGGTCGGGATGTTTTTCACTCGTGAGATAAACAACATGTGCACAATTTTCACTGCCTGCAATAAATTTTACAACATACCTTCAAGGCCTCTTTTCCAGTATAAAGCAACAAGTGGCAAACATAGACAAGATTCCCACAATTTCTATAACACAAAGCAATGGTTCGTGACAGTTTGAGAAAATAGACCTGAAGTTCAAGAGGTGAACGTGACTACTTCTACTGCAAGTCCATTAACAGCAATGTCGTGTTTGGCAAGATTTCAGGGGCCTTGAAAACATTGCACTGGGAAGTGAATATCAACTACTGTTTTATCAGTTACAAAACAAAATTAGTTGACAATAATTTGAACAATCACCAAAATTTCAAGAGCTATATTTGACTGTATATTGTACTGTATAGCAAGGCCAATCACACTTGATTATTATACAGACAAGACCATGACCACCGAAAACGTTTGTTTGAATTGCAGCAAGTGGAAATTTGTTAAATGGGAACATTATTTAACAAATATTTGAGGCTCAAAGACACTCTTCCTTGATTTTGTCTAGACGTAGAGCCGAATCATAAACTTACAGGCCACTATTATACAAAAACTGTCATAAATATTGACAAATAAAAAACTTGTGGATGGATTATGTTAATTAGATCAGCGTTGCAATGCCTTGTCAGAACTTCCATTGGATCACAAAAGTCCCTTTGACTGTATTTTTGAGCTTGCTCTCCGGTTGTATATTTGCTAATATCAGCTCGTATATCAGCATAATGAGCCCCTGTCTCTTCCTGCAGATAAAGCCGTGCTCAGAGTCCGCTCTGACCTCTGGCTTGACCTCACTCTGGAGCAGTTTACAGGCCACAAACAATCGTCCCATTGGTAAGTAACAGCAGTGTCTTCCCTCTAGTCGCACTCAATCACTGTCACTTCTCTTGCGTGTGGTTAATGTTTCACTACGCCTCTATTTCTGGACCACTAAACTGGGGAATAGAAGAGCACAGGAGGTTTGGTAAATCACAAAAGCACAACAAAGGTTTGATCGATGAATTGGTAAACAAACAGGATGGACATCCCAAAGCTACAGAAGCCAAGAAGGAGCGGAGCAAGCGAGAGCCGGAACTCCCTATCAGAGCCAGGTGACACTTCCATCCATCAGAGTTCATTACAGCCTATCAGGAGGTGATGACAGGGGCCTTCTACCTGCTTCATATCAAATCTCACTTTAGCACTTAAGATCGCTGGGTGTGAAGCTTTAGGAATTCTAATCAGAGCCATCTTTTGTTTTGTATAAGCATCAAATAAAAATGATGACAGGTGTCATGAAGTCTGAGCTGAGGACATGTTCAGTAGTCTGAGCTTTTAATCTGACTTCTTCTATGTGAAGTGATGGAGGTGAAATGATGATGAAAGCATTTGAAATTATGTTCCCCATGTTTGCCAAAGTGTGCTAAAAATTACCTTTGAATGTTTAGACTCTTCACTTTAAAACTAAATCAAGAAATATAAACACTGTTCCATTTTAATTATGAGTAATTCACAAAATATAACACATTGCCAAAGTATTCACCTTTATCCTAATTTACATGACAACATGCAGCAATGAAGGTGAGTTTTCTTTTGAAGGGATGCTTAATCATTAATTATGAATTTTATAAAACTTATGTATGCTACTGGAAATCAGTGACCTTAAGTGCATGTATGAGGGGGTAATTGAGAGCAGGAGCCCATTGTGTTCTACGGTTAGATCAATGTACATTTAAGAGACACAAGGATTTACAAGCAATAAAATTATATTTTTTGGATCAGATTCTGTAAAACATTTGTGTTTGGAAATAACATTCATTTATTGTTTATGATGGCTTGTTATATTCAATTGTTTCTTGAGCTACTACATTCATTTATGTTTAATAAGAAAAAAAGAACGGAACTGAAACACAGCATTGATAAATAGTGATAGTTCCTTTCCATATTGCCCAGCAATATCAGAGTGATTGCATGATACTTTGCACTTCTTTTGTTGCCTTTTTGGGCCAAAGACTGTTGAAACTGGAAGAAATAAGTTTGTTTACTTGTGTTTCAGTTTCATATATTTTGAATATACATATGCACCCACACCAGCACATATACACACACCTTTTAAATTTTTATGCAAAGAAAACATAACTTTCTCAAACATTCTCAAACCTTGAGAAAATATGAAAAAATACAAGTACCATCACACAATAATAATAATAATAATAATCATCATCATCATCATACGTATTATTATTATTATCATTATTATTATTATTATTATTATTATTATTATTATTAATCATAATAATAATCATCATCATAATAGTTTAGTTTACTTGTGTTTAAAGCAAATTAGAAGGCTTTCTTTTGACAGTCCAAAGGCTCATGCAAAGAACATCCTAAAGATAACATTTGTGATAACATCAATTTAAATAATGTATTATGCATGGTCTCTTCCCAGTTACCACATGGAAAGTCTATTCATCCCAATGCAAATAAAGTTGAGACTGACTAGCCTTTACACTAAGAAACTGTCTAACTGATTAAGTTGCCACCACACCCATGAGCAGGAGTCTCACTGGAGCATGTCTCATACATATCTAGGTGTGAACACTGTAGAAACTTTGTGGTCTTTGTAAAGTTTGTTCTGCATAGCAATGGTAGAACACTGCAATGAGCAAGAATCGTCAAGGTGAAGGGTGTGTATTGTTGCAGAGGCTGGGTCTGCATATTAAGAAAACACGGAGGGAGAACAGGCGACTGAAAGGCTCTTTGAATGAGAATCAATTAATTTTCATTTACCTCCATTAGCACTGGGCAGGGATTTGCATCTGTGAACCTATTGCCAAACTGGCAGCGGCCCTTTTAGGCAAGGGCCACATTAGGGTAATGATGGGGGGCAGAGAGAAAGACAAAGACCAGTGTGTGTGGGAGGCGAGGCCCGGCCGTCCTCTCCGCTCATTAGCACCACAGTGGCCCACACCACTGTCACAACCAGGCCGCACAGGCAGACTATTAAACACTGCTGCAAAATATCAGAAACCAAAAGACAAAGGATGAGTTTAAGACAGATTTTATAAATATGAAGCCAAAGAAAGCATTTAATTCATCAAAATTTTCAGTTGAACAACTGAACTGAAAACAATTTAATTAACCAAACCATGCACATGGTCTGCATGGATTGCTATGTAACCTGTCTCATTTGCATCTCTTCACACTTAAATGTGCATATTCACTAAAACCAGCTAATATTTTTTTCAAGTCCACTTCTCATTACAAGTCTGCCAACGGAGGCAAAGGATTAAAATATCTTTAAATCTTTTTTGTCATATAGCGGGTCATTTGAATTTGCAAACTTGCATGAAAAAATGTTGATAAAAACTACACACACAAAAAAATTGTTGCATAGTGTGAGCATAAACACTGGTGGCACTTACTCAAATAAAAAAGGCTTGTTTTTATATTGGTGAAACTGTGAAAACTAAGGTTTGGAAATCATTACATGACCCCTGCAGAATTACCCTGCAGGTCTCTGACTTTCTATCTAGGCCTTTTGCACACTCATGTCCAGACACTTGCTATATACAAAGTAGATGCTTTTCCATTATAACTTCTGTAGTTTCTGAGTTATTGGTTAAGTGTCAGATCAAATTAAATTAGGATTAGTCAAAGGACTTGCACTGTTATTGCAGTCACCACTACGCCACTCAGCTATGTCTCCACGTGTTGGGAGGGATCCAGACAGTATGAAATGGAGCGGAAGGTATGAGCAAAGAAGAGGATGAAAAGGCCAACGGAGTAGGGAGCAGACAGGGGTGCAGATGTGACATTACACTGACAAAGGCAGCGGCAGGACTAAAGTGTGCAGACATGCCATCTTGGTGAAAGCTGTGGCCCAGCTGTTTAGGTCACCTGTCTATTAAAAGGGAACATAATTCTTTGTGGCTTCAGAAAAAGAGACAGATTTATTAGGGCTACAAGGAGGAGGTCCTGGAGTGGTTTGATTATTAGTCTGAAGCTGTAAATCACTTCCTCTGCTACTGTGAGGCTGAACCATCCACATGCATCTTGGCACATGGCAGCAGAGGGACTGTAGCGTTACAGCATTTGCAAAGTGTTTGTTCTGAAAAGGAAATGCAAGAGTTGTATGTTTTGGAGGAAGTCCCATCTGGGAGGTTTTATGTTATTTAGTGCCACATGGGGAGGGCTTTACATTTAGGGCCAGACAGATATTGAAGTGACCTCCAGCCCTTTCATGTACGCAGGCAACTCCTCCTTAAAACAAAGCAGACTCGACAAGAGGAGAGAGGAGAAATCAGATGGCTTAATTGTTCCATGACAATTAGACCATCACTCAACACAAGACTGAGCAGCACTGCAAAAGTGGCAAAAGGGATGAGGCAGCAGAAGAAAGGCATGAAAGCAGAGGGCACTAAAACACCCACTGAGTGAGAGGGCCCAGCTATTGAGAGCCACAGCCCCAAAGGAGCAGGGAGCAGTTTACAATACTGTACAATGCTGCTCTGCACCATTAAGTGGTGTGGAGGGCAGGACCAGGACAATAGCCCTCCATCCCAAAGGAGAAGCTCAGAAAGTTCTTCTTTAAGCCCATATGCTTGTGGCTCAGACACAGGATGCTGCACTTATCATGCCGCATGCTCAGCATCTGGACACATGCAGTTCAAGTGAAACCCCTCAGTGACCACTGTCCAAACCATGAGGGGGCGGGTCTCCACGGTAACACTCATAATATACTCATAGATTCCAGGCAGCACTTGAAAGATTAAAAAAGGAAGTAAAATCACAATTGTGTTGGGTTTAGGGCCTCGGTGAAGAGTGATGCGACCTCCCTGACATAAATTAAAAAGTCAAACCTGAGCTAGTGAAGCTTATTTTGTACAAGCCATTGTAAAATGGGAATCAAATTTAAACATTACTTTTTTCATGGAGAGAGTGTACATAGTTTATTGTACACAACAAATACTTTCTACTTAGCTAATCAGTTTTGCTAGATTGTGATACTACTTCATCTTACTCCAGTAACTTGTGTCTTGTTTAGACCAATGACAAAAAGCTGTCAGGAAGATTGATTGTGGAGCTACAGCTAAACTTTCACAAAAGACATATCTTAACTGATGTCTGTTGTTAAAAATGCAGACCTCATCCCCAAGGTAAGAAATACCGAAGCCAGTGCAGAGAAAAGAGCTGGGGGCAGCACTGAAGAAGTAGTATCTTAACAAGTGTTTACTCTCTTTCTGTTGCCAAGCTGTGGAGCAATAACTGAGCGTAGCAAAAGGCCCGTCCTGATCCTGGAAGAAAGGCCTCAGCTCAGGGGTCAGGGGTCACTAACTCTACCATTGTGTCTGACGGGGAGAGCACACTTCAGCTTTTCTCCCACTTTCAAAGCACTGAGATGGGGGTGGTAAAGATAGGCTTGAAAACACTGGGTCAGGACCAGGGGCTTTGGGGTAGCCACAGCAGAAAGTTTTTGCACCCTAAAGGTTAAATGAAGAGCGAAAGGGCCCTTCTGTCCAATTATGGCAGGACAAATGCTCCCTGTGCCCCGGCCAGGTTAAGTTCAGCAGAGCCATTGGGAGCGGCACACTTTGTCTTATTGTGGTCCAGATGAGATGAACCTCCGCCGTGTTTATCTAAGTGACACCCAACCAACCGCCGAAGTATAATAATATGGGGGTTGTGTGTAGCCACTTAGCGGAATTAATTTATAGACCAGGCCTACATCAGGTCAAAGCAATGGAGCAGGTAATTATGCCTCCTTCCTGGTAGCAAACAGCACTGTCGAAGTAAGCAATAATCTAGCCTTTGATGCAGTCATGGAAAACTCAAGTTGTCCCAAGTTATGTGCAAATGAATAAATCCGCTCAGTAACTCCCACTTCCAGTTTTATCAAATCGCCCAGTTGCTTGCCCAATCAAGTGCCCATCTCGGTCTGAGGCGGCACTTGTGGTGTTAATACCTGCCGATACAAAGGCCCGACAGAGTGTCCCATATCCGGATAGGGCTGGATTAGACTGGTCCTCAATCACTTCCTCCTAAAGCCATGGGCCGCCGAGGATTAGGTCAGTGAATTTAATCATCTGCACTTGTTAACCAGCAAAGTGCAACATACAAAGTTTTTGAACCATGATGATGAAGCAAAGTTTGTGCTATGTTGATGCACAGAGAAGCATTGTGCAAGAAAATCTCCACCTTTGAAATCAATACAGTGCAGAAGGGTCAATAAATTGTATTTCTTAGAATGAAAGAACTCATCTTAGAAGGACAGTTCTCTAATGCACTGCTCAACAAGAATAAAACATAATACAGAATATTTTGAAGCAAGAAAAAATGGTTTACGACACAAATATATGACAAACATGTATTTATTTGAGCAAACAAACCACATCATTGTTCTGATATTAGTTCCATAAACTTGCACCACTCCAGTTTTAATAGTACTCTAATACATGCACTGTATGTGTAAACTCTATTGCCTCAATATACATTTCTTAAGATATGCAAGTATTGGCCAACAACAAGGAACAGATGTTCAAGTAAATGAAGAGAAAAACTATAGATCTGGTTTGGTAAATGCTTTTAACATGTACTGCCCAGTGTTTTCCTGAAACATTACATTTCATTTTAAAAAGGAATTGGTATTTCTGCCAACTATGTATAATTTAAAACAAATTAGTTTTTCGACTCTTTCATTTTGAGACTGGTTTTACACCTGTTCAAAGTTGGTCTCAAAGGCTTTAATCTTGGTCAGTAAATGAAGTAGACTTTAGCTGAACCACAGGTGCTATAGAGAACCAAATGTCTTGCTACAAAACCCTCAGAAAACCAGTGCAGCATGGAGTCACCTCCAAGATACATTAACACAATCAGGGAGATAATCCAGAAATGAGCCTCAGAACAATCCTTCAAAGCAGAGAGGTTTGGCCGTCCGGAACACACCAAGGCCTATCAAAGCCCTAAATCTCTTCCTCTGTGAATCCATTTAGCATGCTCTGCCCTGCTCCTTCACGGGGACCGTGACTCCACCTCACTCCTCCATCCCCGTGTGGCTAAATCTCAGCGCACTTTTCTTCTCTCCAGGACTCCTCTCGGCAGGCCTCCTCCAGCCTGCATAAGCCTGTTGGACACACATCAGGCGCTGAAGGGAGCCAGTGCAGGTCCCAGGGTATTACAGGCCCTTAGAAGGGACTGGATGACCTTTAATATGGGATCATAGGTCTGGATGATTCTGGAGCCCACAGGAGACCAGGTCCATGGGTCACCCACCAGCTGGCTCTCCTCCTGCAGCACGGACAGGCACACAGGGGGGCTTGGAAGGATGAAGCTGAGTGCTAGCATGGAGTGAACATTTATGGTGCTCCTGAAATCTTCATCCTTTTGGACTGAACTGGTCTTAGCTGGTCTTTGTCCATCTCAGTATGCCACAAGAACTTGCTTGGTCACCGGTCTCAATTTCAGTTTTACAAAACAGTATTAGAGGAATTTCAGCTTCATATTCCACCAAGAAGGAGCCAAAGCTCTTCCTAAAGAATTGACAGTCAAGTGAAAGTTTTGTATACAAATATAATGTGTCTTTTTAAGCTAGTGGGGGATTCAGTTTGCAAAGATACAAAAAGAAACAGACAAAAAGTGTTTTAGATCATAATTAGGTTGATTAAAACATAAAGTAAAACCATGTTTTCACTGCATTTGTGGCCCTGTTAGTTCAGAAGTTCACCAATAGAGGGCAAACTATGGCAGATTTCTCCCAAGACATACAGCTTCTATATTACGACATGTTAACTTATTCAACATATAGTGTAAATTTACAAACCAGTTTTACATATGTATCCGCCCATCCATAAATACTGTAGTTCTCCATACTTATAGACATCATACTCCCCTCTCTCTTCCACTACCCCACAGATTAGCCCCCTGCCCCCACTTGTTCCAAACTACTACCCCTCTTGCCCTATTATCATATTTGATCCACAACTGCTCACCCCTCCTAAACTCAACTCCTTTTTTCTTACCCTCCCGCATGCACCACCAGCAAGGCATGCCCAGCACTCACAGAGGAGAGGCGGAGAAAGGAGAGGCGGAGGACGAAGGAGAGGCTGTGGCTTTGAGTGGTGAACAATCTGCCAGGGAGACGAAGAAAGCCCGGGCACTCAATTAAGAGCTGCCCATTGAGCCTGCAGAGTGAGACTGAATATGGGCCCCTCCAAAGGAATGAGGTCCCATGAATAGATTGCGGCCCTTCATGAAATATTAAAGAGCGCACGGATTTCCCACAATATTTGTACACCTCCCTTTGTGAGGATTTCTCCCTCCATTGAGCCTGAAACTGTTAACACATCCGCTCTTCTGGGGCACGGCTGCAGACAGCACCTATAGCTCCCAATTTTGGCATTTGAAAATCTGTTTTTCTGTCTTTTTAAATTTTTTTATCCAGAAGTGAAAGTGACACATTTTAAAAGCACAGCTTTAAATTGTATTTTAGGGCATTCTACTGAGGAAAAAGAACATTATTTACATCAAGAAATATGGTGAATTTGGTTTGGTCAGTGCCTTGGATTACATGGATACATTTATACCTATTTTTTATACTTTCTTCTTAATATAAACAAATATTCTAATTCTGATCATGTACACAAAATATTAATATTAATAAATAATCAAAGTTTTAATTGGGCTGTATACTTTTTATCATATATGGTATATTGTGAGTAGTGTTATAGTGCAACAGTGACTGAAGGTATGTGTGATTTTAATATATATTAAAATAATTTTTTTATTCAATAAAATTATAATTATATCAGTAACAGTATTAATAATTCTTCCAAGTAAATTGCAAAACTGATTTTAATCTTTACTTTTTCATTGGAGCTACCCAGAGGAGCACCCACGGCACTTTCACCTCTCTTCTCATTTCTTTGCTTATTTCTCCTGATCTCCACATCCCTCTGTCCTCCTGCACATGAGCTATTCATGAAGCGGATTACAACACTTTTAATGACCACCTGTTCTCACTGCTGCGCTGTTGTGTCATGCCAAGCCGAGCAGCAAGCATCTTCCTGGTATTAGGAGGGTCACAGTGCTAACTACTGACCCCTGTCTTCACAAACACACAGCTGACAGTCCAAACAAGCACCACAGGCGATTCTGACAAATAAACACTGGTTGTTTTATTATTTATTCAACATTTTTGTTTCAATCCTATACAAATTAGGCTAATACTTTTGCAAGTATTGCAATATCAATCTGATATCAATATTGATGTTTTTTGAGTTAAATACTTGTAAATCCCCTACTATAAAGAATTTTACCTTGCCGCAGAAAGCGCAATATTGTTATCTTTGCGCCACTCCACTTGAACTGATCTAACAAATATTTGTGCAGATACTAAAATTAAAAATGCATTTGAAAATTAGATAATTTGACATTTTAACATATTTTTGCATGACCATTAATATTTTTTTTCAATATTTTTAATCAGTGTATTGATATTTTGGTACTGATCCACCCATCACTAGTGGACCCCTTCTTATGCCGAATATCTCATTCTTACTTCAAGTCAATTAGATTCTTAACTTACATTTCTCAAACCTTCACAGCTCAAGTGATCTCATAGAAAACAATTTGCCAAATGAATTTGCTGCATGCACACAGACAAGCCCAATTTTATATGATAATATTAATTCATCCAATCAATAAACAATCTTTCTAAGTTTCAATTACTCGCTGATGTGTCAAAAATTAAGATGTTGACAAATCCAGTTAACAGCACAGTCTAGGATATTTGTATTGATATATTTTCACAATTCCTGTTAACTTTTCTATTTTTAAGGGCAAGCAACTGAAAAGTGATTTGTTTCAGCAGTGCTTCCTCAGACCACTCATCCACTCATTATTTTGTATGCTTTCTCCATCTCCTTCTGTCTATCCCTCCCTGTCTCTCCCTCTGTCTATCCCTCCTTAACTCTCTCCTTCTCTCCATTCCTCCCTCCCTCTCTCCTTCACAAACAGGGACCAGGATGAGGCTGAGTGGGCTTGTATAGAGGGCCAGGGCTGGGTGGTTAAGTAGGTGGTTAAAACTGCAATTAGCATCAGAATGGCCTCATATTTGTGTCGAGAGTCAACATTAGTTCATGTTGAATTGAACTTTCTCTCTCTTACACAAGACAGGAGCACAGCTACACAAGTCTTGCTTTAATGTTTATATTCTGTAAATGAAGTGACTTTGCATGGTCCATTTGGCATTAACTTTCTCAAGAAAATATTGCATTACTGTCAAGTATTAGACAGCTTATTCAACTCATCTGTCAGCAAGCAAGATAAAATTATTATGTAAGTGAAGCAATATGGAAGTAATTAGGATTCTAGAGTCATAAACATTTCTTTACAGTGAGTAAGCAATCCAAAAAATATGATTCCATTAAAATCTGAATCAGAGTATGTTTTATTGCCATTGGCAGTGATCAAAATTCAACAATGAGACACAATATAAAGCAATGTCATTGGGTAATACATTTGGTGCTCTAACACTGACCACCGTGCCAATTATTGAATACTGTATGTCCAATGTAATCTCTACTTGCAAAGTTGTAATATATAGACATGGCTTCTTAACTGATTTAGTTGCATAATAAGTGGTAAAAATTTAGAAGATTTACTGTATGTGAGACAGCCACTGGTTGTGATCCATACGCCCGTACTTGCGCATCACTGATCTCAATCAATCAAAATGTGTTATTTTGTTATAAGGCCAAGTGTTAGCAGACAAGGAGCCGGTGGAGCAGAGTGGAGGGATGTGTGAAATAAAAACATACTCTATTCTTTCCTAATACTTTGGATGATTTCCCCTAATTCTGTACACCCCCTCGGGCAACCATGTGGCAGTATGGGACCTACTTGCCCACTCTAGCAGCTCCCCAGCTGTGGAGCACATGGCGGGGCAGCCCCTCTGCTCTGTCCTCCATATGCCGGGGTCCTGGGTCCAGGCTGTGAGCGCGGCTGCAGCACATGGGAGGGCGGCCGGGGGTCTCTGTATGAGTTTGTGGAGTGGTGGAGGGAGGGAGGAGGGACAGTGGTCTAGTATTGTAAAGGGCAAGACAAGGGCTGAGCAGGACGCAGCAGGAGGGAGGGGTATGCTTTCTAAAGAGTGATCAACTAGGGCTGCTTTTCTCACAGCCGGCTCGCTTTAACTGCTCTGTAACTCCTCCTCATGCACCCAAGTCCCCCTCCAAACCATGTCAGATTGATACACTAGTTCATACGTGATCTCCTTGACTTCTTGTATGAAACTTGATGCTATTCGTGGCCTCCTCATCTTCACACTTGTCCATTCAAGCCTCTGCCACACCGGATTAGACCCGAGCTAGTGCGTTTTGTCTTGCGATCATCTTCTCCACATCAAAGTCACTCATGAGTGGATGGTAAAAAATAGGAAGGGGGCCACGGATGAGACAAATCTCTTTGGCTTTTTAGCTGAACAATGCTTCTCATTTGAATGTGGCCTATATATTGGTGATCAGCCTTTTGAATGGTGCCCCTGATGAAGTGTTGTTTTTGACTGGAATACCAAAAGCCCCAGGGATACATTTTCCTCTTTTTGTCTTTCACTTCAAAGTTATCTGCAAAAGGACATGTCAGGGTAAAGAAACTCTGTTCAAATGGATGTTGTTTACCAAGTCAATCAGCATCAACTATGCGGTCACCATGGGGTGGAACATAAAGCATTTTTCAGGCATGAAGCTTGTTTTCAACCCAGACTCCTTGTAATGGGACAAACATTTCTCTAACTTTTGTTTCAGTGGAGACAGGGCCCCTCTGCTTTAGGTTATGAGGCACACCCCACCGGGCATTAACATATATGATCATCCTGTTTTTGTCTGCAGTCATGCATTGTGATTGCAGCTTATAATGGATAACATCTATAGGGTCACGCAGTTCATTCAATGACAAGTTTGCATTTCATGAGAACACTGCAGTTCAACTTAAAGACATGAATTTGTAATAATAATTAAAGTTAACACAATTTTACACAGTTATAGCTACGAAAAATAGCAAAAATAGCATTGGTTAACAGATAAAAAACTTACTAATTATTATGTAAATAAAATAAAATGGCTATTGCTGTTTGTACAACTCAATAAGAAATTATTATCATTAACATATTATTTTTGTCAAAAGATATTACTTATATTACTTGTCTACATTTAACAATTAACTGTAGAGAAGAAAGTATGCCCACTCTTTAGGAGTGTTCCACTGCTGCCCTCTTCTGTCACTGATGGTTATGGTTGCGGTTGTCAGTTTTAATAACAGGCCTAAATAACTAAGCATTATTTTCTGTAAAAAAGATAATGGACTTTTTAAGTAAGATTCAGACTTCTTAAAACATCTTTAAAATTAAAAAAGTTAACACAACCATCTAACTATGTGTGTTGCCTCTGTCCAGGTTTTCTGTTTTATCAGATAATGTTTTCTTTAATACACAATTAATTAACACATCATAATGTCACAACATCATTTTGGCTGTCCATTTTCAGCAATTTAAAGCAAGGTGCCTAGTTAATTGATTTATTCAGAATTCTGAAATGTAGAAAGCGCACCCTGTCACACCACTCTAAAACAACGTACCAGGTAAAAATCCATTAAAGAGCAGACTCTGGGAATTAAAGTAAGCAGCTGACCTATAGGCTCCAAACAATAACGATAGACAGTAAAAATCAAAGCCAAAGTTTACTCTTATGACAAAAGTTGAATTATGAATTACTTATTGTGCACAACACATATTGAATTGAATACACGTTTGCTTTTCTGGACACGTATTTATCAGATTGTATGGACTCATTTGTATACACAATTAATGGGGACCTGCCTCAATGCCTCAATTAAGGGAACAAAGACCAGCAGGTCCCCATGTTCCCCACGTAAATCCTTTATACTATTATTAGATAAATAACATCAAGTTCAGATATAGGTCAACATAGGTTATGGCCTGGTTAAGGTTAAACTGGTAGTTTCTATGATTAAGGTTAGGGTCAGTCTCCAGGAAATGAATGCAAGTCCATGTAGTAAGCATTGGAGCCCCAAAGTTTGGGCAAGTGTGGGTGTGCAATGCTAACTGACTTTTGCTGACCTCTTCTGACAGGATGGGGTACTACTGTAAAAAAAATTAATTCTAAATCTTGTTAGGCCTGTTTAACTATGTAGAAGCGCTGGAGTCAGCGGAACATTAAATTGTGTCAGTTGTATGTATATAGCATTTTTTCCTCTTTGTGCTCATAAAATAATGGACATATAACGCTAACCCTAACCCTTATCTTCAATGACCACTAGGATGTAACAACTAAATGGCGCAGACGTGCATTAAATGTGGTGTTGGAACTGCACATGAAATTAGGAGACCATAGACGCTGAAAATCTGCATGTTGACTTAAGCCTACATGAAAATAATGCCATACTGTTACTCATTCCAAGCAAAGCAAATACATTGTCATGGAGACATAAAATGTAGGCAAACCACCAGAAAAGTTACATAGTGCACCTTTAAGTATAAATAACTACTATATGAAGCTCATTTGTACCACATCTGCCTGCATGTGAAAACTTTGAATTTCAATGCACACATGTAACAAAAAGATTCACTGTGCAAAGCATGTCACAACAAACTTCTGAAGTAATCCTAGAAGTTAAACGCAAGCCAACAATTACAATTACAATTTCCAAATCACAAAATTAGACTATAATCACAAAACAGCAACATCAACAACATTATTTTGGCAACTAATATTTAAGACCATCCACTGGAATCTGTTTTGCTACAATAAAAACTCATGTGGGTAGTTTTGTCCCAAGAAATTTTTATGAATATAATTTGTCATCGATGTGTCAAAGCCTCACTGTTATCTCTGCACCATCAGCCCATGGTGCCAGCTCTGTGCTAAAAGTCAAGAGCATACCACAGAAAAACCAATGCATGACGCTTTAACTGCAAGGACACCTGTGGCAACATCAAGTCAATCAGGAAGTTACTCTTACTCACTTTGTCTAGCATTCAAAAATGTTATGAAGGCAAATAGAAATAATACAAATATTTTACTTTTAAAACAAAAAGAGGGGCTTGTTAACATTTTAAACGTTTGATATTTTTGTTGTGTCTTTCATTTCCTTTCCATGATTTATTAGTATGTGCTGCTGCTTGTTATTAGTGTCAGGATTAGATTCTTGTCAGCTCACACAATAATGAAATAAGCATAATGATAATAATAAGCTTGGAAATGTTTGTGGAGGAAGAGGTAGGTGTTGTGGGAGCGTTTACCTGAGAGGAACTGGCAAGGGCTGTTCAGAAGTGTTGACAGCACTTGGATGAACTGTGAAATACACATCATGGGTCAATGGCATTATGACAATAACAGGGAACTTTACCACACCTTGAACGTGAAGAGTTTTAGTTCTTTATCTATATGTGTAATTTTTTTGGTTTGTTTATTTTTATCCCATTTTTAGATATGTCGTGTATATGTTTTGCGTATGTCATTGTCCTCTTTTCTTACTTGGTCAGTGGTTAAATTTAGTCTTACAGTGAACCCATTTTACTTTGTTTAGCGTATTATTGTAAATAAGAAACACTTTACTTATTTTACTGTAAACAGTAAAATAAAAATAAAGACCAAGACAATTTAATTAATGATTTTGATACATAATAATTTAGAATTGCAAAAACACAAGTATTGTTCATATGGCAAACATGATCAGATGTAAGATATCAATCTTTCAAACCTGAACTGAGAAAGAGATAATGGCAGCCATCAACTGTGTTTGTCATTACGCAAGACTGTAAGTTTCTTACTGAAACAACTCCAACATCAATATTGTCTTTTTAATTCCTCACTATGCATTTCCCGGATTAACTTAATATTTTTGTGCTGAGTGAACTGTGCATAAATACCTAAAAAATGTTAAGTCGTCCAATGGGGACACAGAGTGATATGAAGTGATACGCCTGGCAGCCAATAGGAGTCATGTCTTCAGCCATAAAAGTTTGACTGGTGAGTTGTGTGCCCGGTTTGTGAAGGGCTGTGGACTATTTAAAGCAAACTTGTTCAGTCACCTTAACTTTTTCTGTAATTTATTCCAAATGAACCCTATGTACAAGACATCATTGTCACCTAAAAATATTAGTATTTGTGTAAATCTATATCAGATCGTGCCTCATTTGTTCCACATGTATCTCCAATGTTGCAATGTGTCCCTGTCAGCTCAGAGGAGACAGGCTGTCTGGTGAGTTCAGGTGATCATTATCTAGCTGCTCAGTGGACAGAGCTCACTGCTGTTGGTGGTTTTTCTGTATGTGGGTGGCATGAGCTGTGATATCTGTAAGCTTCAATACTCCACTCGCCTGTGGGCACTGGAAACCCCCACTCATCACTTGTGTTTTGACACCATCACCATGTTCCAGCTGTAACAAAAAGCACACAAATGATTTATATGTTATTGTGCATTATACCTTGTTTAATTGAACAATATTGGAAATAGTGTGTTCATATGCATGCACACTAATAATGTCAGTTCTATATCTCATTAAAAATTAATCTTAATACCAGCAATATATTTAAACATGTTTCTGGTAACCTATTCATTTTTTCATTTTAAGTTTAATGAAAAAGCAGAGATAAAAAGTCTCTCTGCTCTGAAGTTGGCAGCGTTAGACGTGTGTTGGTAAATATAGCCAGGTGTGCTCAATACAACTTGGACTTGAAACGGGCGCACTTGGAGATGGATCTTTGATTGTAAGGGAATATTTGATAACATTGCATTCCCAGTCCGTTATCCTCATCTTCAACCTGATACTTGTAGCGAAAAAGTGTGAGAAACTGGAGGACATCAAAGTTCAAAGCGCACGGTGTTTGTGGGAGGAGTGTGCACCTGCAGATACTGACTTCATTGACACAGAGGCACCGTGAATTACGCACCTTAGCCAAGAACGCGATGGAGAAGTGCCCAGCCGAGGAGGGAGCGCAACTTTTGGACATCAGCTCCAACTCGCCCCCGGAGGAGCCCAGCGGTTCAGAGGAGGACCCGGGTGCGCTGAAGAAGCCGCCCTACTCCTACGTGGCTCTCATCACCATGGCCATAAAGGACAGTCGAGAAAGGAGAATGACTCTGAGTGAGATTTACGACTACATCTCGTGCCGGTTCCCCTACTACGAAAAGAACAAGAAGGGATGGCAGAACAGCATCAGGCACAACTTGTCTCTGAATGAGTGCTTTGTAAAGGTCCCGAGAGAGAACGCTCGGGATAAGAAGGGACATTACTGGATGCTGGACCCCGCGTTTGAAGACATGTTTGAGAAAGGAAACTATAGACGGAGGCGCAGAGTGAGGAGACCCTACTTCAACCCTGGAGTGCCATACCTGCCTGGGACCACAGTGGACTACGATCCGCGGTACCTGCACTCTTGCGTGAGTAGTCACTGGAGCCAGACGCCCGGGTACCAAACATCACCCAGTCTAACCACCAGCGGAGCGCTCAACTCTTTCTGCCCCTCGCCCCAGTGGCACCACGCGAACTACGGGACCTTTAAGCACCACCCAGTCGCCCTGGTGCACCACAGCAGTTGTCCTTATGGCGGAGTGACGCAGCCCGCAAGCCCAGAGGCAGCCAGCGTCTCCGTTGCATGCAGCTACCATCAGTTCACATCTTTCCCCGCTTACCCAGATGCGCCACTTTACAAGTAAAATAAGCCCATGGACTATAGCCTTTTGTTCAGAGACTGTTGTAATGTAGGCCACAGTTGACTGGTTAAAAAAATGTGTTTATGAAATTTGTTCACTATTTGTTTTGTGTTCATGTGACACAGTTAAGACTCGTCTCAGAAAATACAATCACCATAATTAAGTTTAAAAAAAAGAAATTCAATTGTATTTCATTTATTCTTGCATTCGTAGCCTACTGGTTTTGCAAAGTAATTTATTATTTCAATGTTTTTGTTATTCCCATTTCTAGAGCTGCTATGCAATACTTCGACCATACTAAAGCACTAGAAGTTAGTGAATTAATGTTTACCTCAAGTAAATTGTTATTCGTATTATCACTGTTGAAATAAAAGTTTTTTTTTAATTTGAGCTAAACTCTTCCTTTTAGACTTTAAACGCATGCCATTGATAAACACAGACCAACAATGTGTAGCTTTAAGTTAACATTCAAATGCAAATTGTTAGCTAAAAAGTTTGGGATTCTTATTTGAGTGCACATTTATTATTTTGAGCGCAGTGAGTGCTTGCGTAAGTTGTTTCATTAACAGTAAATATAACGCTTAAGTGCATCTCAAAACGTCAATTCTAATGAATAATACATTACCTTGATATAGTAATTGTGCTTTGAGTAAACATGCAAAAAAAAAAAAAAAGTGACATGACCACACGAGGCCATGCGGCGGGTTCACGAGGGCTCCGTTGTCAAGGAAAACGGTGACGTGTTTCCGTTTCCGAGTGTGGGGCGGAACAAAGAAGAGCTCATTTTGCCGCGTGCGCGCTCGCGCTGATTAGCGTCTGTATCACCACACTTTTGCAGTTTACTAAATCGAGTGTGTTTGCTTTTGATATGGAGGCGTTAAATCAGCTTCTGGTGGAGTATCCGGAGTTAATGTTCAGTGGGATGGGCGCCACAGCAGTGGTGGCTGGAGGGGCGCTCATCTACAAACTGTCCTCCAGGTAACTTCACAGGACTCGTTGCAGTAGCTTTTTACTATGTTTGTGGGAGTGATTTAATAAGTTGTCCGATGATTATAGTGTTCCATCCTCTAAAGGATCATGTGTCAATTTACAAATTAATAATGCATATGTGCAATCTATTATAGCTTTGTATTGTATTTCTTGTGCTAGCCTCGATGCTAAACGCCATCAATTACCTCTACAGCACCATTGTAGTCAGTGACCTAAAGTTGTAACCTTCTTGCGACCTATATAGGCTTATGTAAAGTTGTAAGGCTATATAATACTTACACTTTTATTATTTACCTGCGATAATTTTTTTCCACAACCCTTCTGTCTTCACAGAAAGAAACCGTCCCATGCCAGTGTGAACTGCTGGTTCTGTAATCAGAACACTGTGGTGCCCTATGGGAACAGGAATTGCTGGGACTGTCCGAACTGTGATCAGTATAATGGCTTTCAGGAGGTACATTTCATATTTAAGTGTTCACTTTCATTTGTTTTGGAGAACAACTTATTTATTTTTTTTTAGAATGGAGATTACAACAAACCTATCCCTGCCCAGTACATGGAGCACCTGAACCATGGTGTTTCTGGGAGCCATCCATCTCCAGATCCTCCAAAAACCCTGCAGTGGGTGAACTGTCAGATGCTGCTGTGCAGAAAGTGCAATAATAACCAAACATCAAAGATTAAGCAACTAGCGTCATTTATACCAAGAGATGATGTATGACCTGGTCTCTTACTGTTAATTTAGATGAAGTGTATGGATTATGTTTTAAAGTTTGTTTTATTTTATGTAATAGGAAAATTATGATGAAGAGATTGAAGCCTACAAACATCATCTTGAACAGACATACAAGCTGTGTAGGCCATGTCAAGCTGCTGTGGAGTACTACATTAAATATCAAAATCGTCAACTTAGGTCTGTGTTGCTGAACCATCAGCTTCGACGCAGTCGTGACACGGACAAGGGTTTTATAAAGGTCTTTGTAAAAATCAAGTTAAATCAAGTGTAATTTTAATAACAAATCTATAGTATTAATTATTTCTCTCTTTTCTTTTTATAGAGCCCTTATAGTGCATCATGTCCTACAGCAGTAATCCTTCTGCGAGTCCTGGCCTTTCTTATTGTGTTTTTTTGTTTGCATCCTGTTATGTTGATTTGGCCGACCCGTCCACCTCACCCAGTGTCAGTCCTCCACAGTCTGCTCTCAACGAATCTGCTTCTAAAAATCAAAGCACTGTGCACGTTTGGCAAGGCATTCTTCAGCTGCTCCCAGAACAGACCATTGAAAAGTCCAAGGCAGTGTTGCAGTATGGGAAAGACAGTCAGATGGCTGTAGCGTCTCTTGGCTTGTTGACTTGTCTCACCGGTATTTTCCTAGCAGGACCCACAAGGTAAGATTTTTTTTCTAGACAAAACACATGAGAAGAACTTACCTCTCTTAGATGACCTGTGTATTTCTTTTCAGGTTGAGGAGAATTGATGCGGTGGCGTCAGTTTTGTGGTTTCTGATCCTTTGTCTTCACATGGCTGAAGGTTTCAGGCCTGGTGTCTCAGACTGGACAGATACAGCCAAGGTCTGCGCCATGTCCACCTGTTGTCTGGTCAGCTTTGGTGCTGCTGTGGCCACTCGCAAACCGCTGGTTTCAAGAAGAGGCAGATACCGAAGGTCAGAATCTGAGCACTAATGGGTTTCACAGGTGACTTTGGGTTAGTGGCTATTGGATATCACATCTGTATATATATACTTTGCAAAAGCTACATTAGTACTGAAAGTGCCACACCTGTGTGACAGCTCTGAGAGCTGAGGTGATCCAAGACTTTCTTCTTTACATTACATCATGATATAATCATGTTAGACTCATTCATAGCTTGAGGCAAATCTGAGAAACTTGTCCAGTTATTGTGTGTTACTATTTGGAATCTCCAACAGTATGGTGATTACATCAGGTTTTAATAATTTTACCTTTTAACTAGTTTAAGAGGTTTTTTTGCCAAACACTTCACATGCTCATTTTAACATTATTTTTTGACAGCATGAAATTGATGATTTCCAAATTAACCTGTTGTGAATGTTATGACCAGAGACTAACTTAGTTTGTCATCTTGTAGGGCTACTGTTTTGGTATAGACAGAACTAACTTTGGTTGGCCATTTTGATCTTCTCTTGATTAAACTGTACTGAAAAATTTGACTTCCTGACTAATATTGTGCCCAGCTCACTACTAATGTCTTGCATGCGCCCACTAACCTTTTCTTTAAGGGTGGTGAAGACTGTTTGATAGTTATGTGAAATTGATTCATTTTTATACCTACTGTATTTTCACAAAGTACTGTGTGTCCTCCTGTAAATGGAGTTGTTTTTTGTGGAAGTGTGTTGGTGCAGTTTGTCCAGTTGTTTAAGACAAAAAAAATGCAAAGATTCTGATTATTCTAGTCTGGTAAAATTAAGTAGTTGATTGTTTTCAATAAAATTCATTCGAAAATGTTTCTACGTGACAAACTGCATCTTGGAACTTGACAAAAATGGCATTGTTTGTTTTGTCGTTGCCAACGTTGTTATGCTGTGATTTTTATGTTAAAGTAATCGTCTGTATGATAATTAATAAGCTAGAATCTAGCTAAGAGCTAGATAAACATTAGCTGTATGCTAGCATAAACATTATGGTATGTATTGGTGCCACAAATTTTAACTACCTATTGCTGAATGTATTAACCTCCTTTTATATGTGAGTAACCTTTTTAAATGTGATAGTGCCATAGTATAGAACAAGTTGAGGTATTTAGGAAGTTATCACTTTGGTATTTGCGTCTGCAAGGATTATGACACTACAATTTACAGTATTTAATCAGCGTTTAGTATTCAAAGTTTAAATAGCTTTAACCAACAATTCTTTATGTACAATGTACTAAATTACTTTAGTAATGAAGGAATAATGGTTTGGACTTTCCTCTTTGAATTTAACATTGTTTTATGTAAACAAATATTCATAATAAACGTGTAGAAAAATGCATTTTTTCTTCTCTGGTAATTTTTTCTGTACTTGTCAAACAATGTTGCAGGGGTTGTAACCTCTTTTATATATTATTAAATGTACACTTTACAAGCCTATGCAGGCATGGAGATTGAAAGCTCAAACTGTCTTTTGCTTGAAGCTTTTGTGTGCAGCTGCCAAATAAATGACAACTGCAGCAGCCAAATGTCAGATGCTGCCATGTCTTTCCACACTGTTCTACAGTTTGCGACATACTTGCCATGTTTTTTCTGCTGAACTCATCCCTGTATCTACACAAATGCCTAAAGTATTTGCATATAAAGAAAAGGATAACTTTAAATAATAAAGACATATTGTAGACTCTTTGCATTTTGTTTTGCAGACATTTTTCCAGTGGTTTCCAGCCTCCGTTGTCTGTTTCTGACCTGACAGACTCCATTGTTCTGTCTCCTCCACCCAATCTTTGCAAACTCATAAAGCAACAGAGTCCACAGGAGCGCAAGGCCTCCCCCACATCACTCCCGGGACGCCTCAACAGAGCACTCAGACTTGGGACTATTCCAACCCTCACACGTACTGGTAATTTGTCTTTTTTCTTCTAGTTTTGTTTTGATCAGCTAGTGTTTAATTACCTCTGGGGACATTTGATTGCCAAATTTAGTACCACAATGTGTAGACAATGGATGTTATAAGCTTATTATTAAAATTAAAATAAGGGATACTTAAAATGTTGTGATTTTTCAGATTCGGGTTATCTGTTCAGTGGAAGCAGGCCAACATCTGTTTACAAGGACTCCCAATCTTCAGGTGTGTGTGTATATGTATGTGTATGTATATATATGTATATACGTATATGTGTATATTATATAATTTACTTGCTATCTTTAAAAAATGTCTGTATATTAATACCATTCATTGTCTATACAGATTATTTTTCGCTCAAATCTGGAAGCCGGCCCTCGTCCCCTGGTCCCTCCCCGACCCCCTCTGTGGCTGGGTCTGTCACCTCCAGCTCTGGGTCAGCCCGGTTCCGTAGACCCCTCATCAGCCCAGCTCGGCTCAACATTAGCGGTCAGAAACTGAGACTTTTTTCCACTGAGAAGGAGTCGACCCTCAGAACCCCGCCTGTGTCCCCGCCTGTGTCCCCCTCACACCTGGGTCATGAGCCAGCATCTTCAGTCTATAACACCTGCTTTTCTTCAGACATATTCCCCCTGCACAGTCAAAATGGTCAGTGTTTCCCCTATTCATGGGTTTCAGCTTCCTGTTATAGGTGACATTTTGAAGACTTAACTGTTAAAACATATTTTGTTGTTTTGTTTTCATGATGTGAATGGTCTGAATTTTTCATCATTCTGAAACGTGGATATTAATTTATACGTAATGCTAGTTAATGTAACACATCTACCACTAGGTGGGGCCATTTGAGGGCCATTAAATCTGAATAACTTGTCAATCTGCTGTATAAAATGATAAAAACATAGCTCTAAGCTACGCTCACAAAGCTCTTCTTTATGATAATTAAGTTCTTGGTTTTTGTGCAGATTTTTCATTTATCCGAGATGGCAGCATAATAGAGGAGGAGAAGAAAGGAAGCTCTTCTGATTCCTCTGCCTGTTTGGTCGACACTACAACGCAAGGGCCAGACACGAGTTCTACAGCAAAAAGTGAGTCTATTGCAGTTTTAAAATGAGAAATTAAGAATTGCTCTTTCAGTTAAATTAGTCTTACCACTTGCCTATGCCACCTATACAAGGCAATCCAGAATAGTGGTGCTCTATTGAAAAGAATGATAAGAGTACCTTTTATTTATCCCACAAAAATGTCTAGAATAGCAGCAGATTAAAATGCATGCAATCAAAAAATACTGTTAAATGGTTAGATAATTTTGAGTAATTAATAGACAAAAAGTTGTAAACTAAAATAAAACGCAACCTTGACTATGTTTAGATGCACATTAAAAATCTTACTTACCAAATCTGATGTAAGTAATTACTAGGGACTACTATCAAAAAGAAATCAGATGAATCTGCAGTTTACATGTTATTTTAATCATATAGCTCCAAAAATCTGTCAATAATCTGATTTTAAGTGTGTATGCAACTGCAGCCACTGTAAGGCTACTATCTGTACAATAACTTTAATTGGATATGACTATGTTTATGTCATGATGTTTGAACATTATAACGTCATCTCTTTTTTTTTTCTGCCTAGGTGTTTGGAGGCATGTCATTTGGCCAGGACTGTTACTAGCCAGCCTTAGCGCTAACTTAGTGTTTGGCTCCATTTATGTGTACAGTAACTGGAGATGAACTTCAACTACTGCTTCTGCTGCTGCAATGACCTAAATGCAGTGAGTGGTCCTTAGAAGGCTGGGTCTGATGATGTTGTGTATGTGCTCCATTAGGTCATATTTGATTTAGGATTGAAAAGGCTTCTCCTTTTCCAAGGCCTAAGTTGCATGCACATTTACTTTAGACACTACTATTGTGGCTTTTAAAACATGCTGTGAAATGTGCAATGACAAAGTACTGTTTTTTTCATGCTGCCATTGACGCGATTGTCTTAATTACCGACACTGATTGTACTTTAGGTTAACGATCTGATAAAGTAGCAAAACCTAGCCATATTATGCAGCTTGTTTTCTATTAACTCTTAAAACTTTTTCTTTTCTTTTCTACTTGTAGAGTAATCAGTTTGGCAGTATTTTCTTGATGCCAAAACAGTAAATGTGTTATGGAATTGGGTTTCTATAACCAACAGTTTTGTTAGGCATATGGAGAGTTAGGATCCAAATACATGTTAGTAGAGGCTAGCTGTGGGTCAAACATTTCATCCACATTTGAAGTATCACTTATTCACATAATTTGGTGTATTGATTTTGAAGTAAAGTTATGTATCAACTATATATTTGACTGTATTTAAGTGTGTTATATAAATGATAAAATGAATGTCAAATTTAAGTATTTGGCAGAAGCTGTAGTGCTTGTAGACACTTTTGGAATATGGAATGGCACGCATTTTTTTCAAGTGTGCTTGCATTTTCTATCTTTTTTTTCTTTTTTTGAGCCAAAAATAACATGTCTGAGAAGAATCAAAGATGCTACTGAAATAAAGTGACTACTTCTCCATTTGTACTGTATAAATGAAGTGTTTTACACTTTTTCTGAACAAAGTTTGTGCAAGTGTTCAATTGTAAATAAGGGTGTGGACACATAAGTTCTTATGCATATAGTGGTGCCTACTGAATCAAATAGTAGTTTATTTGATTTGAAAGGTTGCAATTACAATGACAACATTTGTCTTGATGTTTTGTTTTGTCTGATGCCTGAAAACATTTTAATAAATTATTTGTATCATAATCATTCTTGACAATTGACTTTCCTTTTTTAATTTTGGATAATTTTGTTCAATTTGTGAATTTCATAACTTGCAAAAAGTACATTTGCATTTGTACCTGGATAGCTTATTGTTACCACTTATCTATGATTTTTGTTCACACTTCATCAGGAATCAAAGTCAAGTTGTTTGTGGCTGTGCTGTGCTGGGCGAGGGGTGGTTGCCAGCTCAGTTTCTCTTCTTCCTTTTTATTAATCACTTTGTTTTCACCAACAGCTCTCAAGCCTTGTTTATCAAATAACATCTCTTTTTTTAAAAGAACAATGTGAATATTTATCCCTGCAATTTCCTCTTTATTGTACTATTGTGAGAGTTCTTCCACTTTTTTTGGAAAATACAATACAGTTTATACAGTTTTAACATTCACAGTAACAATCTTTTCTCTTTGGTTTGTTGTGAATGACTTTTTGCTGGTGAAGTGTTATGTACATAAGCAGAAGTCTGCTTCCTCTGAAAACAGAAGCAGTGCTCAGTTACAGTACCTGGAACTGCACTTGACCACTGCCTGTATTACAAGAAGAGAAACTATTTTGGGGCTGATTTGTCAAAGAGTTATTGAAGGCAAATATTCTAAGTAAATCTAAAATGTGTTTTAGATGGATGTGTAATGTAATGTTCCTCCAGTGCTTGGACATTGTTGATATCTCCACCTCTTCTGTATAAATTTGTAACATTCCTCCTGTCGTGGAAATTCAGTTAAATTCAGTTCAGTTAAGAACAAATTTGTATCTAAGGCTGATTATGTAACTTTTTCAAATGGAGGATCTGCCACCTACTTGGAGATATTTTTTTCTTTGCCTGGAGTGTTCCACAGTATGACATTAAAGTAAACTGTCTCCATGGTGACAAGCATGTCACCCCACCAGCCCAAGTTATAAGTCAGATCTGTTGAGAGAAGAAAGAATAACCTCAACTGTTTATCTTTCTGTCTTTTATTTTTTTCAGCCATAAAAAGCGTGTCATTGAATAATGCAAGATAGTCAGATTTAATGAACATTCTGGGCAAAGCAATAACATCTTCGTCCCTTTAATCATTTACTTTATTAGACCCATTCTTTTTGTTTCAGTGTGTGACTCCTTTTTCTCTGAGGATAATATTTAATAGTGTTTAAATTTCAACCTTGGCGTTTACCCGAATATGTTCCGTTCTATAAAGGCAGCAGGCGGTAGGTGGCGTTTTCAGCCGTCACAGCTGAACTTCAGCAGGGTCCCTGCGCCCTCTGAGAGCTGTAGGCAGGACGTGGTGCTCAGTCCGCCTCAGTGCAACATCACATGAGGATGGATGACAGCCCGCAGCGCACATGAACCAGCCACGGGGAGAGCCACAGCGTATGAACCGGAGCTTTTACCTGGGAACCAGCGCCAAACTGCGGATTATTAAGAATGCTACTGCGACGTTACAGAAATACAGCCTCCATCTTTTTACTGCACTAAAAACATGAAGAAAAGGTGACCGGCGGGCGCTGACAGGCAAGTGTCTGCAGTAACAGGTTGGCAGCGAAACGTCTTGTCATTTCGGATATGGAGCGACGCTGGAATTTCATCATTTTACGCATTGCAACAACCTGCAAAAAATCTATTGTATCAATTTAAAGAGATATACCAGGGTTTCAATTTCAAAACTAATTCAGGACTAATTTGCTTTGTAAATCGCCTACAATGTCTGTGAACACATAGCTAGATAGAGTGCAACTAAACCTATGCGTAGCCTATGTTGTAAGATAGTTAATTAAGGCAATAGCCTATATATAGCCTACTTTATTGTCTCTCATAGGGGGAATAGTTGGGCAAGTGCTGCTGCATAGCCTACATTCACCCAACATACAGCACACAACTTGCACTGTAGACACTGTAGCCTATAGCCAACATATCTGAGGTATACGGTTACAGACAGCCGGATATAACTAAATGTTGTTGTTATTTTAGTCATCATACTCCATGTTCACCTGCTATGACCTTGATAAACCCATCTGTAGTCTGCTTAAGAATAGCCCCTTTTAAACTTTATCTCTGAAGAGCCAAATCATTTTTTTTTAATCTCTTGTTTTCACTTAACCATGTAGATGTGTTATCCTTTTATAGCTACCTTTTTACTTGTGAATATTGTAATCAAAAAGTGCATATTGTAACCTCTGTCATAAGCTATCAAAACATTGGAAGCCACATCCCTACTTGCATGTCTCGTCATGTGAACAATGCTCATGACATAATACTTGTTTCTAGCTACTCAAGTTTATTGGCCTAATATCAACAAAGAAAAAACACAAAGTTACTATAAACCAATGTGGTACCATGCAGACACACAAACTGCACTAGTACCCCTGTTAATACTGGACACATTAACCTCACGTGTGTTTCCTCTTGTTTCAGTGAGCAGCAGCAGTAGCAGCAGTGGTGGTGCTTGGGCGCTGACGGTAAATGCATAGCCGTCACCATGCCCCCAGGGAAGTATGGGATGCAGGAGGAGTGGGAGAAGGAGGAGGCGGGGGACCAAAAGATCATGATGGACTTCCTGCTGCCCACTGGGATCTTCCTCAAATTCCCAGTGTCTCGGAACGACACCATTAAAACCATCAAAAAGGTACAGATGTGATTCCTCATCCTATAGAACTGACAACAGACACCGGCAATGGGTTATATGATCCCCTATGCATCTGCTATAGGAACTGTCCCTGTCACGAATCTGCTGTAGTCAGGCAGTATGGCTCTGAAAAGATGACAAAAGTCTTACTTTGTAGGGCAATACAAATACTAGCAAATATAGAAGCTATAAGCAAGCTCAGCGTTTTAAAAGAAAATAAGCATGATTTAAAATATCTGCGTTATTTATTAGAGCATAAATTATTTTGTCTTAAAAACAAGTAAAATCAAGAAGACATTGCCAGGGGTGTTTCAATATTAAATTGTAGTGTTACCTCAAGTAAAAATATCACTCTATTATTATTTGCAATTATAAGAACTGTCAAATTCACTTTCATTCATATTGTCTACGTTTGTAGTGAAAATTGAATTCCCAATATGTATTTTAAAGTTTGTTTTACTTATTTTGACTTAAATGTTACAATGATTGATTAACTGAATAATGTTGACATCCCTAGTCATTTGTTATTTTGAAAGTCTAGAGTAATGCATATAGGGACTCTTTTTGCCTTCATTTGTTAATTTGTAAGTATACCAAAATATTACCATTCAAATAACAATATTTGTTTCCGTATGGTGCAGCCCTCAAAGTAATTTAAAACAATACATGTTTATATAGCCTTTGTCATATGATTTTTGTCTGTCTTATTATATCAAAACATTAAATTGTTGGTTGTTGCTTTCTGTGAAAAAGTTTAAAGCAAAGGGAGCTCAGTGCATCTTTTTGTAAGCAGCCAAATGGGTCTGCTGTCTGATGGGGATGTGCCATTGAAAGTGCTAGTTTCTATGCCAACAGTTCTGTGCTCCAGCCTGTTTGATTTTGCTGTGTTAAGGGCTGATACGCGAAGAGGAGGCTGTTAAGATGATTAAGAGATTAGATGTCGTCAGGCTTTCACAAGGAATGTATAAAAATGTCCAAAAAGTGACAGAGCTACTCCAGGATGTCCCCATTTTGCAAATGGAGTAAATTATAGAAATTAATTTTTTTGCTTTTAAAGAGAGAAAGCTATTGCTTTGCCTTGTATAGCCCCAAGTGCTTGGTGATGTGAAGTGTAAAACGGATCTCTTCCTATGGTTTTATATTGTGTTGATTATTATTTTTTTAATTATGATTGTGACATAAACACCTAAAAATTAGCATTTGTATAGAAATGGAAAACTGTTGAAAATGTGCATTTACTCAACTTAAACATGAATTGTTTTCTTGGAAATATCATGTATGAAAGAAGTGTATTATTTCATACAGAAGATGATCACTTCTCAAATCAGCCTCCTATTTTTGCTGCATTAAAATCAGTATTTGTTGTTTAGCAACATTTCACTTCACTTTGAGTAACTGCATGAATTCATAATGAAGAAATTGTTTATTTAGAATAATTCAGATGTAATAACTACTTACTGTAGTACCCTAACCATTACCATTAATTATTAAAAGTATTTTCTAAAGTTGAATTTTCTTTAGAAAATACTTGTTCACCGTGAAGTACGTAATTGTTCATGCTTTATTAAGCTTAATTAAAGTGTAGTTATTATAAAGTGTAGCTTGTTATTCCTGCCAACAGATGAAAATTTGCATGTATGGCTAACTCATTAATTAACACTTACATGTTAATTAATGTACTCTGTCCCATATTTAATAAATAAACATTCAAACTCTTATTTATTTTTACCGGCTAGTGCCTAGTAGTGTTGAGCAGTAATTCTTGAAGCTGCTGTTTTATATTAGACTGATTTCACTTTATGTGTGGATAAAGTTGTAGTGAGTTCATTGAACACAGGGTTTGGCAGAGTGCATGCTTTTCTCACAGTTGCCTTGTGTTTCAGATGGTTTGGAAGAATGCCAGAAGCGAGGCCTTGTTCTCAGCTCTGGGCGACCCTGATGCTTATGTCTTCACCTGCATTAACCAGACAGCTGAGCGAGAGGAGCTAGAGGAGGAGTCCCGCCGCATCAGTGACGTACGCCCCTTCATGTGTGTCCTCAGACTAGTAGCCAGAGAGGGAGACCGTGTGGAGAAACTCACCAATGCTCAAATCAGCCTTTTAATCGGAAAAGGTCAGCAGCACCTTCTAAATCATACATTGAAGTCATGCATCAAGTATTATGATGGGTTTGTGCTTTTAGTGGAAGCTTCTTGTGCAATTGACTAAGTTTAAGATTAGATAAGCGAGTCCCCAAGTGATCAGAGATCTCAAGTGTTCTTGTTTGAGCAAGTATAAGGCCACATATTAATAACACTGAAACCACTTTTATGTTGTACTGGCAATTCCATTGTTTTGTGTAAAAAAATTAGTTTTTGATTACATTTGTGGTATCAAAATACTTATCGGACATCAAGCCTTTTCCTTAGTATTTAATTTGAATTTTAGTGTTGCAGCAACACTGCAATAAGTTAAAACTGTTTAAATAAGGGTTAAAATGGCAAATTGTCATATTGTGTAAATAGGCTAAAACAAAACAGTCAATCAGTTACAAATGGTCACAAAAGAATAATGTTTTTGTCAAGCTGCTTAGCATATACTGTTCATTCAGAAATCTACATCTTTCAAAGTTTTACTCTAAAAAAAAAGTATCTTTAAAACAAAAATTTTTACACTACCCTGCATTACCCCAGGTCTGCATGAGTTTGAAGCCCAGAAGAACCATGAGGTGAATGAGTTTCGGACAAAGATGCGAGCGTTTTGTGAGGAGAAGGCTTTGGACCGGCAGCTGTTGCCATGGCACCAATGGATGGAGTACAGTTTCCCATGTGACCTGGAGCCCTGCTGCTACCCGCCTGACGAAGGGAGCAACAGCAAGATCAAAAACACCAAAAAAATCTTTGTCAACATAAAGTTTGAGTCATCAGATGTGAGTGCATGTCTTTGGATTGAGCTCCGAGTGTTTGCACATTAGTTAGTGGAGTTTGAATCTGAGGGGCAAAGTGACATTTTGGTCAAAAGTGTTTAATGCCCATTCACTGTAAAACATCACAAACGTATTCCAAATCATTTGAGTTGTAAAAATCTCAAACTTTATATTTTTTGTGCTTGAAGAATGTAAGAGCTATTCCCTACTTAAATTTACTTAGAAATGTGACTTTGTGTAAAGCGGGCAAGAAAAAAAAAACATCTTAAAGTGTGTACTGTTGTCCCCATACACATTTGTGGTCATCCTTCGATGTTTTCTACTGCAGGGTTGGGAATCCCAAACACTGCTACACCGTAGAAATAAAAATCTGAATTGTGTTTTCAATGTAAATATCTGGAAATTCCTTTTTTACCTTAACCTTTAGCGTTAACCTTTAAACTTTGCCAGTATGAAAATGACCTGAACTTGCCAATCACAGGAGAGCTTCATGCTGCAGCAGGATCCCCAGGACATGCCAGTGTCTCTGGTGAAGAGTGCTCTGAAGAAAAAGGCCACAGTTTTCCGCTCAATTCGACAGGAGCCAGGGGACTACACCCTCCAGGTCAACGGCAGGTGGGACTTCATCTACGGGGACCACCCTCTCTGCCAGTTTAAAGTAAGTTCGCTTAATAATTCACTTTTTTTTCAAATAATCACAAACGTTAAAACATTCTTTCAAATGTTGTCTCTTTTCTTATTATATAGCTTGAAAAATTGTTGAAAAGAAAACAAGTATAGCAGATGACACCATTTTAAAACACAGCTGACAGTGATGTTGTATAATAGTCTTATTTAAGGTGACCGAGGGGCTTTGCTGTGTGTCTGTGGTTGTGTCAGTGACACTTGCCAAATTTGTTGTGGTTTTATGTCTGGACACAATGTACCAATATTTCTTTAAGAGTTAAAACAATGAATGGTGAACATTAGATTTAAATTAGTAACTTAAATATAAGGGCAGATTCAGTAAAGAGCACTGCATAACTATAATGATATTCATACCAAATTAAATGTTTTGCTTACTTAAGATCATCTTTACAATTATTATGATGCACAGTGCTTATAATCACTGGCCATAGAGGAAACGAGTCTCTGTATGCACATATATGCCCAACACATAAATAGTACATATATTTTGTAATTCTAATTTAATGTTGTCTCTCTGCAGCCTTGGTTCACTATATTTTTTGTATGAAGTTTTGAGTGTGTATTCTAGGAAAATCCCTTTTTGTAAATTTCTTGATAATATCCATTCATCTGACACCTGTGAACTGTGAACTGAACCCTAGTGCCCCACATAAGATTCACTTCACTAAGACCTTTTCCATTTCCCCTTTTAAGAGAACCTTACTGTACTTACTATGCATATGCAATGTCCTTATGTTTCTTGTAAACGTCCTCATGTGAAAACCTATTTTTGACAGTTCCCCTGCTGGTATTTTTTATTTCTCTAAACTCAGCAAATTCCCATTGTGAGAAAAAAAGTTTCAATATGTAACTGTAACCCACTTTGTCACACATGAATTAAGTTGTTGAGTAAAGACTAAAGCAAAAAATGCAATTTGATAGTTTTTCAGCTTTTGATTTGCATTTTCTGAAAACATCTCATTTGTAATTTTAAATCATTGTCATATCAAAAGTGGGTGGGATAAAGGCATTAGTGGCAGGAGTCTTCCATGTTGATTTTGAAACCCCTTGTACCTGTAAGACTGACTCATATCAGTCAGTGCAGCAGCTGTGCCCTGGGAACTCCATTTATTGACATATAATGAGATCAGGGCTACATTAAGCTACTGCAAATGAACAGCCTGGAGGAGCTAACCAAGGCTGCCACATCACACACGTCACACAGGACTCTAATAAACTCTAATAAACTCCTATGCCATTTTCTTTGTGTCTTTCAGTATATCTTTAACTGTCTAAGAAATGGCCAGAACCCTCAGCTTACTGTGGTCCACCACTCGACCATCACGAAATACCAGGAGGAGCAGGGTCGAATGTGCAACCAGGTTTTTAAAAGCCGCTCTGTGTCCAGACCCCCTCCACTGCCTCTTAAGAAAGTAAGACGTCAGTCAGTTTCTGGGAATAGTAGTATGAGCCATCATTGGTTTATTTGTGCCCTGAATATACCAGTGTGTATGTGGTACCATCATGAAAGTGTGTATAGAATTCCATTCATCAAAATTCTTCTATAAATGTACATATTTGTAGTGTGTTCATTCTGTTTAGGTTTATTAAAAGAGCTTATTTTAATTTTAACAGTCTTTGCGCTTGCCATAAACGGCCTACTTTCTAATTTAAATTTATTTGTAGACCTGAATGTTCTCAACTGCTGCCAGAAACTTTTCTAATCTACAAGGACCAGACTGCTTCCTTTGTTCAAATAAAAAGGCTAGACTATTTGGCATGTTCACGCATTATGAAAAATCTGATTGGGTTGGTTTTTGATTGGATAAAACCACTGATTTGTTCTGATTTACATCATTAGCAAACGGCAGTAACTTGACCACTTAATGGAAAATGAAGAGGAGAGCAGCAATGGAACCTCTCAGATTTTGCTTACTCATTTAATGCTTACTTGAGACTTTTGCTGAGTTCAGTTGTGTTACAGTATTATAGTGATAGTAAAATTGTCACAAAGAAATTAACTAATAAAACAATGCAGTGTCCTAAAACTTTATTTATTTATAATATTTTTTATAGATTGAAATTGGGGGAAATTATCACTTTTATTTACATTTATTAAATTTTTATTGTCTGTGCTTCTCTTTACTTATTTTCACCAAAAATAAATGTTTGTATAACTGGTTCACATTATTGTTATATTGAATTTACCACAAAATAGAACTTGTTGATATGATGAGTTCAATTTTTCTTAGCATGATACTAATTAGTAAGTAATTTTTCAAATATTTCCTTTTCAGCAAAATACGTCGTCTCTATGGTCCATAAGTGAGCCGTTCCACATTCAGCTACTGCAGGGGAGCCGCGTGAACGCAGATGAAGGCATGAAGGTTGGTGTGGTTTGGCGGGACCCGTTTCACTCAATGAAATGTGGAAATCTGCTGTTTACCAATATCTCGTTTTCAGTTGTAGAAACGCATCCGACTTTGACATGTAAATGACAGGGGTCACATGGTCCAGACCACACGTTTCCCATAATTCAACTAGTCGGTTGGCTTAAAACATCAAAACAGGAAGTGGGGAGGGCCTATCTGGTTTACACGTCTCATTCTTAGCTCTGGCTTCTAAGAAAAACACTTTATCTTGCAATGCACGTCTCACGTTACGCTTCTTTTTAAAAACAATGCAGACTTTCTGTTACTATAGCCTAGCTGTGTTGTGCTATATTATGTGTATGTGTCCAGTGCATTCACATTCACAAGTCTCATTTTGCTAAGTAAGTGTTTTTGCAGACGCTTAGACAAACAGGAAAGACTTTGAGAGCACATGTGTGGAATTCTGTCAATGTTTGTCTCTAAAATTCAGTTTCATAATTCACCACGTTACTGTTTAGTTGGGTCATTAGGTTCAGATGTACTTCCGGCTGCTGCTTCCAAAGCAGCGTGACTCAGGAGAAAGTGTTCTATCACTTAATCTACAACTGGCCACGGGTTAACTCACACCCTAACAGAAAGTGGACACTTATAGATACTATAGCTGTCTAGAAAAGTACATGTTAGGCATTTGTACTTATTCATGCATAATGCTAATACATGCAAACAACTGTAGCTGTAGACCTTTAGTTGTGTAGTCATTTAATCAGTCGATGGAGTCTTAGTCGACCGAAAATTTGTATTGTTGGCTCCTTTTATTTAGATTATAAGGATTTATATGGGACAACAGCAGAAAGGAGATCTTAGTGAGTGAGTTAGCTGAAGATTTGGTATTGTTTTGTGTTTATATGTAAAAATACAGATTAAATAAACTATGATTCCTAAATTTAATCTTTATATACATCCTAGTATTCTTTTCTGCATTAATTGTTTTACATGAACTCCCATGGATGTAGTCTTGAGAGAGCAGTTTGGCTCAGATATCCAGAGATATGCAATAGTTTTAAGAGCTTTAGCCACGGATCATTTTTAGTCGACTAATCAATTGGCAGGGCTTGTCTTTAGTCGATCAAGAATTTCTTTAGTCGCATACAAGCAGTGAAATGAAAAAAGTGAATCATATTTTTTCTATAAATATATTTATATTAATAATACAAATTTTAAAAATTCATATTAATAAACTTGAAAATGTGGGGCTTCCTGTGTGGGGTTCTGGATAGGACAGATTGTAAATTACATGTTTAAAAAATTTCAGGAAGTCTAATCACAAGTCCATAATAGATTGATACTGATGACCTAAATGATACGGGCGACTCATAAAATCATTTTACACTCCCTAAAATCAGTCCTGGTTTAGCTGTTTTGGGGGGCTTTTTTTTTCATTAGATTTTGTGACCTCAGACTCATTGCATAAATAACACAGGAAACTCTGAATCATCCTGAAAACTTAAACATTTGACAAACAAGACTCTTCACACTGACATGCTCATCTTCCAAACCACATTTCATGCCAGCTTGTCAACACATAGAGCTGGGCAATGTGTCAACATGATTCAAAACCAGTCACGCAATGTCTGGACGAGATATAATATGCATGTGAAGGGTATTCGTGTTCATACATCAGCCTTCTTCCGCTTATTTCTGTAGAGTGTTGCTCGTGATTTGAGCCTATAGTCTGGCAATTCAGATTGTTCTGGCATGTTTATTGTCTTTGGTGATCGTGTGCCCTAATTGTGTAGTAGTGCTTATTTTATGTAATTTTTTTGTCACTTGCAACAGCTGGAAAATGAAGAGATACAGTATGATGTCTTGATAGCAAACATCCTTTATTTATTTGTGATGTACCATTTTTCCAATTGTACCCCAGTAATGATTCCTCCTGACCAACTCTGCATTTATTCTGTCAAACATATGCCTTTGATTGGTCTTGTTGGTGGTGGCCAATATTTTTATTTTATATAGTGTTACAGTTCATTGAAATTGTGCTAAAATGTGCTTATAAATGCCTTGGTTGAGGTTCAAGTATCACAAAAACTGTAAAGGTACTTACAAATGTACAGAAATATCGTCTGTGCATGTTTAGAAGTTTAATGCAATCTTCCATATTTCTTTTTCAATTGAAGTAGTATCCATTTTGATATATCTTACACTTCTAGTTGCTATCCTCTTGTCTATTGAACTGACTGATACATGTTGCATTTCTCTAACTGTAAAGTAGTTAGTTTTACCTTTTATGTAATGTAATGTGTACTTTTGACTGTACAGCTGGTGGTCCAGGCGGGTCTGTTCCATGGCAGTGAGCTCTTGTGTAAAGTGGTGACAAGTTCAGAGGTCACGGTGTGTTCGGAGCCACTCTGGGACCAAAAACTGGAGTTTGACATCAACGTTTGCGACCTGCCCCGAATGAGCCGCCTCTGCTTCGCTCTGTACGCAGTCATCGAGAAGACCAAGAAGCCCCGTGGTACCAAGAAGAAGAACAAGAAGGCAGTAAGTAGCCTATGCAACAAGATGCATTTAAAAGAAAAGTAAAAACACTTAACTAATTTTTATCTTTATTTGTGCTATATGTTAAATAAACAGCAGCTGTAGACAGATATCATGTCATACAAAGCTCAAAAGGAGTAAGCAGACGTATCATAAAAAAACAAAAAATATTTCTTAACACTTCTAATATGATTAGGCCACATGTCTCACACTATACTTTTTGTGTTTTTTAATCAAACATGGAAGGGTTGAGTAAATTTAAGACAAATAAACAAAAATAGCAAAGTTAATTTTCAAGTAAATGTTTAACTATTGTAATAAGAGCAGAACATCATGGCAAAAAGGCAAGGATCCAGTAGAGATGTGCAATCTTAACAGAAAAATATGATCTATTTTTTCCCTAATGTTAATATTTAGCCAATACTATGGCAGTTCATCAGAAAGTATTGCACAAAAATGAATGAGCCGTAAATGTAAATACAAAAATGCAGTTTTTATTGCAGAGTATTCTAAGATAGCATATTTCCAAAACTATAGTTGCAATGTTATCAGCTTTTCAATATTGTATTTTACAGTGATAAATTTGTTTTATTTCTAACTGAATATACACAGTGAAAGGTAGACTGATGATTTGGGAACTGTTGTGGTACTTAGAGCATTCTAGAGCACTGTTTGTTTGTAGCTGCAGGTTTGTGTGTGTTGCATGTGTGTTGCATGTGCGTTATTTACTGCACTAAACAGCGTAGTGTGTAAATGTGTAATATCTGGTTGTGCAAGTATGTTCAGTGGCAAAGCTGTGGTCACAGTCTCATCCGCTTCTACGCTTTAATCTAAGCATCAGGAAGGAATCGGCAACAATTTCAAGGAATTTTAAATTTGTCTCTTCAGATAGAAATGTCGCTCAGTCACTCAATATGATAGTAGTCAGTTTGTCTGGAGTTTTCATCGTCTCGAGTCTGCTCAGCGGAGTGGATGGTTTTGTTATGTGTTGAACTTTTCTGACTAATATAACATGACTGTTTAGGTGTGTGGGTTTCGATGCAAATTAAAACATTTTCCAGTGATAGATTTTCAACAGCTTTAACTTACTTTCTTAATTACTTATTTAATCTAGGGAACACTTTTTTATGTATTGTGAAATGATCTAAGGTATTTGTAGTGATATATTTTAATAGTGGCCAACAATGGTAGCACAAACCCAACTTAAAATATTTTAAATCATTGCCAGATATGCAGCTATCATTTTATATTTTGAATAGATTCACTCACTTACCTTTTAATATGACATATGGACTAGTAACCTCATTTGCCACTTGCATCTAACCGGATGTTTCTCTTATCTTTACTTTTGTAGAAGTGGCAGTAGTTACTATAAATGTTGCTACAGCTGGCACGCCTACATTAAGTGTCTACAGTGTGTAGTATGAAGTACAGTAATCAGCTTCCTCTTTTCTGTACCCGTGGTCTGGTCGTGTTGAACCATGGGTCTATGACAAAATGTAAACAGCCCCCCACCCCCTCCAGGTGTTTGTTAGAACACTTCTGCTTTCACTTAAACTTCTCTATTTCTCTGCCCGGAACGCAAGAACGTTCCAGACATGACAGACTTCAGCTATTTTAAACTATAGTGACCTAAATGTTTTTATTATTGGGGTATTTTCTAGACAATATCACTGCCAGCTTCTGTTTGTTCAAATTTTAACTCTGGTTTTGAATATTTTTAATAACATTTTTTATTGAATTGACAATTTAATAGATGTAGGTTATTTGAGGTAGTTATTTTGACACATATACTCTCTTTAAAAAAAAAAATCATAATAAAGTAAGTTTTTTATTTATATAGCTCTTTTCACAGATATATGTCACAAAAACACTTTATAGAGCATTATTCATTCACTCCATACCCGGTGGGGGTAAGGTACTATTGTAGCCACAGCTACCCTGGGGCAGGCTGATGGAAGTGCGGCTGCCAATCTACGCTATCGGTCCCTCTGACCACCACAAGCACTCACGCACACACCACTTTCATACTAGTCAAGGTAGGTGAAGTGTCTTGCCTAAGGACACATCAACAGTTTTTATGACTGGTGCCCCATTGTGGCACCTGATTTTCCCAGTTGTCTCCCATCCAAGTACTAACCAGGCCCGGCCTTGCTTAGCTTTTGAGATCTGGCGGGATCAGGCTTGGATAAGCTGGTATGGCCACATACCATGTAAAACCTAGTTTCATGAAGAATCTTGACCCCCCCCAATATGTCTACATATCTAACTATACAATTCTAATTCACAACCTTGTGATGTGTGATCTCCTCAGGACTGCCCTATTGCCTGGGTCAACACCATGGTTTTTGACTACAAGGATCAACTAAAGACTGGAGAGTTCCTTCTGTCCACTTGGCCCTCGGTTCCCGGTATGAACAGACTTTTTATTTAGTCTAAAAGTGTCTCAACATGTTCGCAGCCTCCTCCAAAGCATCTGTGAGCAAACAACTCAATGTGGTATGAGCCACTAAACCACATTACATTACATCAATTAGGGATCTTTGAATTTCACGTTAAACCAGACTGAAAAACAGCTGCTCTAACTTTCCTGCTATTGGTTTGAAATATGCATAAATACAACCTACACAAGGTTTGGTTTGAACTTTTAGAATATTTTTGTGTCCCCATTTTTGTGTCTTTATGTCACAGATGACAAAAGTGACCTATTGAATCCAATGGGGACAGTTGAGAAGAATCCCAATGTAGACAGTGCCGCTGGGCTGCTCATTCGCTTCCCCAACATCAGACCACATCCTCTCTATTACCCACCACTTGACAAGGTAATTTACACTAAATTGTTTGCTAATTAAAATCTTTTCCAACTAAATTCTGATGCAGTAGATGAAAAAATATCCTGTCAGTAACAACTACAAAGTACAAAGTAAAATAAATCATTGAAATTTTCCTAAAATTGTTATATTTTCAAAATTGCTTTATCCATATTTCCAAGATTTATTTTGATTTACATCTTATTTTTAACATACACACCTTAGTGATTCTACACGGAGTAAGCTCTATACTCATTTGTGAATCCTTTCAGATCACGGATATGGAAAAGAATGGTGATGCTTCAGCTGTCTCTAAAGATGAGGTAAAAGTCTTCACAAACTCACTCACAGATGGTCACATCAAAGTGACCATAACAGTGATTTTGCTTGGTTCTCTTTCTGAAGTTATTGAGGCTGAAAGAAATAATGGACAACAAAAACTACACTGAGTTTTTTGAGGATGAGAAGGAATTGCTATGGAAGCTGAGATATGAAGTCCGAGATCATTATTCTGAAAGTCTGTCCAAACTGCTGCTCATCACCAAGTGGAACAAACGAGAGGATGTAGTCCAGGTATGTAGCACTCTCAATATATGGTATTACCACAGGATTAAGTACTAGTACATGATATAGTAATATTGTACTATTGTATTCTGCTGTTTATTCTAAAAATGTTAGTGTCATATTGTGTCTCTTATCAGATGGTGAGCTTGCTGAAACACTGGCCCGACCTTCCAGCTATCCATGCCCTGGAGCTCCTGGACTACAGTTTTCCAGATCCAGCTGTCCGCTCTTTCACAATACGATGCCTCAAAAAACTCAGGTAACCACATCGTCACAAGTAGTGTTTTATTTATATTTTGCTCTATTGTTTGGTTTCTTTTTGTTTCGATGGTGCTATATTTGTTGTTATATTTTGCTATTGTTTTTTCGATAGTGACCGTGAGCTGTTGCAGTACCTCATCCAGCTGGTACAAGTCCTGAAGTACGAGTCTTATCTCGACTGTGACCTCACAATGTTTCTCCTGGAGCGCGCTCTATCTAACCGCAAGATTGGACACTTCCTGTTTTGGCATCTCAGGTGAGACATTCTCAGCCACACTTCAGCTTACATCTTAAATTCTGTTGCTGTAAATTTTGCAAATGACTGTGTGTGAAAACAGGACAGGAACATTTGAATTAGCTTGTTTGCATTTAAGGCCAGCCACTATTGGTAAACATTTTTCAGTGTATTACTTTTTAAAATTTCACTTTACATAACAATGCATCCCCTTTCTCTTATTTTGCCTTTGGAAGAAGCGTATCTTAAATCCTCTTCCCAGAGACATGCAGACATTTAGGCATTCCTGTGTGTTTTCTGTTCTACACATTTTTCTCCTGGAAAAACAACATCTTATGTACAGCTTTTATGCACATCTGATAAGGACATTATCATCAGAGCACATTGTTGGACACAGCCCCGGGACATTTTAGGCAGCAAAACAAATTCATTTAATTGAATTTCTAAACTAAAAATTTCAATTGAAACAGTGTACTGCAGACAATAGAAGCTTACAGTAGATCCTATTTATAAGTTTGAATGTCATCAGTTTTGAGTTATTTTTACCCTTGCTTACACCGAGTCCATGTCTGACAGATGACAGGTCATCTCCTGGTCACTTCCTGCAGCTGCACAGATGTTTTCCTTGTGTCTGCTTTAGTTTTTGTTTGTGTCCACATGAGGTATGAGCTACATGTCTCTATGGGAACATGTACAATACTGGACTTTATTATTAGTATTATTGTGATATATTCACAAATTCATAAAGTGCTCACTGTGTACTAGTGATAACTGTTTTTGTAATAAAGAAGCCTAGTGCATTGTATTCCAGAAATGATTTTGTCCACAATAGGTACTGTCACTCAGCTACACAGCAAAGTGGTGGCTGAAACATGTGCAATGCAGAAACAATCCAGAAAGGCTATTTAGTGGAATAGTTTTCCATGGCAGTCAAATCAAGCTATTTTAGATTATATTTGAAATTATTTACAAAGATTTCACTTCAGTTATATGAGTGTCTTATTGTTGTTTTATTTGCATGTTACACTGTTGGTCTTTTTAAATAATTTAGCAACTATTGATGCTAACTAACAGGGTGCCTTTTTGAACAAAGAAATACATTTTATGTCTACAACTTTTTCATTCATATGTCTGAAGGTCAGAGATTCATGTGTCCTCAGTTGGTTTGAGGTTTGGCCTTATTCTGGAAGCCTATTGCAGGGGAAACATCCACCACATCAAACTTCTAACAAAACAGGTAATGTTCAAATAATAATACTGTGTATTTGTCCTTATAAACAGGTCAGGACCTCATAGTGGGTGAGAGTGGGGGAAGGTGAATGTTTAGCTCATATGAAGTGGGTGAATAGAAGTTTGTATTTATTTAAAATTTTTCGTCACACAGAATGAAGCTCTGAGTAAAATGAAGGCGCTCAGTGACTTTGTGAAGTCCGGTTCACAGAAGATGACAGCAGAGGACCTAAAGCTGTGCATTAAACAGGAGTCTTATGTGGAGGCTCTGTCCGACCTGTTATGCCCCCTTAATCCCAGCATCATCCTCACAGAGATATGGTGAGTAAGGCATGCCTACAACACGGTAAACAGGATTATTAATAGGACTGCACATTGTAAAAAACTCTAGGAGCATTAACATCTGAGAGAAGACTGAAATATGAATTGATACACTAATACAAGAATTTCAGAAACTTTAGGGGTCTTACAAGCAATAAGATTTTGCTATAAAAAGAGGAAATTTTGTTCTTTGCAGAGGGAGAGACATTTTATTGCTTAAATAATTGCAGCCTTTGCAATTTGATAACTGCACCACCTCGAATTGTGATTTCTGTGTGATTACGATATATTGTGCAGCCCTACATATAAGTGATAGTACAATAATTTATATTAGTACACTAATATATGAATTGTGTTTTTGGTATTGCAGTGCAGATAAATGCAGGTTCATGGACTCCAAAATGAAGCCTTTGTGGATGATGTACAGGAATCCATGTATTCAAGGGGAAATGGTGGGAATCATATTCAAGAATGGAGATGGTGAGCAGATTAGAGTGAATGTTTTTAGTCATTGCAATTTCAATCCCTTTTGTTTATGGGACTGAAATTGGTTTAAGGTTCCCATCCTAAATCCCCATCCTAGCCAAAAAGTGCCTCCAGATTATATGTCTAAAAGCTTGTTACTTTATGATCACATAGTAAATTGGGGTTTTATTGCTTGCATGTATTTCTGGTTATTGTTTGTGCATTGTCATCTAAATCCTCACACTTGAAATTGTAACTCAACAGATTTACGGCAAGACATGTTAACCCTTCAGATGATCCACTTGATGGAAAATCTGTGGAAGAAAGAGGGATTAGATCTCAGGTAACAGCTGTGAAATAAAAATAAATAGCTGTGAAATAAAATAAATTAATTATGAAATTAATCTAAAAGGCTTGTTTTTCCCCCTATTTCTCAGGATGATCCCGTATGGTTGCCTATCCACCGGGAACAAAATGGGTTTAATTGAAGTTGTGAAAAACTCAGACACTATTGCTAATATTCAACGCAACAACAGTAACAGTGCAGCCACAGCTGCCTTCAACAAGGACGCCCTACTCAACTGGCTCAAATCCAAAAATCCCGGGTGAGTTTTAGCTAATATTTGAGTTTTTTTTTTTTTTTCTAAATAGAAATCAAATCAAGTTTTTGAATTGAAATTAAATATAGCTTATTATTAAAGAACATATTATATACTTTAAATGGCCAAAAGTCTTCAAAATGTCATTTAAAAAGGAAGCTGAAACTTTGAATTTCTTTAAAATACTACTTGTGAAACTGTAAAGGTTTCTGTTTTTGCTGACTGAAAGACAGCTGTCCAAGAAAGAAAAACAGACTAAAGAGGAATCAAACTGAGACTTAGAAAAATATTTACAAAATGTTTAGGTCATTCATAATCACAGGAGGGAATGGTCAAAGGCTAAACTTTGTTAATATGTTAACTAAGTGGTTCCGCTTTTAATTAAACTAGAGCTGGAAATAAAAATGTTTCTTGAGGATTTGCTAATGCATGATATCTATGTTGAGTAATATTTATAATAATTATTTACTAGAGCAGGACTAAACACTCCACATCCCATTTTGTATAACACCAAAGACGAGGAGAGTTTTCTTTGGTGCCAGGCAGTCTGAAGGTCTTATCCATTCACAAAGCTCCTTGAAGAGTGAACCATTGAATGTAATGAATCAGCCTTTGTACGTCACATTGGCAGAACAGAGCCAGCTGACTGTACAACACAACAGCACAGTAATTAGCTTGAAATGCTGAAGCACCCAAAATGAAGCCAGAGAGATCTTGTCAGAGCAGTTGAACCCCACACACGTCAAAACCATGAAAGGATAAAACAGTTCATTATTATTCAGATAAAGAATAGATCTAGGATTACTACGGAAATTATGATGTAATGCATTTTTGTTAGAAATCAAAGCACTAATACAACATATTGTCATCAATGAACCACACTTAATCTACAATCTGCTGCAAAGTAAATCATTTTGTTCATATTTTATAAATAATAACACATTTCTGGCCTTTTCACATCTTCACAGGGATAAACTAGATCAAGCGATAGAGGAGTTTACTCTGTCATGTGCTGGCTACTGTGTAGCTACCTATGTCCTGGGGATTGGAGATCGTCACAATGACAACATCATGATCAGAGAAACTGGACAGGTACAGTATGTCATTCAAAATGTTTCTGTTAGCCAGTCTTTACTGAGCTCCATTTGTTATAGTTCAGTTTATCACAAATTGAAATTTCAAACTTTTTTTACTAAATTAACAATTCACAACAATATTAATAAGGCAATGATCCCTAAATCCCTTAATTATTTGAATATGAATCTGACTATCTCTTTCTGTTCCTCTACAGCTCTTTCACATTGACTTTGGACATTTCTTGGGGAACTTCAAACGCAAGCTGGGTATCAACAGAGAGCGAGTGCCTTTCATTCTGACATACGACTTTGTCCATGTAATTCAACAAGGACGCACCAACAACAGCGAGAAGTTTGAGAGGTACTTCATCACGGTTCATGGTTCATTTTAGCTCACAGCTTCTGACTCAAGATAAACAGTTCAGTCATTTATTTCACCGTTTTCAGGTTCAGAGAATACTGTGAATGGGCCTATAAGATCCTATGTCGTAATGGGACACTGTTTGTGAACCTCTTCGCCATGATGAAGGCGGCGGGACTGCCCGAGCTCACCTCATTCAAAGACATTCAATATCTTAAGGTATTTGCCTCTGTTTAAGAATGTGAACAAAGCACACACAGATAGCATGAAGCTGTGGAAGCTTACTTGGCCTGCCCACATACACACAAAGAGTAGATTGACAGACAAAAATCACACATTGAACAATCAAATTCATTTGTAAAGCAACTCTACAATGCACCATGGTAATTATTATTATTATTATTATTATTATTATTATTATTATTATTATTATTATTATTATTATTATTATTATTATATATTTTTGCTACTTTAATAATCATTTGATTTTATTTTAGGATTCTTTAGCTTTGGGCAAATCTGAGGACGACGCTCTCAAGAATTTCAAAGTGAAATTTAATGAAGCTCTACGAGAAAGTTGGAAGACCAAGGTGAACTGGATGATGCACTCTTTGGCCAAAGACAATAGACCTTGATCACACAGGACCAAGCAAACAAAGTATTTTAACTTATATAAGTGTAAATTTAAAGTTATTTTAAATAAGGGCATTTCTGGAAACTCAAATGTTTACATCTGACTGGCCAGTGAGCATCACAACAGAGCAGTCTGCAGCCACAGCTCCATAAAGACTGGAGGTCCGTCTTTACATTCTCCAGGAGGCAGTGAATGCCACATTGGGTATTCATGAGATATGTATTATTATTATTATGAGCTGATTTATTACAAAACTCAGTTGAAGGTTTTATGGGTTTACAAAGTGTTGATGGTTCTAATTTGAACCTGATTTCTCCTTGATGTTATGTATTTTTGTTGTATTTTATTTAATCTTCATGGTTTGTACACAGATTGTATTCAGTTAAAATCCTGCCTGGAAGAGATGCCATTGCTGTGCATACCAAAAGGCCTATATATGAAATAGCTACTTGTTGAACAGAAATGTCTCAGGAGACAGATGTTACTGCAGCTAATGATCTTATTAGTCCAAGACAATCTTAGTTTGAACCCTAGACTCATGTCTGTGCCTCCACAATAAGGATTGTGCATTGAGACCTTTATCATGAACATTCAAGTGAATCACTTAATATGATGGAGTGCAATGTTGTTTTATGCGAACACTGTGATTTCATTGTATTTTTAAGTATTCAGTTTAGAGGGAGCCAGTGCCAGTGATGTACAGTGCCATTTAACTTTAACAAGCTCACCCAACCATGGCCTACTTAAGTGTTTTAGGTTTTTTTTTTTTTTGAAGTATAGCAGCCATATTATATTAAACAGGGTGTAACCTTGTAGTCCTGGAAGGACAACTTGAATTAAATGTATGCATTGTCTGCCATTAAAAAGTGCCACTGTTTAAAACTGGAACACACATACTCAAATGTTGACATCTAATGAAGGGTAGTCCCCAAATTATTATGTCATATGGTACATAAATGTGAATGTAAAACATTGCCTGATCTTGTGCAGCTATTCTATCCATAGGCTATAAACATTGTCATTGTAATCTTGGCTGACTCAATTGGTCTGTCCCTTTGCATGAAAATATTCCATGGACAGTACATTTAGTTCAGTATAAATGGGTTGTTTTAATTTTTATCTCTGTTAAATTGCAGTCTATATAGATATAGTCTAGGATTTGCACTTTATTTCAGTGTGAGGCTCTGTTAGAGCAGGATCTGAATGTGTTGTGCAGTGTGTGGCGCCCCCAGCGGCCGCTCCGCCACAGCACACAGGAGGCTCTCCCTGTGGCTCGGGCTCAGTCCGCTGTAGCGCTGCCGCTGGAGGGATGTGACCCCGGAACAGGACGCCTTCTTCAACAACACACCATTCAAACACGCACACAAGAAAGAAAAGCTGGACCAGGAGGGGTAAGTACGTGCCGCTTATCGTAGAATAAACGTGTACTTTGTCATGTGTTTTAAACGTGAATGAATCGTGCGTGTGCGCTTCTGGAGCGCAGCGGCACCTGGACGCTTCTCACTGAGCAACTTCATTCAGGCTTTGTCTCGGCGGCTAGCAGCTAGCTCTGCTATTAGCAGCAGCAGCTTCACTGGTGTACCCTCAGTCTTTACAACCGAACAGAGGCGAGTGAGTTTGTGGAAATACAGCCGGCATATGGATCCCTCTGTAAACGCTCTCTACCGGTTCTTTTCATGCCTGATTTGCTTTAAGTCGTGTTTTCGAGTCACGGCTGAGGCTAGCAGCAGCTGCTGCTGCTTACTGCAGCTTGAACTGCTCCTGCAAATGAGACACCTTGTTTCACATGTGTCCCCAGACCCCACTGTTTCTGCTCCCTCTGTGGAACATGGTGATGTGTTCACTGACAATGTGTTGTTTATTGTACTTATGGTCAAAACAATCTCTGCTCAATAACTTCCTGAGAGTTGACAGCCAACCTGGTCATATGAAACGTTATACCCATGTCTCCACAGGTAGAAGAACCAATCTGGTAGGATTCAAATGATTTGTAATGTCACATATTTGTCAAGGCTCTGAAGGTTAAACTTACTATGATCAGATACTGCATGTTTAATTCATTCAAGTGTGGCTCCTTTCTTTCTCAGTAAGGCAGTTTATTTTCTGAGCAGTGCTTGGACACATCTCCTGAACAGTTGTCTATCTTTGGCTCTTTCTGCTGGTTTACATAGTGCCTGGCTTTTCTCTGTCAGATGCTGACAGCAGAGAGGGTGAGGTGGTGAAGCTGGCACGTGGCCTCTGTGGGCAGTGATGGCAGACACAAGCTGAGTGTGGGGCTCTGGCCCAGGGCTAAGTGCTCTCACTCCTCTGGCAGCTCCACAGTGGTCTTCAGCACATGACAGGCCCACCTCTCACTGCACATTCTCTGAGCTGCAGATATCAGAGAGAGACCCCCTGCCCCTCAGTTCGTCACACACAGGGGCAGGTGCAGCAGGAGCTGTGAGCAAATCCGCACGGGTCTCAGGCTGTGCTTTGGCACGGCTCTTGTCATGTCACTGTTATATTTAGTTAATTGTTAAATGTTTAGCAATATATTTGGTGCTGACTATGTCAGTCTCATTCACCTCTTAAGCAGAAAAACTGCCCTTAGAATACTGATAAGCACACCTGCCCTCATGATCAAATTAAATGTTTCCTATTTACTATTACCTATTATCATGGATGTGGTATCTGCCAGTTTGCGCTTCAGATATGTAACATAAGATTTCAGTAATTTTATATCACTACATATTTTATATCTTTCATACATAGTATCTTACACATTTGAATTGCATTGTTATCTCATGCACAAAGACTATATAACTATTCTCAAATTTGAATTTTATCCTGTGCTTTGACGCTGGCGCCTTTGAAATCTGGCAGCAACAGCCCCAGGGGACCAGCTTAAGGCAGGCACTTCAGCTTCTGTTATAATTCCTACGAGAGACCCCTGGGGAGCAAGCAGCTATACACCAAGATCACAGTCCAGACTTAATTGTGATCTATAGTCTAGTTTCTGGAAAACTGGCTTTGTGAAATTAAATTTAAAATGTAAATCATAATATATTGCATAGTCCCATAGCACGACACCAGAAAAAAGAGTTTCACACTGATTGCTTGTTATCCATGTCACTTCTGCCTCTTCCAATGTGATTACTGATGATTGAGACTTGACTCTGTGTTGGGAGTTTCCAAGGGGCAGTCATTACTCGACATGTGAACCAAGGACACAGACTTGGACTTGGACTTGGACTTGACAAGTTATTGCTGACCTCTATACAATCCTTCAAGGTTCAAGAAGTCTCTATTATCCATTCCTTAAAAGGTTAACAGGCATTAAAACAGTTTGAAAATGCTAAGGGGTTTATTAATATTGAATAGTAATAAGCACCTGTTTTTGGATGGGAAATCAAAAATAAAGATCTGCATTGAAATAAACTCAACGACTGAATCTGAAAGCTTTCCTTAGAGGTATAACATGACCATACATTGCCAAAAGTTGTTAAATTGTGTCTGTCCTGTCCACAATTACTGCTTAGAGCTAGTGTTAACTGCTGTCTTTTGCATTTTGCTTCAAGTTTACATTTCCGGTAGAAATTAGTTTGTACCCTACATTGCTGAATCAGTATTGGGGATCTTCGATTGACTTTTGATTGTCCAGTATCAGAGATGATACCGATATCAGCATTGTCGCACCCCTGGTTTACCAACCATCAAAGCATTGTTTTTTTGTCCAAATGCTACAGAGTGATACTTTAATCTCAGCCTTCCAGTATGTTGGCGAAAAACGTCTGAATTCACCCCAAACGCCCGGAGAAGGGGGAGAGCTGGAGTTCATGCCTCACGTGGTGACAACAAGACATGACCTACTTATCAGTGGTAGTCCTCTTCATCTCCATTGTCCCCAGATACTGTAGCCTTTGTTGGAGGCACAACCCATATGTGTGTCTGGGCAATAGAGACAGCAGGGCAGCAGGCATTCGGTAAATCCCCATCCAGGTTGGTGTGCCCCCCACTGCTCCGGGAACCCGGACTGCCCCCAGACCCTCAGGAGGCCAGTCTGCTGGTGATGTCCATTTGGCTGCTAGCACGCTGGGCATCACTGGGCTGCCAGTAATGCACAGGAGGCAAATATATTGGTAAGAGAAAGAGCACCGAATGTTCATGATGAAATGATGCACATGATTATATTGTACTGTTAAGATGGCCTTCTTTTGACACACTCTTGATGGTGTGGCCTCAGCTAACCCCCTAAGAATCATTGTCATGCCAACCAAGTACTTTCAGAGTCTGATTAAAAAATACATAATTTTAGGAAACTGCCTGCAGGCTTTATTTGAGATAAAGTCATAAAATAGGGTTGAAGAGTGAGAAAGGGGATTTAACAAATAGTTGCTGCCGGGCATCATTCGACTAATGTTATTGACAGTTAATTAATAAATAAATAAAGAATACACAATGCTTTTGGATACTCAATCTGTATATCTATGTAGTGGCTCACTTTTTCTTAATTTTTGTAACATTTGAGCTGCAGAGGGTAGAATTATATATTTATATGCGCTATTTTACTATTGTAGATAATATTTTTCTTCACAATACAGTTCAAAAGGCTTTACTAACCTGCTAAAATTGTATTCAACATTAGCAGCAAATAGCAATATTTCAGCATATTTCCAGCATTAGTTTTCACAAAGGAAGGACAAGGGCAAGCAAGTTCTAAAATATGGTTTAGCCCACAGTTTCAGAGCCCCTTACTCCTGTGATTAGATTGAGGACATCCTATAATATGAGACTGACTTGTGCTCTTAAGTTGCCTGTTGCATTAGTCATCTTTGTTAATGGCGTTTCCCCCAGCTGCTCCTGACCCGGCCGTTGGCAGATGCACTGGCTGCTTTTCAGTCCTGGAGCTTGGGTTTCTCACACATTTGCTTTGGCCCAATGGTTTATGACCTTTTTTGACCTCACATTTTATATGTAAAAATAATAACGAATGACTAGACATCCCTTTTATAAACCTACTCTAGTTTGCCTCGACTGAAGAATATCTGATGTAAAAATCCAGAACCAGGTGCAGTGGACTTGTTGATGGTGGTTTTCTGTGCCCCTCCTGAGCCCTGCCCTTGGCCAGATTCTGGACCTATCCTGTTGCATTGGACTCCTGGCACCAGCCCGTCACAGACTGCTGGCCTGGTCACTTATTTGGAATGAGGCCTCTAACTTCAACTTGATAAATTATTTGCATAGCAGTTGCTGTAGGTCTAGATTAATATGACTATTGGAATATTTTGCTAAAGCTATTTGAATTATATAATGTAATAATATGTTATTTTTGATTCAGTTAAGCTGTACAATTTATTTTATTTTTATTTCTGTTATACAAGTAATTATTATTTGTCTAGAGGAATGTCACGGTATTGCTCCTCTTTTTATTAATAAGCTTTCCTCAGTGCAAAACACCCAGCACACTAGAACAAAAAAAAGCAAGCCAAAAAGCACGCAAAAAACACACACAAATACAAAAAACATGGCCTTTGTAATGGGAAACTCTATGCTTTCCCTAGATTTGGCAAAGTGTCATTCCTCTGCTTTCTCTGTTGTTGTGATACTTCAACCAATCAGCTTGAAATATTTTCGATTGCTTTCAACAAGACTAATCTTAGACTGATAATGATATGTACAACCTGACACACATCAGTCTGGTTTTTCATTGCCACTATTCAACAATAAAAAACGTAATCACAATTTAGCAATCTCCAGACTGGATGGAGTAAGATCACGATAAAATTCAAGTCTGTGATTTTTGCCCACTCCTATTCACACTGCCCCATTTGAGCAGCTTGATATGGGCCCGCAGACAGGAGCCCTATAGCGCACTGTGACGGGGCTTTAGTCCTAGATCAGCATTAAAGAAAGCCTTTGATTAGGTCTGGGACACAAGTCGTGAGAGGCGACAGACTATACCCCAGGGACCAATGCTGCGCCAACCCACCTCAAACCTAACAAGCTCAGCACAGAGAGAAGCTCCATACAGAGAGACTTCCAAATCATTTAAGAGAGAGAGGGATGTTTATGAGGATAATACAATAAAAAAGACATGTTCACGGTTCAGATATAAATTATGATTTTGATTTTATACATCATATATCTTATTCTTGTATAAATTTACAAAAAATTTAAATAACAGAATTTGACTATGCAGTCTTTCAAGTTGACAAGTTGATGAATAATGGTTATGCTATTATGAGATATCCATAGGTTTCAGAGAGATAACTACTATGACAGTGCTGCTAATCTTTTATCAAAAAACATGAATAGCATAGTGCATATATTTATATCCCAGTGTGCAGGCTACTTTTTATCATGTATCTTCTCCAACGCACAGAGACAGAGCCATATTTAATTGGTGAGTTGCATAACAAAATATCATAAATGAATGCAGCTCCTGTAGATCCAGCGTCTCTTTTATGTTGAACCCGGCCTAATAAAGCATTTGCATATTCCTCTGAAGCTCCAGTTGTTTAAGTATTTTTGACATCGTTGGCTCTGCAGTCGACAGTGAGACAACAGAGACAGATGGTCCAAGGAAGAATTACAAAATCTGTGTCCAGGAAATAATTTTTTGCTTGTGCCTTTTAAAGTTTTTATGACTCAATAGAATAAGCAGAGGTCATTTAGTACATTTATTTTAAAATGTATCTGTAAGTTATAGCAAAATGCAATATATTTACAAAGCCTGGATAGCTTGATGGTGCCTAATTAAGGCATATAATATTGTGGATTATTATAGACAAGTGGGCCCAAATCTTCCCTGTATTGCCAGTCCTAATTAGTCCGTAAACAAGCCAAGCATGTGTGCCAATGTGTGCTCGATGTCTGTACAGCATTCAGGGAAGATTATTGTGAGTGGATGGCACTGAAAATTGGATAGTGTTTTAGCAAGATACCATCTGGACTCCTGTAGTAATTATAGATGCTGTTGGAAAAGACAAGTTTGTACAGCAGCCTGCTCCAGCATTATGTAATTCTATAATAGTAAACCTATAATGGTAAACCTGATGCTACTGCGCTGATTTTGTTTTCATGTAGAAATTGAAACATTGCATAGCAAGTTCCTTTTTAAAAGCTGGGAAAGAAAAAAAACTCTTTAGAACAATGCATCTTCTGCATTTCATTCTTGTGTCTTTGTCACACAACTTGCTCTTTTAAATGAAGAACATGAGTTGAAAATATATTTAATGACAGTGATGACACATCATATAAAATGTCCTCTAAGCTGTCTAAAGCTGATACTAAATGTGGCCAGTTTTCAAACTTCAAACGTGAACATCAGAGAATCAGAGATGCCTCCATCATGAAAGCACTCGTCCTATTTCTGCAGAAGGGAGTGAGGATTATGGCCTTTTCTACCATCAGGAGATGCTTATGTCAGGGAATATTAATGAAAGATTCACACACATGAAACAACATATTCAGTGTTGGGGAGTAACGGATTACATGTACCGCCGTTACGTAATCAGAGTACAAATTATGAGTAACTGTATTCAGTTACAGTTACTGTTTCAATGAGTGGTAATTGGATTATAGTTACTTTGCTGAAATAAGTGGATTACAAGGCGGTATTTTCCTGTTTTCACATTTTGTGCTACATCCCATTTATTTATTTTTTTTATTTCGGTAATTCCACTCATTGCCGGAAACCCAAACAGAACGCGACAGTAAGAGCGATGTAAACGTCATGTTAAAGTTGGCGGTGTCAGTCACACAATGGAAGCAGCAGTGCATTGGTAAAAACGCATTTGTGTCTTGGAAATTCTTCTCCCGATGTGAGATATATATATATAAAAAAAACAAATATAAAATCGCCTACAACTTAAATGTGAAACAGGAGCTACTGGCACTGGTGAAAACAACCTGCATAGACTCATAATATCTGCACTACTGTCCTATAGTGACCTGCCACATGAGTGGACGCGCACACAAACACACACAAACACAAACACACACAAACACCTTCATCATCATCATCAACCTGAGAACGCGCGGACCACGTCTCCTTCCGTAGTTACAGCGCGGACACCGCCGTCTCGTGCGCCGCGTGTGGACCGTGTTTTCTCGCGTAAACCTCCTCCTGTGCCCCTCTAAACCAGAACTAACACCAGGACTAAACCAGGACTAAACCAGGACTAACCCAGGACTAAAGCAGGACTGAACCAGGTTTAAACTAGGACTAAACCACGATTAAACCAGAACTAAAGACCTGGTCTAAAATCAGGAGTAAACCAGGTCTAAAAATCAGGACTAAACCAGGACTAAACCAGGTCTAAACAACATGACACCTAACAGTAGGTTGACATAATTTAAGGTGATCTCATATAAAAAATAATTTCTCAATAATATTTTTTAATATGGTGAAGGAAAGGCTTATCTTGTTACTGTCTTTTAACAGACAAAACCTCTTATATTAAGATCTCGTGGTCTTTGTTTTTCTACAGTAAACAGTTGCTTATTCATGGAGACTTGGGCTCAGACAATTTGAAGACAACAAGCAAGAATTTTCAGGATGTGGTTGCTACATTCATGTCATTTTAAAAAACATGACAATATCAAGTAATCCAAAGTAATCAGATTACGTTACTCACTTTAAGTAATTTAATGGATTACGTTACAAACTACATTTTGGGGTGTGTAATCTGTAATCTGTAGGGGAATACATTTTAAAAGTAACCTTCCCAACACTGAACATATTACATAGGTGTTGTTCAAGTCTGTTGCTTTTTTTACAGTAATGCGCGTGCGTGCATCTGTGTGTGTGTCACCATAATAAAATTTCCAGATTTTGGACTAATAATTTATTTTTAAAGCAAGATGCACTTCACATTGCAGTCACGTACAAGAACAGATGAGGGAAGACTGGACATTAAAGTCTGTAATTGCAGCCATTCCAATTGCAATGTTGATTAAACTTGCAGCCATATTTGCATACAGCGCTGGATGCATTTGAGTTTTCAAATAACATATTTCAATCTGCCTAAGTAAAAAGCAGATGTTAGCTGATGCTGTATTGACTCTATACTGTGTGCTCCCAGATCCCAGTCACTTGTTTTGAGTTTGGTCTCTGCTCTTGCTCTGTGCGCTCCTCGTTTGTCTGAAGCTGGTAGATGCGATCAAACGGCCCCCTCCTCCACAGATTCAGCCTTTAATACATAATACACACAGCACTGGTCTGCTGTGGGGGCTGCCTCATCCCTGAAGGTGCACTTTGCTCCATGACTCCTCAAATTAAACCACTGCAGTTCAGCTGAAGAAGTAAGACTCCTCCATGCAGCTCATAAAAGACTCATTGCCCAAACTTTCAGTACCCAACCTTCAACACTTTCATTAAAGGGCTTCTGCTTAGTTAGTGTTAGCCACCTGCTTTGTCTGAAATGTCAGACACTGAACATAGACATAGACAATTTGCTTATATTCAGTTTTTATTGTTGTAACAATGCATGCTAGCTTTCCAGATTTTAGTATCCAGTGTATATTGTGAAAATAAAGAATGTTATGTTTGAAGCCTTTCCAGGTGCTTAGACTTGAGTCCGCTGTACCTCCTTATGCCACCGAACAGGGACCAATGACCAGCCCACTGTGCCCGGCTCACCCCCCTCCCCCTGGGCATTTGGGACAGGACAGGGAGGGGGTAAGGGGAGCATTGGGCTAGCTCCTCAATTAAATATAACCCCACATCAAACAGCCTGTCAACATGCATTAGCGCGCTTTTGTATAGATAAGAGGCCAAAATAAATTGCTAGAACTATTGCGGCTGTTGCCTAAAGATTTTTTTGAAGGGAGGACAATTCACCATGCATACTAATGTTATAAAACCTGCCCGATATTAATTCATTAGAAGATTGGTTTTCTAAAGGCTGTCTATGGTTTTCCTCTAAATATTTCAACATTCATTTAGCAGCTTGTCAGTCTTTATATCGAGGGAACGTCAACGCCACTGACAACACTAGACCTTGATGTATATGCCTTGGTAGCTGTCGCCCACATTAGCTCCGGCTGTTCCTTTTATCGCCAGCACCCCCTCCCCTCTCCCTACTTTTCACTTTTTCTTCCTATATTTTGCATGGGGCAGACTGACAGTGAAAATAGGTCATTAGTTAGATGGAGGGGAGAGAGAGGGTGCAGACAGCGGCGAGATCAGTGTGAAAACAGTCATGCAATATTAATGACAGTGGTTCAAGCTGTGAAGTGGCTGACCTGCGCTGATATTTTCCATATGGATTCTATACAGTTTATCACAATTGTTTACATGTACATTTTGATGGACCTTCATTAAACAAAATCTGGTTTCACTCACAGCAGAGTATTATAATATATATAAAATATTATGATTTATTCAATGTAGAATTAGTAAGTATTAGTAGTTAAAATTAGTAGTTATTACTTTTACATAATTTCATGTTTATTTTTTAGTTGACATTTTTTACTAACAAGACTTTTCAACCAGAAATCATAAAAGTCAATTAGAAAGTAGGTAATTCTTAGTAGTCAGTTTATGATTGATGTTGGTCTGATCAGGCTTGGCTATTAATTCTATTTTATCATGCTGATAATATCACATCATCATAAATGTGTTGTTGTTGTTTTGGTTGTGTTGTTTAAACAGTGGATGTATTGTGTGTTTGCAGAGCCACAGGAGCAGAGGGGATGAACCGCGAGGAGGCCCCGGGGAAGTCTCCTGAAGACATGTACATCCAACAGAAAGTGCGGGTCCTTCTCATGCTCAAGAAAATGGGATCAAATGTACGTAAAGCTCTTAGACTCTAAAACTGTGATTTCTTTTATGATCTGAGAGGAAGAAGACAATTAATATCATCCAATAGTAATGTCTGCAATTCAGTAGGATTCAGCTCAAAATGCACATTGTAAAAAAGTACAGGAGCATCAACATTTGAGAGAGGACTAAAATAATACACACTAATCTAAGAATCCCATACATTTCATAAATTGTTTGTACAGGTCTATACTATGGGTAGAACAAAACAGAATATTTAGTTCTTCACAGAGGACATCAGTTTATCTTAAGAATTGCTTAAAAAAGATAGAGGTTGCTTTAGTTTGCATATCGTATTCCTGAATCCAGGTGTGTAGTAGAGGACGCGCGTAATGCTCATCAAAATCATTAATTAGAATGATGTCTTCATTAGATGTTGAACAGCTATATGTGCCACCTATTGACTGTATATTTTTTTCATCGTGCATTCTGGGTGAATGGGGGTTACTCCAGCCACACCTATTTAAAATGGCAAACAAACCATTTGCCTGATGAAGGCCTACCAGTACTTGCTGAAATGTTTCTCCAGTATAAATAAGCTCCTTTTTTTTTTCTTCTTTTTTTTTTTTTTTGCAAGTTAAGAGTCTGAGAGTCTTTCTGTTTTTAATCTTAGTAATTGCTGCCTTTGCAATTTTAGGCATCAACTCCAATAGTGATCTCAAGATATTATGCTGCCCCAGTTTGATGCAATAATTGGAATTGTTTCAGAGCTCTACACTCTTGTCAGGTGCATAATACATAAGCCATCCACTATGCAGCACCTACTGACTATAATGAAATCACAACCCCTCACGCACTATTGACTTAAACATTGATGTTGGTTTCCTGAAATGTGACACTTCTTTGAAAAACCTCATCCACCCTAATAACCTGGTATTGATTCTGTCTGTTTTTCTGTCCTGTTTGATGTGATTCATATCTTTGTTTCAGCTCACGCCGAATGAAGAGGCTTTCCTCCGAAACTATGCCGGGGTGGTCCACAGTCAGATGAGTCAACTACCGCAGCACAACATCGACCAAGGTAAAGAACTTGATTATTTTACCACAAATTATTTTCCATGTAGGCCTGTAAGCAGATGAAGCAGCACTTGGATTGCATAAATATTTAATTTTCCAGACACTAGACAACCTTAACATTGACCTTGAACATGCCCTGTATTTAAATGAAGCATGATGTCTGTTTCTTAGATTAACATTAGAAGATAAATATGTGGAGACATGTATACGGAAGATATGATTTGTAATGTGCAATGTGTACCTTAAATGCCTATTATTTATAGTTGGTCATTGAAAATTAAATAGTGTACCAATATTCTATTCAATTTATTTTTGTATAGCCCAAAATCACGACAGCAGTAGCCTTGTAGAGCTTCACAGTTTTCATTCATTTCTCTATAAAAGATTAACCAAGATTTTTTTTAAAAGGCAATAAATAATACAAAACGTTTTAATCAAACTTAAATTCATGAACTTGGTGTTTTTCCTTGTTACGATCCTCCTCCAATCTTTTAAGTTTTCAGTGTTCGCAGATTTAAAACAAGATAAAGTCCCTGCACACACTCTAGTCCTCTGCAGACCCCAGTAGCTCCTGACTACAAACAAGACCCCCTCAATCCCCTCATTAGTCATAGAGCTAACAGCAGTCTACTGAAAACCACTGACTCATTGTGTGTGTGTGTGTGTGTGTGTGTGCTTGCTTGCGTGTGTGATAGACCATCTACAGCTCTCTGCATGTTATAATGCTCATTTTACCACCAGAGGGCAATATAGTGCTTTTGAGACAGATGAGTCCCTATTGTAGGCAGGTGGATCTTTAGATGGTATTTAAATGGATTTTTGAAAGGTACTGATTCAAATTTTAAGTATCAAAATGTCAAATTGTGACAAATTCCTAAAAGATGTCATGAAAAGAATGCAGCTAGTCTAACACCACAACTAATAACCTCAATGTATAACTGTAATTATTACTTATTGTATTGTTTATAAGAGTGTTTTTTTATCATTAGTTGCTCTCTATGATGTTCAAAAAATATTTTCTCAAAAACTCCTGGCTAGTCTACTCTGAGGGTTTTTAGTAACCTGTTTAGACCACTAGAGGGCACAAGATGAATAGAAATCCCTCCCGCATCCACTGCAGTTGCCTCAAAGCAGTGGTGAATTCAGATGATGTTTTTGTGTGTGGATTATCAGTTTCTCCCAGGCTCAGTCTGAACAGTGCTGTCAGATGGAGCGTGCTGTCCTCCTGCTGGGTCCTGGCCCTCACTGTGAGTCCATAATGAGATTCAGCCCTTTGGGGAGGCTTAGAGTTGGGAAAATTGCCCACCAGCTTGCCCTGCAATGATGCCCCTGTCTCCTTGATCGTGTCCTTACTCAGAGGAGAGGCAGCCGCAGTTGTTTGAAATTATAGATGTCAGATTTGCACTGTCGGGGATGTTTTCTAGGCACTTTGACTTTTGACATATTTTCAAAAGATAGATAAATCAAATAATTTTATTTTTCCTAGACAAATGTTACAACTGGAGGATTTTGGTTACAAGTAGCAATCAGCTGAATCACAGTGTTTTGCCAAAAGCAGAATAATTCATACAATTTGGGCTAAGAGATTAAAAAGAACGTGTCAATGGCTAATCACCAAGATCCTCATTTGAGAAATGATTTTTAAAATTGAATTCCAGTGGAATTATCACATATCCCTTTTCCAGTTTTTTTTTTTTTAATCTGCTTTATTAAACTAATCAATTCATAATGGAGAGCATGTTACTGTCAAAAAAGTTCACAAAAGAGAAAGAAGATCAAATTATTGTAATAGGAAATAATTGATACCGTATACAATCACATGCACATTTACATTACTCATAATAGAATAATAGTCACCTGCAGTGATTCAAGGAGCCAATGAGCTAAATGACTTTCTTTTCTTGGCCATGCCAGGATTGCTCTGTCAGTACACTGTTTGACTTAAGCTGGACAAATGATAGTTGTCTGTGTTAATTGGCTCATAGCTGTAAATAAGAGGATAGGACATGGATAAACACAGATTGTGATTGGAAAAAAAAGTTGACATTTTCAAATATCAAAGTACACTGCTATATCCAAGTATTTTGTCGAACACAATAGTCTTTTCTTTAGTTGTTCTGATTAGTAGTATGTTTTACAGCAGATACTACCTCCCACTTAAATGCTATGGGCCCTCTGCTCTTCAGTGTAAGCCTACAGCTCCGGGCATGTGCCGTCAATACTGCGAAGAAGAGCCTTGTTAATAATGGATGCTGACTGGAGAAGGTGCTGGGCCAATGTATTATACATCAAAAAATGCCACATTTAGTGTCATTTGGCTGCGTGCCACCTCCACACCACTCCCATGAATTATTAGTGTTCTTGCATCTTTCCCAAAGCACTGTGATTAGGCTCTGTGACCAGGGTGTTAATCGTTCTTAATATGCATCGTGGAAATGGGAAACGGCTTCAGCACGATGAGGAGGCTCTGAGGTGGGAAATAAAGAACAGGCTACTGTTTGATCCCATTTACAGCTTAAGATGAAAGCAGACTTTTTTTTATCATAGTCTTGTGCAGAATACAGGCTTGTTTTGCATTTGAATCACCATAAAACTATGGACCAGAGTGGTGAAATATGAGAGAGGCAAAGTGACTCTACTTTTGAATACACAGAATAAAAGCACAACAATTTATGCAAGACATAGTTCTCTTTTGTCAACATCTGAAACAAAACATGCAAACAACCCAGCACAATAGATATTACAATTCATGTGCCAATGTGTGTGTGTTCAATCTTAATGTGTGCTGTTTTGCATATTGATTTTTGCCAAGGCTTTATTTCAAACGTTCTTCCAGCTGCAACCTTTACTTCTATCTTAACTAGAGACCAACAGATATACACTAGATTCTGTCCTTTCACCGAGATGCATAGATCTTCTTGGCAATTGCAACTTACAATCTTCTGTTATTTATAGCCTATACCTGTGTGTTGTTGCATATTGCTTTTAATGCGTGAGGCTTTAGTTCAAGATTGCTAAAGTTCAACCCAGGCTTGGGATGTCTGCACTAAAGAGGTCAGTTTAATCCTCAAGTTTGATTTCTGTCCAAACCTGCTTTTACTGACAGTGGACCTCTTGATTAAAAAGTATAAACTATATTCCAAAAGTATGCAACCTCTTTCATGTTTAGCTCGAACATTTCTTTCCCCCTGGCTAAAATGTGTGGATTTGCATATTGGGTAGCACAAACCCTCCAGTCATGGCTCAGTTTCAGCTTATCCTTGTCTGCTCTTGAATGTAACTTTACCATTGTGAATCCAAAGTCTTGCTCAGTATTGTTTTTTGCTGTGAAGCTGTGTGCCCCTGCTCTTCTCAAACACAGCGGTTTCCATTCACACTCTGTTTGTTTGAGTCTGATCCAGGTCATTACTGCGGCTCTGACCTGTCTGCTCCATCTCAGTAGCTGAATACAAAAACACTGTTTATTTTTCCAGGCTGCTGTTGTATTCTAACTTCAGTTTGAGTTGTAAAATCATTTCTGGAGGCAAGATAAGAGTATTTTAAATTCATACACGTCTTGACCTTAGTTCTGACCTAAAAAAAAAAAATCTTCCTTTTGATTTGTATTTTGAAGTCTGTTTTTAGTCTTATTTTAAATTTTTTTTGGAACGTACTGTATACACATGGATTGGGCTTTGCATAAACGTTATAATGTAAACAAATGGCAATATCAAAGTTTAGCTAACTTTGTAAGTGACATGGAAAAATTGTGGATGTATGTTCAAAAGCTGTAGTTTATTAACTTTTTTGGTTCTTTTTAAAGACATTACAGGAGATTTATTTACCTTCTATGTTTCGCAATGTAACTGCAAGCCATTTTCAGAATTATCTTTAAAAAGAACCCAAGAAGTTAATATACAATAGAAGATAAATTCAACGTTTGGGGATCTATAGTTGTTTAGTCAATTAATTGGTCACTGTGGTCGATTTTATTAGTTGACCAATTGCTTCATTTAAAATGTATATGGAAAAAAACCAAAGGCATGGCAGGAGATAGCTAGGATGTTTTGGTAGCAAATTGTGAATTTATTCAGCCTGCAGTTTACTGGTACTTTTCTTTGTCTGTCAGTGCACCTTATTTCATATATGGTCATATTATAGAAAGAGTTTTGAGACCTTTTGCTCAAGCCTCACAGTAACACTAGATCATTGTGCATTTTGCTATAGCATTTCAAGCAGTTAATGCAAATTAAAGATGGTCGTCAGAGGACACTGAGGGCATCTCTTGTGGTAGTTATATTGATTAGGTCATGGCCTGGCTGTTTCAGGAAGTCTTTCATTCAAAGGTCATTACAAGAACACACTTAAGGCATTGTAAGAACCAGATAAGATAATGGAGGATCTCTGTAGTAATGATATATTTTAGTTGTGCTGTGCTGAGTTCACCCAGAATATTTTAGCACTTGATTCATTTGCATTTTACTGACAGAAACTGGGCTCCATCTTAAATTATTCTCACAGATTTCACTTTCTTATCAAATATTATTTTGGATCTCTACTTTGAGAAATGAAACTTTGGGGGCTGCCGCTCAAGTCGAGGGTCACTAGATTTACATTTCAAATGGTTTTAATTGGCTTATTAGCATACATGCAAATCTATATTTTGTTGTGAAATTTTAATCAGGGCAAAGTGGGATTCACCCCCAAAAGCCCTGCACTGGAGAAATGCATTCATTGACTCTTGTCTTAATTAAGAGAATTTGGAAAAATAAATAAATAATAATAATAATAAAACACAGGAATCCATCAAATGTTAGACAAATGTAGTTTTAGCTTGTGGAATTTGGAATGTCAATGTTGGCACTATCCCACAATGCCAAATACAGAGGAGTCAACATGTTCTAGTACTATGGTAATTGGTTGCTTTATTAGTCATCTGCTTGTTAGTGACCTCTTGTGGTTGAAGTTGGTAGCTTTTCTCATGTTTTTTTTAAGAATAACACATACTTCATCCGTCTTGTCAGAGGTAATGATAACCTTTGTAAAAATGTATGAAATTAAAACTGCAACACATCACTTAAAAATAGAATTGCATTTTATTTTGAATTTTTTTAATTCAACATTTTCTTTTTGATATTTCATTTATTCAGCAATGTACCCACTCAAGGCTAACAATCGGAGCACTTGTTATCTTGTCTAACTTGATGAGGAGTTTACGCCCCTTGGGAGGATGGCTTGTTGAAAGCGGATGAGAGTGGGTTACCATGGTGATCTTGACGTCCTGGGAAAACTGCATCCTCTCTGTGGGCTATAGGATGTTGTTGCGGCGCGTTGGGGCAGGTGCTTTTATAGGCCTGGGGCAGGCTGGGCTGCAAATCACAACAACATGGCTAATAATAATAATAAATACTCTTTTTTTTTTTTATATGTGTATGTATATACACACACATATACACACACACAATAATATGTAATTTTCAACATTAAATCATAGTACTGGTCTTAAACTTGTTCTGATACAGCTCAAGATCTTTCTAAAGCTATCCAGGAAAGCTTAATTTTTGTCCCCTGAAAGTGACTTTTTTTAGTATTTATACTCAAATAAGATACTCAAATGAATATCTAGTTTGAATACGATACTTTTGACAATACCCAATACAGATATGCGTTGTCTAAGCAGCTCTTGAGGTTAAAGTCAGCTGAGTACTGTCTGCTTCTAATTATAAAGTGTTTTATTGTCTGAAAATTAGGAAGTTTCTAATTAGCATGCTAGTTGTTAGCATTACTATTAAAAGCAAACCTCCACCCTGGTCTCTGAAAGTTGTGAATAGCACTTATAAAGTCATCACTGAATAATTAGGGTGCTCTGAATGCATAAGGCAAGTGAGACTTACCTCTGCTAACCTTTTAAAATGACCTAGTTCTGTTTTTCACATTTTTCAGACCATAAAAATCAGGTACAGTACGCTAAGAAAAAAATTGCCACCCCGGTTTCAGATAACATTTGCCCCAAGCATTCAGTACACAATCTTGTTCCTTTTTGTCTGCTCCAGTGTTTTCTCTTCAGACCTGTCATTTGAACTAACGCCCGGTGAGACATCAGGATGCTTCTCTTTTGTTTAACTGCTTTTACCAAGTATCGATTCCTGTTTTACTTTGTTCTTAACACAGACACAACAACCATTCACACAGATATAACACTTCTTTACTTGGTGTCTTGAATTATTCTGTTACTGAGTTATTACTGTGGACTGTTTGTTGTTGTGCAGTTTTTGCTGTAAAAAAAACAGCACAAAAACATAAACACAACCTCAGTCTGATGAGTTAAAATGTATACTTTACTCAATGCTGTATGTCTATGCAGGAGTTGTAAAAATTGTAAAAATTCTACTGGTTGTTTGATTTTAAAATAACATATTGACATTAAAGGTGTATTGTGTAACTTTTCTGGTCGAGGGTCCATCAAATATTGTCTTGTTTTCTCTGGCATGTTTCACAGTATGGTTTAAGCCTTTATATCTTCATGGAAACCAAACCAGACCAAGTTCCAGGTCAGATCTGTGTAGAGGTGACCCCGCTCAGTCAGAATGCCTGTTTTTCTTGGTATTTCTTGGTATTTTTGAGCTACATTTGTAATTGAATAAATGTAAGGTAGAACAATTTAATGTTATACTGTGGAACATTCCAGGTAGAGCAATAAGATGGTGACGGAAGCCCAACCAACAAGTTTTCTGGTGGCAGATTTTCTTACTGGAGATTTTATTGCATTGCTTGGCCCAGGTTGCCATCATGTGTTTTTTGATGTTGGCTGATCAAGACCCTATCCCACTGTTGTGTAGTGAGGGGTCCTGTGGCCATCTCCTGTGGGTTGACCCTGCGCAGACCTTAAGACCAAATCTCTCTGAAGCTTTAACGCCTCTGTCTCTCCTCTCTCCATATCTAAGCCCACCCTCTCCTCCTAGCCCACCTCTGCTCTGCACCGTGGCCCCGGGGCAATTTTTGGGAGAAGACTTTTAACTTCAAACACTTTCCTTTTGAGTGGATCTAACAGTTCTTGCACATCAAGAGCTGTCTCTGGAACATTCTGCTTTTATTTCTAATTTTAGCTTTACCTTCTCCACAGCACATCGATCGTCACAGACCATGTTGTCAAAGCTAGACACAATGTTATTTTGGCAAAGCAAGAAACCACATGAAAAACCCTCACTGGTTTGTTTGTGCTGAGTGAATCTCAGCAGCAACATCTGTTAATTCCACGGTTCAGTTATTTATTTCTTAATGTATAATGTCATTTTTTCTCAAATTAACAGCTGTCTAATCAAAGCTGGTCAGGTGATATTTTAATACAAAACTAAATAATACTCTATTGTCCAGATTGTTATTTGATGTTTACAGACAATGTTTTGCCTAAATTTATACATCTGCAATTTTTTTCTCCCAAATATATCTATGAGCACTGACATTAATAATTATACCTCTGATTCGATTTGATCATACCTCATTTAGATACTATGCTGTTTCTTTTTTTCCCCCTTCAACTCATCAAAAAGGATTAAAAGATTGCATACAAGTTATCCTATATGCAATGTTATATGCAAAACTGTACAGGGCTCTATAAAGGACATCTTCCTCAATAGCCTGGCATCCGGACTAATATACATTTTTGAGTACAGACATTTGAGCTATGTTTATGGTGCTATAATAGTCTTGTTAGTAAGTGTGATATGAATCATGTTTTCCAATGCAGATGGACTCTCTTCCTTCGAGAGTATTTATGGAGAACAAATGTGATAACAGGACTGTTGTTCTTATGTAATCCAGTGTCCGGGGCAGCCCCCTCTCATGATGTCCACTGAAGGGATCAGTGCGGGGGGAGGAGGGGAGCATAACACAATCTGCTTTCTGATTGGTCGACTCTCTGCTGTCCACTGATGCTGCCTTATCTGTAGCTAGGCAACAGCTTTGTGGGACCATCTCCATCCCAGCAGCTAGTGCTTGTCTAAATGTGTTTATGGTTAAAGCAGAGCCAAAAACGGCTCACGGCAAAGTGGCCCAGTAAGACGGATATAGCCCAAACAGTTACCCTAGGGTCCCTTAGGTGCTAATGTATTTTCAGATTTATTTTTGGGTGACTTGCGTTGCACACTCCAACCCCCGAAGTACTGCTGTAGAATCTAGACAATTTTGTCCCCAAAGTAGAAATGTTTAATTTTCTTATTTTTATATTGTTTGAACTGTAGAATCATTGTGTAATATATTTTCTGTGCTAATTGAGCTAGAGCAAAAAATGTGACAAAACTTCCCCAAAAAATATTACCATAAAACTTTGAATAGCATTAGCTTAGTCTAAAATTTTGAGAAATACTGCCACAACTTTGAGCTGCAAAGTTATGCAGTCACCATTGTGTGAAGTTACATAACTGCCTTTGTACTGCACTGATTTCATGCACGTAATGGAATCTGGACAACAAAGTGGTTTTATCTTACTCTTGTCTCATTACTCACTATAACCTCGTTTGGTAGACCAGTAATCTCACTTAAGAATGAGAAGTTCAATTTTCAAATTGAAAATCTCTCTCCCCTTCTTTTTTGCTGTAAGCTATGATAAGACTTACAGCAGCCTCCCACCCTCATTAATCTCTGCATAAACAAAGCCAAACCTGAACCAATACTCTGTGTTTTTGGACTTGAGACAAGAAGGTCTGCCATTGTGCTGAATACTCGACTAGAAGGAGCTCAAACTCTTGGCCTACTTTCATATCTCCATAATAATTAAATGTAACAAGCTCTTGAGGGCTGTGGCGGAGGGGGGCTTTTTATAGCAGCCACGCAGAAGGTGTAGGAAAGGTTCTCGTCTCTGTGAAGATGTTTGGAGGAAGTGTTAATGATATTTATGTGAGAAGGACTTGTCAAATGTGTTTCACTGCTGAGAAAGATGAAACTTTCTGCTTATATAGAGGTTTCTTTATTAGAGATGAACATGACAAAAATGCAAAGGAGTGAGTCATCGTTGTAGGAGATTTTTGCTGGTCTGATACTGAGATATTAAACAAGTTATTAAAGAAGAGCAAGAGCAAATTTATTTTATTACAAGTACAATAAAATAAGTATTATAAGGGCAAAACCAGATTTGTCCAAAGAAAGAAACTACAGCTGGTAAAGTGTTGTAAATTATTATTTTGCACCTTATTAGATGCCTTAAAATAAGCTGATTTTTGCTATTAAAATTGCTTTCATAGCAACCATTTTCTAGAACTTATTTCAAAAAGAGTTTTTGTGGGATTTTAAGGTTAAGAATCAAGCTTTTTTGTTAGTTTCTGAATGGTCACTTAATTAAACAGAATAGTAAATGATTGTGAATAAGAACAATGTAAAGTGTTTCATTAAATAGACCTCTTCCTTGTTCCAAAATGAGCCCATAGTAGAGTGTGTTACAGCAGCAGCAGTACAGAGCTCCTCACAGTGTGGGCCTGGACCCAAGCCGCAGAATCATTTGGCTCTACACTAATGAAGTCTTGTTAAACAAAAGCCTCTGCAGCCTCCTGGTGGGTTCTGGCAAAGATTATACATGGGATCTGTTCAAATTAGTTAGTACTAATCAACTTGGCAAAATTCATAGAAAAAAATACATGGTTTTATAAAATGCCCACTTATTATTTAACTTTCAATATTTGGTATATTTAAGAACATATTTTAAATGTTTCCCCTGTAATGTTATGTATATATACTGTGTATAGTTATTATATCTATTTTTCTTTTATAAAGACACATTTTATGGAGCTGAATTATTCCCTGATTATGGCAAAGATGGACTGGCATGGGCAGAGTTTTGTTTTTCCTCAAGTGATGCAGAAAAGAGGAAGCCACTGTCTGTGAATGTTCATGTGCATTAGCTTCCAGTCTAAAGTGGTGGTCAATATCTGTCTAAACAAACTTGTGTGAATGGTGATGGTTAGGCTGCGGCTTTTTTTCTCTTGTCAATCACAGTCAATCACAATTTTCAGTTTGGTTTTATGATTTCAGTATTAACTACATAAACAATACATCCACCAAAGACTGAACTCTGAACCTCTCAATTTAAAAAATCCAAGCTGATTATTGACAATTAGAAATGACTGAATCTTGATCTCAATTAAGATTTGAATTGCCCAACCCTATGGATGGTCAGATACCAAATTGTTGTGTATGATTAAACAGTTGGTAGTTGGTTATAATGTTTTGCCTGATTGCTCTTGTTCTCTGCAGCTCTGTGAATCCTAATCTTTTCCAAACAGAACGCAGTTGTCAGCAGGTCACACAGTGCACTGCGGTGTCTCCCGTCAACACTTTTCTTGATGGCAGGTGCTGGCAGGTGCTGGCTGAACATGGCTGTACATAAATCCACCTGCATGCTCAGATTGGATTTTCACAGCCGTTTAGCGCCGTGCCTTTTGTCCGACCGTCACACAAGACAGGATTTAACGAGCTGAGTGAGGATCCCCCATAGAGAGCTCTGCCCACTTTGCACTTTGAGATAAATTTAGTTTTGGGGGATGACAAGTGGAAAACTCTGGATTGTGAATTGGATGACTACCAAAATAATCCAAAATACCAGAATCTCCCTATTGTGATACCCAGATTATACCCTTTAAACTTAGACAAATTTATTGATCCACAAGGGAAATTATTTGGACACAGTAGCTCACATATTGTAATATGATATGAAAACAAAGAGAAAAAAATAGAAATGCTAATAATACATTTTAAATAAGAGACTGGTATTAGGCATAATTATATAAATGTATATGTATGAGAAAAGCAAAAAATAGAAATATAGTAATATAAATACAGTATGTCACAGTTACAGAAGAGATTGCAAGGAAAAACAGTGCAAAGATGATATTATGGTTGACAGGACATAGGGTTTACAGTTGTGTGAAGTATAGTGTGAATGCAGTCCTGTAACTCTCACTGTTTGAGTGGAGCTGTAGGGGCTTTTATTTATTTTACAAATATGGAAATAAGTTAGTGTTTCATAAGGGACAGGAGTTTCCACCAGACAAAAACTGACCTGCAATCAGTTTGTTGAGTCACATTTTTAAGCCTTTAAAGCAGGGTTGCAAAAGTTTATTAGTCATTGGTGGTTTTAGTTTATCTGCAAGAGGCTTTTCAGATATGCACGCAAAAGGACAAATGTTAATTGTTGTGGGAGGTTTGGTTCACACCTAGAATTAGAGGAAATCAGATTATCCACAATGAGTCACAGGCAAAAGAGAAAAGAGGGATTTTGTGTCTACGCTGTTATAGGCACACACTGCTGCCAGCCTGAACCACTGTATATGTAAGCACATGTTATCGTACAAACACTTTTGTTGTTTTTTTTACTGGCAGAATTAAGAATAAAAACATCTGATATCAACTCGTATCTAGACTGTAAACCTCAGGTTTCACTTATGCTGTAGTCAAGGGCAAAAATTGTGTTCTATTTGAATTTTTAACCGATTTTTGGTTGTGGAGTAAATTGACAACTGGACAGCTGTGCCATTGGATTAGGTTAGGATTGTGCAAAAATATCTAAATATTATTATATCATGATACTAAATTGAATGATACAGCATCATTGGTGTAAGATGTAGTATCAGTATATCAAGTATTTTTTGGTATCATTTAACAATTCTTTTTTTTTTTTGTGACCACATGACAATTTTGTTACTTATTTAGTGTATTGCACGTATTTACGTTGTTTATGCAATACACTTAAAAACAGATGTATTTCATATTAACTTTGCATAAGTTGTGGTTTAACAAAGAAATATTGTTGCTAAAATGTATTTGGTTTTTAAAAACTGCAATATATCACAGTGTATCATGTGCATTATATCGATTATTGCATGAACTATATCACCATATTCTGATAATATGTTCTCATGAGCCATGCATCGTTTATCGTATCAAATCATGTAGGATCCTGTGATTCCCAGTCCTAATGATTATAGCCTACTAAGCAAAAACAGCTTTGTAGTTGGTGTAACAACAATACTTTTACAACACATATATGTTTTAATATTTAATGTGATCAGATATATAATATTAATGTGATATATCCTTTGAATGAACTGACCTCACCTGTGTTTTGTGTTTCCAGGTGCGGAGGATGTGGTAATGGCGTTCTCGCGGTCAGAGACAGAGGATCGCCGGCAGTGACCCAGGCCCTCCTTGATGAGCTGCACTGCACCACACTGCGCCCTGCCCCACTCTGCCCCCTAGTGGTCTACTCACACCAAATTCCACCAACACCACACCATGAGCTCAGGAGAGAACCAGGAGAAGCCCATGGGGGAGCAGAAGAGGGTGGGATCAGACTCCTCCCCAGCCCCCTCCATAGGCCTCCTCACACGGGACACACAAGTACAGGACATGCACTCACACGGGACACTGTGGGGTGATGGGCGTCTGCTGGTTTAAGTCTGTTTTTAGTGTTTTTTAATTTTGTGTGGGGTGGGACGAGTTTTTTTTTTTTTTTTTATTTTTTTTGTGTGTGTTGAGACAGTGTTAATTACTGGTCACTGGAGAAACAATTGGCCAGATTAAAGCAATGATCAAAAAGGTCAGGGGAGAGATTTTCAACTATTTTCTGTGTCATTTATTCTTAATTTGTTTTCTATCATATTGGGGCCTCATTTGTAAATACTGCACACGAGAAGGGATGAGTACTTGACTAGTAAATGTCTGGCCTTTCTTTTTTGGTTTACCACTGCTGTTGTGTGTCTCCTGGATTACATTGGTTTGCATATTGATTTGGCTGGATATCAGGTGTCACCTGATTCAATACTTTCTACAGCTCCTTAAAACGGCAACATTAAAATAAGACTTTGTAATGTATTAAGTCATATTTAATTTAAACTAGAATGTGTAGAAAGGGTTTAGGGTCACGTACTAATTGTGATAAACCACTGTTTCCATGGTAACAGTGGCCTAGTTTCGTTGATTTCCCAATTGATAAAGTGACTAGTACTCTCCCTCAGACTCACCTGTGCCCAGAGAGGTTTGCATACATTTGAAAATCGTCTTATCAAAATCATCAACTCGTATTTTATGAATGGAAGTTGCCGCACGTTATTCCTACTTGACATACCTTGAATAAATAGGTCTATAGTCTTTTAAGAATATTGACCAATGTACCTGTTTTACTAGTCTAATTAATTAATCACACATTTTATCACAAAATCCACACTACAGGAAGGATCTTTTCTATTTATTGTGTTCCTTCTGCAAATTCAATATGTTTTTGCAGAAGATGTGATTTGACTCACGACAATTGTAGTTTTGTAAATGAGGCCCCTAATTCTTCTGCTGCTTTATTTCAAGTGCAACAAAGCTTTTCATTTGAGAAGCACAAGAAGTGAACACTATCCGACATAATCACCGAAACAAAATCTCCCCTATAATTTAAACGCTTTGTGTTTTGTGAATTCTTTTCATCTGTATAAATGATTAGAGAATACAACATTGAATTGATTGTGCCAACATTGATTCTTTTTTATATCTGTAAAGACGAAACTCAAAATTGCGCAAAACGTTTTGAGTTTTTGTAATTTATTGTTTTTCCCTTTTGTAGATAGTGGCAGTTCATCAGCAGTGGTTTTTACAGTCATTTAAATCGTCGTTTTTAAGTACTACCTTTTAACTTAACCTGAGTTCAAACATACAAATATGTGCTGTACTGTATCTCTTGCACTATTATCAATGGGATATTCATATTCTTGGACATACATTTTGACATTAAGCACACAGATTTTATGTTTGATTCAACTTCTAGCAGTAATTGTAACTCATGCAATTTCAAGTTATTAAGTTTGACCCAACTGCAGTTATTAAATATAGACTTTGCCTTTTATTTCCTAGTGACATGCTACCAATGTGCAGTTTGTTAACTTGTATAACTTAAAATAATTGTTTCAAAGCATGTCTCCCTGCTTGTTAATTAAAATCCATTACCATTATTTGTATGTTTTTGTGGACGCTGTATCTTTAAAAATAATTTCGTAAAAGTGTCATGTATGGTTGGCAATAACTCCTTACTGAATGTCATTGTTGTGGCAAAGTAAACGCCAACTGCTCCTCATACGATTTTGTTTACTCTGTGTTAAAACATTCTTTATTTGTCTATGCATATTTCTTTAAAATGTGTCTTATTGTATATTTTATCAGGGTTGTTTCAGCCTTGTTCAATTTGTGTATGAACGAATGTGAGAATGTGGTATTTTTGATCATGAGTTGTTTAGATTTTTGGCATGCTGTGGACTGTGTGTTTTTACTGTTTTGGCCCGTCTAAAACATTTTTGGTTGATCTGTGTTGCCTTTGTTTTTTATTTTTGGAATAGTTGGTTCATTTTTGTACAGCTGCTGAACATGTTGTGACTTAATGCTTCCAAATCCTATACCAACTGAACCATTAAACAGATTTTAAACGTGAAATGTTTGTTGTTGTTTTTTTTTCCTTTTTCCCAAATCAAGACATTTTTGCATATCCACACTGCACGGGACAATTGCATGCAGTGAAATTATGGTTTACTTGGTTTTATTTGACCTTGTGTTCAGTCAGGATGGCATAAAGAACCAGCATCAGCCTACTGTAAAACCGGTTTAGAGCTAAACAAACACAACATGATAAAACCCTTGCTATATCTTGACAAGATAAACATCAAAGCCTCACAGAGCGCCTTGTGTTTGAAAATTTATCTGTTTTGGTTTATAAAAACTTCAAACATAACATGAAAACTGAGAAAACATGAAAGAAGTAGATTATTTTTGAGTTTAGTACTTTATTCCTATTGATTTGTTTTTAAATCACCAAAAAGGAGAACTATGTAAACTGTTATGTTTACATATGTTATGATGATGATGTTAGATGTCACTACTTTACCTATAAATGTTCCACAGGATGACATTAAATATATCTATCTCCATGGAGACATCAGGTGACTTCACCAGGTCAAGTTCATATCTGATCTGTGGAGAGGCGTCCCACAGTAAGAATGCATGTCTTCATTTAAGGCGTTTCTTTTAGGAAAATACATTTAATACCATACGGTGGAACATTCCAGACAAAGCAATAACACATCTGTAGAAACAAGCAGATGGCTCCACCAGACAAGCCAGACAGTGCACCTTGAAAAATTAGTTTTGGAGCAATATCCACATGACACTAAACACTGTGCTTCTATTGTTTTGGCTTGCACGTTACACTTGACCAACATCTATTCCTATATAAAAGTGGAGTTGACTATAAGTTAAGTTGAGCTATAAGCAAATAACCTGTAAATTACAAATGGCATTTTTAATTACAGTATTTTCTTATATCATGACACAAACAGCACCGACAGTAACCTCTTAATATAGCCTTCCTCATTAGCGCACAATTAGCTGCTGTCAGGTCTTCGCATATGTCTGGTGCTAAGGATGGTGCTGATGTAGTTTCAAATGTGAGTCTGGTTTTCTTCTAATGATCAACATCTGCTCCCACATTAAACACAGAGCACCACAGACTCGCCATGTTACACAAGTTAGGTACAACAGAAAGCACTGCAGAGTAATTAGACCACACCAGCTTTTGTTTTCAAGATTATAATTTATATTTATTTTCAAAAGCGAATATATTTTCTTAGAATATTTCTTAAGTGCTTTTTTCAGATCTGTGTTATAATGTTTCCTCATCAACATGCCTAGAGTTTCGTTTTGTTTCATTCTCACATGATGAACACACAAATCCTGCACATTTAGTTCTCTCAAACTGAAAATACTCCACCTTATGATGTCATGTAGTAATACAGGAAATGCTCCACTGTGTTTTTAAACTCCATACCCCTTCTCTGGAATCACTGGGATAATTTCAGCCCTGGAATTGCTCATCTCTACTGAAAGAAGGTAAAAAGTAGCTGCTAATTAGAAAACTACCACTTCATTCATGATATCATGTAGTGGAAAAGCATTTTGAGCTTCGGAGATGTAGACAGACTAATAATAAAGGATGACTCAAAAATGTCTGAAACAAACAAAACACAATTCCAGGTATGTTTTTTGGAGGAAATAATATTCTAACATGGTGAAAAGCTAACAAGAGTAAATTTTGTGTAATCTTGGACCTTTAAATTGTTAATTTCTATGACAAGTGTCCTACTTTTTCATCATTCAATTTATTGATAGCTTCAAATGTTTTTAGCATGTCTTGAACTTCTTTTTTATGTATTGTTTTTTTTTAAATATATGTTTTTCAGTGTGAGATGTGGTTATTATTAACATTAGCTGTTCAAAAGAGAAAATTGACAATATGACAAAGAATGAATCCTGATTAAGTTTGCTTTGTTTCTTCACAGTTCGCTGACATGTCTGATAATGAGTGAGTGTTCTTAACTACTGAAGCAAAGATAATTTTCTAATCAACAAGTCCATATTTTAATCTGAACAAGATGCTCATTACACTTTGAATGGTTTGAATGTTATTGTAATTTCTGGTCTTTCAATCAGTCTTTATGCAGCCTCCATCTTCTCCATTACAAAAACCACATGATTTTTTCATTTAGTTTTTTGAGCCATAAACTGCTGCATGGTAAATGTGAACCAGTTTTTAATTTTCTGATGTCTACAATTCACCATACTTGATCAGAGTAGCAATAAAAAGGTCATAAGAGTTTTTATGTCTACTCACTTAGGGTTTAAGATTACAAATGTTATGTCTCCAATATTTAGTCGGAAATGTAATGCAATATATCAAAAGTGTGGCGTGAGAACGTGTCAAAACGTGGTCAAATTAGAAGAGGGAAGGACTTGAATTTTTTGGTAGTATTTCATTTCAATTTTTAAGAATGGAAATATAAAGACGTTTTGTTATGGTTTATGCTTTTTACATTTCATTAAACCATATTTTGCTAAAATAAAACATTTTACTTTTATACATGGCAAATATGATTTAAATAAAGGTAATTCCATAGCTATGACCTACAAACCATGATCAGCCTAATACAAATAAATTGCAACAATGCCTCCCTTATGTGTAAATTGTCCCTGCATTTTGGATAGAATTTTTGGCATTAAATACATAAATAGAAAGATAGACATTCAGTTTTAAAACTCTACACGACTTCCTGTATTTTTTATTTATTTATTTTTCTTTTCAAATTTTCATCCAACCAAACCAAGTAATAATTAGAAAGACATGAAATCCTACCATATGCATTTCAAGGTTGCCTACAGGCCAAAACATGTGATTTCTCAGTATTAAAATGAATGCGTTTTGGTGCATTCATGGCTTTAAACGTTTTTTTTGTTTTTTTTAAATAGAGAAGTGAATCGGGCAGGATTTAAATACATTATTTTTAGATGCAAACACCACTCAGCAATCATATTTTGTCATTAAACATGTAAGCCGGAGATTCTTTATCTTTTTTTCTCCGGCTTTGGGCAGGTTCAAAAAAGCATCAATTGCTCATTGCTCTTGTTCAAACTGCAAGGAAGGCCTGAAAATCCCGAAAATCCCTTGAAAATGTGTGTCTCCAAAATTTGCCTTTCCTCAGGTTCCTCAGTATTTCTCAAATGTGCAGGAAGTTCAAAGTTGTCCTGCTTCTTACATCTGCTCATCACTGGTTCTTTGGCTTTGGTTATTACTTGTGATTTCTTTGCTAGTTTTGTGTCATTACTTTATGATGTTGTTGGTTGAGCTCCCATCTTGGCTCTAACTGAAGGTCCCCCATGCTTGTTAGTTTGTGTCTTTCCGGTGAGGTTGGGCTTGACCTCTGTCTTCTAAGGCGGTTTTGTCTCTTCTACAGGAAAGGGGTGGGAAGACTTCTGTTGGATATTATTTTTAGTCTTTAGTGACTGATTCTGGACTTTAACTGAAGGTTCCTCAGTCTTTTTATGGGTCTTGCCCTTCAGGTCTCTCTGTTCAGTTTGAGGCTCATCAGTTTCAGTGTGTGTCACCTCTACCGCAGCCTCTTCTTCCATGACTTCAATTTGTGTTACTTTGCTTCTTCCCATCAGCTTTGTTAGGGTTGGTCAGATCATTTTGCGCAGGACTAACACAGTTGGAATTGTCTGTGGACTCTGGTGATTTAGATTCTTCTTTGATTACAACTATAGGTTCCTTGGTCTCTTGAGTATGTTTATTGTCAATTAGATCATGGTCATTTGGAGGATCTATGATTTTAATGATCATCTCACTTTCAGCCACCTTTTTAGATTGCTTCTTTTTAGCCTTTTGCTTTTACTTTTACGTGTTTTTCTTTTAATTTAGAATACAATAGAAAGCCTTTATTGTCATTATACAGTATAATGAAATTCAGAGCTGCTCCGTCAAAGTGCAAGAATTAAACAAACAAATAAAACAAATTAACAGTTCTCATTCAGTAATTTGTGTCTGTTTTGAATTGTCTTCATTTATTTTAGGTGGTAGTGATGTTCCATCTGGTGGAGAGACATCTTCAGTATTACAAATGAGAATTTCTAGTTCCTCTTTAACTCTGGGGGTTATTCCATCTGCCTTATCTGCTAGGATGTTGCTATGGAGATAATTTTGGGCAGGTGTAATGCAGTTGGAATCACCTGGAACATCATCTGAGGTCACTGTTGATTCATGTTCCTACTTGACTGCAACTGCAGGCTCCTCAGACTCTTGAGCATCAAATCTACACAGTCATTTGGCAGAACTAGACTGTTAGTGACCATCTCAACTTTGGCTACTTTACTGGTGTCTTCTGACAGAGGTACAGAGAGAGATTGCTCTATGTTATTGGCCTGGAGATCAGTTTCACTACTCTCAGGTTTCAGAAGAGCTGAAGGAAGTTCTGCCAATTAAGGACATTTCTGTTAATTCGTCTCATCCCTGTCCTGCTAAATTGTGTTTCTAAATGTGCCTAATAATGTTTAAGTTATCATAATGTTAAATATTCGCTTAATGCCGGTCAGGTAGGGCTACCATATTAAAACTACTTATTTCAATGTATGTGACTGACATGCCAGACTAAATAGTGTAAAACAGGGGCCTCAAACTCAATTGGAGCAGTTATAAAATCAGTGTTGGTCAGGGGCAATATATTATATAACGTACTGTATATGACAACCAAACTATCATGCAGCCTCACATAGAAGAAACCTGAATGCAATGTTAGCTGATACATTTTATAAGGGCCGCATGATATAAGATAAAGATATTTGATAACTATATGTTGTATCGCAAACTATATCATAGCAATACCAGTACTTTTTTTGACACAATACATGAAGCAAAATTAAAACTTATTCCAATACCAACTGGGTTAAAGGAGTACACAATAAGGAAATTATGAATAAAATTTGCAGTTTTTGTATTTATTTTCAAAACTCTCGTTTCTTTTCATATGGAGAACTTTGTATTGTATTGTATTTTTATTTTTGTCATTATTGATTATTTGTAATGTCCATATGGTTAAGATATATTGTTCAGCCCTAGCTCTCTCTCATTATATTTGCTTCCAACAAGCAATAAATCAAAATTTATAGGGGAAAAAACTAACCTTCACATTGTGATTTTAATCGTTTGCATGTATTATATTATTTTTTGTACATTCACTTAACACATTTCTGCATAAATAACAAGCCACCGCAGTATACTATGTGTCTAGCTTGTGAATTAAACAATGGGAAAAAAATGAATAAACATGAAAATACACTAAATAAAGGCCAAAGCACACATTTAAAATACTTTTTGTAATTGTTTTTTAAATTAATGCTTATAAAGGGTAAAGGTTGGACGTGCTTAGCACTGATGACGCCTGGGCCCCCTCCTCTGCTGCTCCACTACAGCTGCTTTTGAGCGGCTGGATAACTGTGACCTTTAACTTTCACAGTGAAACTTAGGGAAATGCAACATGAACATGCAACATGAAAGTTCATGCAATTGCGAAGATGAAATATGAAATAGTACACCTGTCTGGTATTTTCACAGTGGGAAGAAAGTACAATATCTGTAAATAGTGACTCAAGTAACTGTATTAGGTCATAATATATGAGGTCATTGTAATGCTAGTGACACCTACCCTACACTCACTGTATGTAACACGATTATTTAGGACAGTTTTGAGCTATTTATGAGGTACTGATGAGGTATTTCAAGTGATAAATACAAAAATGTTGGTGGTAAAATAATGTCTCCTACAATTATTTCATTGTTGTCACCTGTTGTCCAAGTTAGGGTCAGCCTTATCATCAGAAGAGCCTCTAGTCAGAAATATCCATGTTCAGGTAGTGTTACAAATTGTTACAAATGAAATTGTATTACAAGTTTTAAATATTTTAAAAAGTAAATATTAAAAGTAATAAATATATTAAACCCTTAAAATATAGCAAAAATGTTTGAGGAAATAATGATTTGGGTGGAAATGGCGTCTTAAGTGTAACAGGGTTAATAATTGTCTGATTTTCAGGCATCAACTTGCAAAATGTTCAGTAATTCAAGCTCTACAACCTTCATTTCAATTTTATTTTAAATCTTTTTCTTTTAATATAGCAATGGTGGGTTTGTAAACCAACAAATTAAGTAATGCTGGCCTTAGCTAATGCTGTTATGCATGATTATGCATTTTCCTGTCAATATCTCTAAAAATGTTGATGTTGCAGCCATTTTTAATTGGTATACATCCAAAAGTTTACAAATTCTTCCCTGATATCCAGGGATTATTCCCTGTTGCTTTCATCAAATATACATTCAATTGTTCAAGAGAAATGTTGCTGACAAACCAATAGAAGAGGTAATGATTTTCTGACTAGTGGGCCTTCTCACTACAGGGCCTTCTGACTAGTGGGCTTTCTGACTAGTGGGCTTTCTGACTAGTGGGCTTTCTGACTAGGGGGCCTTCTGATGATAAGGGTGTAACCCCGCTCTGCCTCTGCTCCATCTCGAGTGGACCACAAACAGTGGGTCCATGATCTCACACAGCCCTATCTCTGCCTGCACCCGGTACTGATTCCCCATTTCCAAATGAAAATCTAATGGCCGTGACAGGCACCCACGGTCTATACTGAGGTGAAGGGCAGGTTAGCGTTCGTTAGCTTAGCTCTTCTGAGTTTTCACTGTGTTTTTCACTTTTTGGGGCTGCATTCATTTGCTGTATTCACATTTCTTTTAGTAATAGCTTATAAACGTGCACACCTTTGTGTGGTGTGTTGAGGTAGAATGTTGTATCAAGTGGAGAATTATTAAAATAATTTTAGTCAAAAGGTTAGTAGCATTCTGGAAAAATGAAATATCTTCAAGTATGACGTCATACCAATACAATGTCTTAAGATGCTATTGCCATTTAGTCAAAAAGAGTAATGATACATTCTTTTTTTGTATTTTCTTTAGGGTGAGTGTCTTGCTGCTGGTTCACATGCATCTCCTAAAGCTGCAGTGGAAAGATGAAGACTCAAAGCCATTAACCATCTCGTCAGAGATTTGCAGGTATGTCATGAAATGGTTAAATGTAGAACTGAAATATAACCTCACCAATAATTTCATAATTGACTAATTGAATTTTATATATGTGCTAAGTAGTTGTAATTTTTGCCTTCATCTCATTCTATTTTCATGATTAATGGCATTTAGGTCTTTTGTTTCTTGTGGGTTTTGCATTTAAAAAAAACAAACAAAAAACATCACTATGCATCTGTTAGGGTTAGGTCAGCATTAATGATCATCTGCATTCATGTGTGTGGAAAACGTGTGTGTTGTATGTGCGTACAGCGTACATATTACTAAACATAATTTAAAAAATAATTATTTTAGGATAAGCAACTGAAAAATCACTATCATTGGTTTTAAAATAACTACATTTTGGTGACTGACACTATTTCATTTTGACATAATTGGTGATGATGAATACTAAAGGTTTGTGTGTGTTTAGTATTCCCATATCCCTATGCACGTAAGAATACTTTGAATTTAAGAAGAAAGTTACCCTCTAGTCCAGGGCTCTCAAACTCAGTTGGAGGAGGGACAATTTGCGCTGTCTGAATATATATATGGATCATCATTGATTATGTTCTTTTTATTGACAGATCACAATTTTAGATACAACTTATTTTATACTTTTAAAAAACAACACTTTTTCTCCCTCAGGATCTGCTGCAGAAATGACTAGATATTGATTTGATTAAAATTGGACTACGTGCACATCCTTAGTTGAAAGAAAATTAGACTAGGAAAAGAAACAGACTGACCTGCAAGATATTTTGGATAAGATAACACATTTTTCAAACTGAAGTGGTCTGCTACTCAAAATGGGAAAATAGGAAGCTCCTTTGTCAAATTTTTTGTTCAGTAATTTCCAAGTGTTTCTTATTATAATTTATACTCATTTCAATGGATTACTTTATTATCTTGAAGGAGCTCCATATCTCTTGATGCTCATTAACCACGAAATGGAACAACTCCTTCTCTTCAAACTGACATAAGGGTTTTTGTAATGGATCAAGTCAAAGAAATATCTGCACCTTTAATCTTCAAAGGCCGAAACAGCTCAGAGCACAGAGAAGGAACACCAGGAGCCAGAGAACAGTCCCGCCTACATCTTTATATGACTCAACCATAGTTTTATATTTGAGCTGGGACAGGGCAGAAGAGGCAGGAGCAGGAAAGGACAGAGCTATAATACAAATACTAACATTCAGGATGGTATTTACATATTTTTGAGTCTACAACAAATTTTAAAAACAGCTGCCAAAATATGTCTAAAGGGATATCAAATTTTGGTTTTACAATTTTTGTGAGAAGGAACATCAGAGAATAACGATTACTCCCAATTATTGACATCAAACAACACTGAAATTATTCATTTAATTTCTCTGCCATTTTCTAAGAGACTAATATAACATTCCTCAAGCAGGTTTGCCTCTCCTCTCTTTGTATTTATCAATAAAGGAGGTGGGTGTGTCTGCCCAGGTACTAGTAGGTAACCAGTATTGTGAAACAACGTTATCTGAGAGCTCGAGTAAAAGCACTTTATATTTAGGACAATATTGCAATGAAATTATTTATGATTTTTGTAATATTTTTCACTTTTTAAAAAAATAACTGAATAATCTTGACACCCCTAGACGAAATTACTCTTATACAGCATTTTTAGTATACTATATAGAACACTACAATTAAAAATGTACAGACTTCAGTTTACCTTGCTTGAAAAGGCTTGATAGTACACATGTAAATCTCTATATATTTTATCCATTTTCACAATGTAGTCTTTAGTGTTAGCTATAATATGCAAACTAACTCAAAGCTGTCTCAAAATGTCCAAATCAGACTTTTCTGTTTATCTGCTCAGGCTCAGATCTACAATGAAACGGAGGACAGACTCAGTTCTTCAGCTGTAGACAACACAAGTGAAGTTTGTTTGTGTTCGCTGCCAAATAAAGAGAGTGACGCCTTCAGATGTACATTGCTGTAGTGTGTATTGTGTGTTTTGTATTGGCAGATAAGACAGACAGAGCAGAGCAGACTTTAAAGGGGGGTATTCTCGTCTATAGCACTGCTGCTGATGCTGTCATGTATTAGTAATGAGGCTCAGCAGTGGACCAGTGCTGGTGTGGAGAGATGAGAGAGCCTCAGATGCAATGTCTGCTCTTATACAATGTGTTTTATTGACAGCCAGTTTACTAATAATAAGTGGAAGAAAGTAATGAAGTAAAAATAGTAAAGTGCTGCGTATACATTTTAGCTGTATTTTACTTAAATAGATTTGAACTATTTACTTTTACTTTACTACATTTGAGCGAGGGTATCTGTACTTTATACAACACTACATTTTTAAACAGAACTGAAGTATTTTTATTATAGTTTGAGATCTGCTGAAAAGGCTCTGAACAAAGAAAATATATATATGTATCAAAATCACTACATTTGAAACTTGTTAGATCTGAGAATCTGCACCAAATACTTTTTAGTATTTAAATACATTTTTAAATGTTTAATTTTTTATTGTGATACTTTGACTTGAGTTTTTTTTGTTTTTTTTTTTGCTGCTGTAGCTGTACTTTTACTCACAACAAAAATGAGCATTTCTTCCACCACTGCTAAGAATCTTTCTTAAACAAATTACTTGGTGCAAAATTGTTTCTATAAATTTGAAAATACATTTGAAAATGTTCTCTCCTATTGTCAGTATGTGCAGTTATTGTATTAAGGACAAAATATGTCTCAGCCTATTTTGTGTCAGTCACATCTTCATTTGTTTGTAATAACTGTATTTTCTTACTAAACTAAACTATAACTGACAAGTTTGTTAAAGATAGCTTTAATACCTGATTTATGTGCATTCAATTTGTGAAAAAAGTTCACCACATCCTTCCCCTGAATTAGTTCTATTATTTGAGATGAAATGGCTCTAAGTGACCACATCCCCTTGTGCAGGCAATAATGTGGACAGGTTCATCCAGGTTCTGCTTGTGCTTGTGTTTGCCTTCTGGCTTCTAACCAATAGACCAGACTAAATAAACACAGGTGCTGCCAGTAATCCACAATACTTTATACAGTTTACTGATGCATATAAAGACACTAACAATACACTGAACTTCCTCTAACTCCAACAGCGAATGACATTTTATATGAAGACTCATCTTCATGAACAAAAACAACTTTTATCTCACCTGTGATTACACCTGAATACCACTTCTGACAATTATTCAACACCTGCAATGGCACTTATCACATTTGCTGCAAAACAAAAGTGAAAAAAAAAAAACTTGTGAAAACACCTTGCTGTACATAATGTAAGGCAATAATCAGGATATAACTGCCTTTTCTAATACATAGCAAAGGCATTTCAAATGGCACTCTGTAACTTTTTGTGGTGGGGGTGATTTGGACCAATGATCCTGTGCCAAAAAAAAAAAAAAAAGATTGAATTTGTTTCAAGAAGGCATGTTGTGCTTAACCTTGCTATATAGTTACAGTCTCTGACACCTATGAATCCATATGTTCCAGTTTGCACATTTTAAATCATAATATTCATGTAAAACAGCACAATAAAAGAAGCAAACCCACTGACTTCCACTTTAGAAAACTACAGTGCCCAGTGAGAGCAGAAATTGCAATAAACATCATCACATTAAAGAGCTGAGAAGTTGGTAGTCCCTCCTATGGATAGCTGCAGATAATGCATCATAATTTTTCATTCTGACTACGCGATGCTGCCAAGTCCTACGAATATTAAGAAAACAAAATTGGAGAACGAAGTAAGTACAGAGAAGTGAGCATATACTGATGCCAGTGAAAACGGGAGTTGATCGGCAACATAGCCTCTGGAAAATAAGTGAGTAAAGATTGCTCAGACATGCATGAATCACTTTCTCAACTTACAATTTTCTTCAGCTTTTTAATCATATTTAGTTCATGTAGCGTAGATCAGAAAATGGCATAATATGAGCCCTTTAAACCCTATAGGTATCATTTTCAAGTGAAATCACTACGGGAAGACAGTTGTTCACTAAAGCAGATTGCTGCAGCAGTTTCAGTGGACTGTTCTCAGCTGTCATCTGTAAAGCACATCCCATTTTAAACCAGTCAGGTATAGAAAATAAGACATGCTTCTGCCATTGTATTTATAACATTGAGCTCCAAGAGACACATCTGCTACAACTGTCTACTGCGCATAGACGACTGACAGAATATTACTTCCGCAATGCTTTTCAGATCAACACGTCCACCCCCTCTATACTGCTACTGTGAGAGAATGGGTTTACAGCACAGTGCGTAGGATAACTGTAAGAAAATGTCTGTTTTTGTATTTAACTTTTGATGATTAGGTCGTCGTGGGAACAAACCAACCAAATCCTCCCTAATTGTAAATACAGGAGGTCTGCCTTATAGTATTATGTTCTGAACTGGGCGGTAAAGTGAGAGATGGCCTACTGAAGAAGACAGCAGCAGTCACCTGTGATCCGCATCTGCGCTGGAGACAACATGGCTACTGTATATGAAATCACTTTCCTGGTTGAAAAGGCATGGTAATCTTGTTACTGTGGGAAATAATACACTTTGTAATGGCCATCTCAGTAGAGGTCAGTCAAAACGAAATATTCAACTGGTTTGAGATCGTGATGTGAGAGAACATGCGTGGGCCCTGATCATTTTCTTTTTTAATTTCTGTTTGTTCATCTTTTGATAAAAGGGACCTCTCAGTCTCATGGACATGTAAAACATTAACAGAATTCTGTAACCAACTTATTTTCAGTTAAATCAAACATTCTGTGAAAAATCTGGACCAGTTTGTACTCCCTGTTTGTACTCCAAACCCACACATAAAAAATAACCCAAAAAAATCACAAAAATTTAAAGACTTTTATGTTAATTCCACCTGGACTTTGACTTTTTTTTTTTGCCTAATTACAAGTTCTTAATATTTTTTTTTAATGAGATACTCTTCAGCTCTGATATGAGAACTGTCAAAATCCCAACAAATGCTCTGTCTAATGTCTATCAGATCATCCCCAGGGACACCAGCTATACCTCTTCTTATATTTACCCATTAACAATTCAGGCAGGATCTGAGAACTGAATTACCTTGTGTAGACCTCGTTTCCACTTAAAATTAGAATAGATCTAACAGCAGAGGGCAAAACTACAGGGTCTCAGCTTCACATAGAGTCCAGCCATTTGTTTGTGCTCCAAAGGGTTCAGGAACAGATTCAGTTTGAATTGAGGGTCATTTTAGTCAGACATTTTAGGAAAAAATAGGCCGGAATGGTAAGATGTTTTAAGAACAAAATTGGTACATGTCTTTAATTTTAAAGTACTGCAAGACCTATCCATCTAAATAAATGAAATCACAGTACTTGCAGGTGCTGCTTTATAAATGCTTGAATAATTAGAGATCCATATTTTGCCTTTTTAATGTATGTTATAAATTATAGCACCAGACATTAGACTATAGTGCATCTAAAGGGTTGGTGCTGAGTGACTAGAATAACTGAAGCTGTTGTCTGAGCTGTGAGACAAGGACTCAGACAGTGTTTGTGGAGATGGAGCAGTAGCACTGGTCCAGGTGGTGTAGCCAACTGTACAGTCTGAGTCTACAGCGCCGGATCACTCTGGGACTATACACTTCTGCTGCACTCTGAAGACTCAACCGGGGATTGGGAGTTTTACCCCAAATAGAACTGGAAGGCACATGAGTGAATTAAAGCGGGACTAAACACTTAAACTCAGCTCACAATAATTTTAAACAGAGGAGGTGAACAGTGGAAGTACCTGGAGGACTAAAAGGGGGAGTAAGAGGGTGATGGATGGGGTCTGGAGGTATAAGGAACAGCTCAATTGGTCTAACAGGTATCCACACTTCAAATCCACCACTCCAGCCAGGTGTTTGTAAAAGGAAACCAGGCCAGTACAGTGTGATGTCACATAGTACTTGAACTTGCAGTGGCCACTAGACGCAACACCCACTCAGTTTTTGAATGTTTGACTAGAAAGCAGCAAATATGTCTAGTTTGCACTAAAATTAGTAAAAAAAAATTTTTTTTAAAAAGACTATGAACAACAGACAATGCTATTAAAACACCATGCACACAGTCTAGTTGCAAACAAAGTTGATTTAATGTTTAGATCTTTAAGCAAACTTTTTCTCCATAGTAGCCGCTGCAGGAGCACAGTGGGTTATCATGGCTTTAAAAAGCATGAAGTGATAAGTAGTTTCCCAGCGGAGTTTGCACCGCAGCAGCATCTGTCTGGCATTGATCCATGAGCACACACTTGAAGCTCTCCAGTTCAAAGCAGAATTTATGACGTCTCTTTAAAAGTCGATAAACTGTAAAAACCACAAATATAAACTCTTCAATATGTTACCACAGACGGGCAAAGGCATGCCTTTTCAAATACGCCACATCATTACAGCTATACAGTGTTTTCTCTATGAATGATGGTGGTAAACGTCTTGTCTATGGCTGGGTGAATTACCCAAAAAATCATGTATAACAAGGTTAGATCACTATTTTTGTTTTATCATAATTCATGCACACTATGCCTCTAAGACATAAATAAAACAAAATGGTTCTACTAAGACTTGCTCACTCACTCAGGATGACAGTGATACCCCGATAAGAGAAGTGGGTAAGGAATAGTGTCTTCATAACAGAAGTACATAAGATAAACATAATATTTCATGCAATGTTACACTCACTAGAAAAAGTTCAAAATTAATTTTAGGGTTAACCATAAATGTCATTCTTGTATAGTGCTGTACCATAACCCTAACAATAAACTGTAATATGTACAGTCCGGTTCCAAAGCACATTCAAAGCACTAGGAGACGAAAACTATTGAATCGTGGTCAACAAACTCATATTCCAACCAAATAAACTCAGTTTTTGATCTGTTAAGAGATTTATTCATTATTCAACTGATACCCTGGATAAAAATGTTTTCAGCATTTTCACTGAAGCTGAAGTGAAGTGTTTTATCATGAAATCTGCACTGTCCTACAGGTCGCTACAGGTCCCAGAGAGAGCTGCTGACTATGGCCACATCAGTGACCTTTCCCTGCTCTGCCCGGGTCAGAAACAACTCAATAGTGAACACAATCTCCTGGATAATAGCAAAAGTGATATAACTATCCTCAAGGGGGAAATGCAATGAAGGAGTCATCCAAAATAAACAAGAATGAAGCTTACTGTGATGTTGAGAAAATAGATTCATGTTTAAAGGGATCTGAGGTGTTTTTGTTGTTCTTTTTCTGAACCTCGCTGAAAATATTTTGAATGTTAATTTGAATTTTTAGCTTTGTGCCAAAGATAAAAGACTTGTTGCAAAATTGAAAAATGTAATTATTATTCTTTCTAACTTTAATTTGTTTTGGACAACTCCCCAAGTTATAGGTTTACAGTGCACCAAGTTGCCTAAAGCCTTGCCTCTTTTTTTCATTGTTATATTGTGACCAGACTAAATAATCTACTAATAATATAATATCTTACTTATTCATTCTAATTTCGGCTGTTACTCATGCCTTTGTCACTTCCCAAACATCTGAGCAGGTCGATGGAGCTGATCATCTGTAATGAACCAGTGGCTCTTATGCAACAGTTGAATTGATGAGTGGCACAACATTGTTGTGTTCAAATACACCGGTGAGATTAGAGCTTGATTTCGGACAAACCAGCATGTAGTTAAAACTCTTAGCAAACATACAAACAAATACAGATTATAGTGATTAAAGTAGTGCCTATTTTACTATTGGTTTAACTCAGAAACTGACTCCTGTAATATGCATTAGTTGTGATTATGGATCTTGGATAATTATGTGGCCCAACCAAAGTTATTTTGTTTCTCGATTTTTATACTAGTAATGGAAATATTGCACTTTTATTGTGAAAAATTTCCATTTCAGATCAGCCTATGGCAAAATTATGTTAATGGTCTCTGACTCCACATCTCCAAGTGGCACCCTGTATATATATATATATATATATATATATATATACACTCATTACATTTACATACATTAGACAGTTCTCTGATATTGCTTGCATTCATCTAAAACAATGTCAATAAAAATATGGAAAAAAACATGCAGTCTGACTTGATCATCAGTAAAATACAGCAAAACTATCTCAAACTTTAAATGAAGAGTGATGACTGACAGAGACAGAGCCGAGTAAATGTGTTTGTAGAATTATGAATGATGGATTTTCTTATTATGCTCACACAGGAGGTGGAGGTGGCGGTGCTGATGCCGATGCGGGCTCGACGTCCAACTCCAGGCATTGTTGCCACGGTAACAGCAGATGAAATTGTCCAAAGTGAATCATGAATGGAGATCAAAGCCCAACCTCTTCAGGACCCATGGGAACAATGACTCAGGGAGCTCCCCTTACACATATCATACAGTGTTGATAAATCTACACTGATAACAGCACAGGTCAGGCAAGGATATACACTGATAAGACCTGCTGTACCTATTTCTTACACTTGTGAAGGTGTTACAATATTTTAAGGAATATTAAAATAGCTTTATATCTTAATTAGAATAAGACCATTTTAGTTTGGTCTGTCTCTGAAACACAAAATACAGGAGAAGCAAGTGAGTTACTAAAAGTTTTCACTGGTTTAAACATTACTCTATCATTACTCTAAACCTTAAAAGTGTCTATGTTTTTGAGGGTCAGTGTTTTGGTAGCAATAGTCATACATTTATTTCAGCCTAATAATAATGTGTATGACAAGGACTGTACCAAAGCAGTCATGTTATGTAATGTGAGGTAGAATTTTGTGTTTTTACTGTAAAATCAGCCTGCCTTCAGCCACTATCCTTGCATTCAGTGAGTAGCAGCTGTCCAGGGACTATCCCAGGACTGTCCTGTACTGAGACAGTTGCCGCTTATAGCAGGACAGAATTACACTAATGGAGACATGGGGTATGCAGGGAGCCATTTTGGGGTCAGGTCTACGCAAACAGCTATTTTGAACTGGCAGTAATCGGAAGACATCATCAGTGTGTGTTTACTAGTAACTAACAGGAGTCACCGTCCTGTTTTAGCTTTAGGAGTAAAATTAGTAAGAGCAGAAATGGCTGCAGGTTTGTTGCTGATGACCATTACTTCAAATAATGAACATGTTTATGGGTTTCAGATCACAATATTCTACAGGCCAATCATATTAAGTTAAAAGTTAAAATGAGTAGTTAAAATGCACATTTTTGTTGAAATATAGTGAGTTATAGGATTTAGTCACTAGAAATGGACCTAATATGGGTACCTATATTTACCTTTTAGATACCCCATTCCCCCACTTCCACCCCATCTGGGAATATAAGATTACCTGATTCTAGAATCTGAAAACCTCCAATGGTTATGTTGTTCATAAAAATGTTAAGAATTACTATATGGCACAAACAGCATAGGTAAGGATTTGTACAGCACAGATCGTACACAAATTAATTCAAAGTGCTTTACAGAAGAAGAAACACATCAAAAGTTACAATACAAACATATTAAAACATAAATAATCATCATGAAATTAACATTAAAAGAGAAGAGCGCAGTTTCATATACTGCTGGTTTAGAACTGTTTTGAGCTTGGGTTTAATCGTTGTCAGAATTGTCACATTTTCAGGAAGACTATTCCAGGTCTTAGCTACATAAAACTGAAACGCTGATTCCCACAATACCCTCTTCATTAATTTGAATTCTTGCTTATGTATTTTTTAAGATACTTGCACTGCTATTTCTAGGTATGTAGTTTTGCTCTTGCCCTCATTTTTAAACCAATCTTTGTATGTAGCTTTGCAGAAGAAACCACCGGGAATATATTATATTGTCTCCAACCCACAGAACTGACTGGAGTGCCTCCTCGGTCTCCCTGCAGACCTCCTAACAGTGCGGTGACAGTCTATTTACAGTTGGGTCCCATCGGGCTGCTGCTGCTACTGCTACTGCTGCTATGGAAAATATCCCAAATCACTGATGGCTGGAACACACATCTCTAAGCATCTACACTCTCATTCTGGGTAATACTTAAAGCTAAATATTGTAATTCTCTCACTTCTACTGCAGAGAAGTCAGTGATTTCCCAATGAGAGTGGTGCAGCTGCATAAAACCGTCAGTGTGAGGCGTTTAATGAGCGTTGGATTATTGATGCCCGGGAGGTGCTGTGCTGCTGGGCTCAGAGTTGCCTGTCTCCTCTGAGGGCTGAGTGTGGAGGGGTGGGGGTTGGAGTGAAGGCGGGGGGAGAGGTGTGACAGTGGATATGAATTACATTCCCCAGTCCCCCCCTGCTGACACTGCAGCTATTGGCCACTGGCAATTTTAATATGGAGGCAAGTGGAGAAGGACGAAAAATAGACTCAGGAAGACAGGCTGAAATTGAGTTGTGGAAGTACACAGGTGGTGGTTCAAGATGCTAAGTTAATTTTCTCATATTCTGGTGGGATGTACACGGTTTAATAAAACAAAACAAAACAAATATGACATTGCATAATTTGTTTGTCAAGGGTGTACAATGTGACTTTTATGTCTCCATGAAGACAAGCAGACAAAATCAGTTCTATATATATTTAAATTTGATTATTAAAGGTGCACTATGTAAATTCTGATGTATGAGCCACCTGCTTGTTTTCATGGAGATGATTTGCCAGGAATGTTTCTCAGTATGGCATCAATCTATCTTGCATGCATTTATTTAGTTAAAGATGTTCTACTGTTATAAATGAATTGAAAAATATGGTTTATATCTTTTGGTGTCACCTGGTTTTTGGAGATAGATCAGCTTAATGCCGTGGAACATCATCTTGTATTATCTCCATGGATACAAGCAAGTGGATCATATATCAGATTCACTTTGTGGAAACCGTCTGACCTCGCAGCATTAGAATTGTTCGCTCAATGGTAGGCGGGTACATTTTTAATTTAACCAATCGCTTCCTGTTTGGTCGTGACATATGTAACGCTCCAAATCCCGTAGGAAGAAGGGCAATAATGTCTTTCCACTTGATAAAATTCACCAAACATTCTCTTTGTTCTGGCTTTAAATCCTCGATCTTGGGAATTGCTGCTAAAACAGAATGTATGGCTTTGTCTACATCCATCTCGACCGCTTTGTTTACTGTTGTGCTATACCAAAAAAGGGACCCAGACAGGCGCAATGAGTTTGATGTCATGGCTTCACAGCTCTTCACTGATTGACCAGTGTGTGGTCTATAACTTCAGGGGTTCTTGCAAACCATCTAATATATTCTGATTCTTGACCTAGTCGATGGAGAGAAATGAGGTGGCGCCAGCCTGGTTAACATAATGCACCTTTAAGGATCAAATTTAAATACATAGAACTGGTTTTATCTGTTTGTCTTTACTGTGGATCTTTTACAAAACTATTGTATCTATAAACTGTAAATTTTATTCTGATTAAAAGTCTAACAAAAAATTAAGCCTCAGTCGTTGACAGTTTCAAAGGTGGACTGACTGCTTTACATTTGCATGCTAATACACAATTGTTGTCCAAGTCATGCTTCGGGCTACTCTCGTTCTACCCCAGTGTGATGGTGTTTCTGTTCAGGATCGTCTTGCACCATCGATTGTGCATCTCAATGACATCACTTCCCAAAACTGTGTGTGTGTATTGCATTACACCGTCACATATTGCTTTACTGTGGCCTTAAAGCTGCATAATATGACTCACTCCCCTATAGGTATGGAAATCCCTGTGATCCACGCTATATTACTATGCACATCCCACCAGTCTGATTAAAAGGTTTGCATGAGCAGCTGCAGAATCCTGAAAATGGGGAGTGGTTGCGGAGAGTTGGAGGAGAGGAGGATGGAGAATCAATAATTAAAGGTCAGAGAAAAGCAGTGAGAGGCAGAGATGGAGAGATGAGAGAGAGTTTGTCTTTGCTCGCTAAATATGATCTTAATCCGACATTAACATGCACTGCACCAGATCTGCTGCTTTCTTCAAACACGCCTCACACACCTGGGGATGTGTACGTGACCAGAGCGTTTCTGCTAGTTATATAATAAAGTCGAAGCTAAAACATGATATGGTGTGAAATGTGGTCAATGCCAAATCCTCCATTAGACTGTTGTCAAAAAATGAAGATGAGATTTGAAAGGTCTGAAATCTTTTGGTTGATACATTTTGTGCTCCCCATATATGCCTTTTTGATATAATTCTTAGTCTTATTTTTTATATATTTTTTTTATTTTGGTCTCAGTTACATACATGCATACATATTTACAGTCTGTATTCAGAATCTATAACATCAAAAATGTCAAGACACACATTGGTACTTTCACAGGAATTATAAAAAAGAAAATTATACTGACTTGGATTATTATTAATTTATTTTTAAATTACAACAGAAATGTGCTTTTTACATGCATTTTTCCATTAATTATAGGATGTCATTTGAAATTTGACTGTAAAAATCCTTGGTTAATGGATGCCATCTTCATACCATTTCGTTAGCTTTACCAAACAATATTTTATAAGACAGCTTTAGAACGTGTAACTGCTCAATAGTTTGTGTAAATGAATTGACTTTTCTTACAGCTAAGGTCAACAGAGATTTTAACTTGTTTCTATGGCAACACTATGACCTCAAGCCTTGACGGATCAAAGAGCAACTCAATTATGGCCATTGGGAGTCACTAAATTGCAGGCATAATGTCTTGGATATGGATGTGTTTATCTGTCATTGAAAACAGTATATTAAAAGTAACACCATTAGGGCTGGCTATCACTGAGAAGTTGTCTCGATACATGAGCCATGATATGATACATATCTTGATACAGTGCCCTTTCATTTCGATACATTATATTTCAAATTGATTCGATACGGTTCAATAAAAAATAAAGGCTAAATTGTGGATGTGATACTAAAAGTCTTTGTTAAACCAGTTCTTATGCAAAGTGAATATGAAACACAAACATTTTAATCATCAAAACAGTGAAAATGTCAAATGTGTCACATCAGCGAGTTTCCTTCCTTTGAACAAATGACAAAACTGTAGCACTGTAACAAAATAATTCAGTAAAATCTATCAAAAAATACTCTTGGCAATATATCGATACAGCAGCCCACAATATCGATACTGTATCATCAAATTAAACAATACGATACATCGATACTTCAATATTTTTGCACACCTCTAAACACCATGATATGAATTTTATTTTAAATTAGATGAGCCATGCTTTCTGAAGAAGATTTTAATATACACAAATAAGCCATAACATTATGACCACTGACAGGTGAAAAATAGGCATCCCTTAAAATGTGTCTTGTAGATTGATTATAAGCAGGAAAGGTTTATTTTCCAATGGAAAAATCGTAAGCAAAAACTACAGCTCATGTTGGCTGTTTCCTGTCTTCTGTGTCAAAAGTGAGGAAGATTTTGACTACTGACACTTTGCAACTGATGTCATCAAAAATTCCTGGGGGTGTGAAGCTAACTGAAAGCCCTACTGTGTCAGAAGCTCTGTTACTCAAGTTAGACTTAATCTGAACTTTGTTTTAACACATTCTGACCAGAAAGTACTGACTACCTGGAACTACAAAATGGGAAATGATTTGTGCTGTTAAACAAGTCAATCTCAAACAGTCATAACACAATTCACAACAATTTAAAACAAAACCTTAACATTTTTGAATGGAGAGAATTAAAAATGTAGAAAAATGTAGTATATAACAGGACGCTGAAACCCATGAATATCAATAATAAGAGGTGGTCCATAATGCAATGTAAACAGTGTGCAAACAACCTTTGGAAATGAAGTAGCTAGATCTCAAAGGACTTATTGCAAAGACTCCACTATGTTATTGAATTACATTGGCAAATTCTCCCAAAGCACCTTAATCCTGACAGTTTACTGTAAATCACTACCTATTCAGACCCAGTGGGAACAGTGTTGACCCTGGGCCCTGCCCCGTTCCTGCAGTGCATTTTGTTTTTATGGCGCTCATATCATGTTACCTCTGTGGGATCATGAACCCTAATTACACATGACCTGGGTATTTCCACCTCCTGTCTGCTGTATACCATTGTAAACGATGGAGGGTTAACACTGGGATAACAACATAATGATATCCAACCAGGGAGCGACACAGGCAGTGTAATGGAGCCATAATCAGCAAGCTAAAGCTAATAGGTGCAAGTGATTTACTCCAATAAGACTTACAGTGATTTCTGGTGCTGTTTATGTCCCACAGGCTGAGGTTAAACTGTTAAATTATACCAGGGGAGAGATCAGGAAAGAGGAAGTGGACAAATAAGTATCATTAAGGGTGTATTGCAGTGGGTGTATAGGGGGTTTTGGTGGATAAGGGGCAGCATAGATGTAATTGTATCCAGTGTAACCGCATTGAAACCTGAATGTGTAGAAAATGACTTTACCAATTTCCACAAGATTCACTAAAAGCTTAGAGAAAACTTGCCCAAGGATGAACCACTGGAAACATGATGAACTGAGAGCGCAGATCAGAGAGCATTTCTTGTTACCCAAAATGTTGTTCCCTATTAGTCCATATTAGTGTTGTCACAGTATACAACTTTAAAACTATTTCAGTGTCAGTAAAAAAGGCTTTCTCCTCTCAGTGATGTTTATATCACAATGATGATTAAAGGGACAGTCCAGAATTTTGGACATAGGTCCTCATTTCCTACTTAGCCAGAGTGTTGGAGACGTGTGGAGACACTTCTTTAAATATTCCATCCAGTCCTTGTATTTGCAGAGGTCACTGGTGCTAGGCTAGCGCATGTCAATGGGCATAGTTAGCCTGCCACTAAAAAACAGTCTTACCCATTCCACAAAGCACCCAAAGCAAATCTATTATTACACCAGACTGTTGATGTAAATGTCTGTGTTGACAGAATAATGTTTGAAGTAAAACCAACCTTGCATTTGAAAGATTTGTCTGAGCAGCAGTAGCGAGTTGTACTTCCTGATAGAAAGCTTGGCAGCGGAGGACTGATATCACCTAGCACCTACCTTATCAGCGAAGTAAAATTCCACTACTGTTGAGAAAATAGTCCCTCAACATGCAACGATTCATGCGATGCAAGGTTAGTTTTACTTCAAACATTATTCTATCAACACAGACATTTACATCGACAGTCTGGTGTAATAATTTATTTGTTTCGGGTGTTTTGTGGAGTGGGTGAGACTGTTTTTAGTGGCAGGTTAACTATGGCCATTGACATGCACCAGCCTAGCACCAGTGACCTCTGCAAATACAAGGACTGGATGGAATATTTAAAAAAGTGTCTCCACACGTCTCCAACACTCTGGCTAACTAGGAAATGAGGCTCACAGTGTCCAAAATTCCGAACTGTCCCTTTAAAGGCACTACTTTTTTATACAATAGTTTTCAGCACAAGTCAAGAGACATTTTCTTGTGTTGTCAGAATGTTTGTAATCCTGCTCTCGACATAAACATCATTGGTTGAGCGGTCAGAGCCACTGACTGGCGGTGCAATTCAAGCTCCCACAGTTGAATACTGCCCTTGTGTCCTTAGGCAAGACACTTAACCCTTGTCTGTGTACACTGATATATGAATGTCTGTGTGGGTTCCTTGATGTAAAGTGCTTTACAAAAATATGACCATTTACATGTATTCTTTAAAATTATCGTAGAGTACTAGATCAAGGCTAATCTAAACCAATTTAGGACATGCCAAAGTTTGGCCTTTTTATTCAGTATTGATACAATGATTCAAACGAGTATCTAGATTAATAATGATTAGTATATGAAGTACAGTACTAGTATTCCCCATTGAAGTGCAGTACAGTCCTCACAATAGCTACATAGTTACATAAACATCACACCCAACTGCTATGAATAGTGCCATGTAATGACGTTCTGATGTAACACACTCTTATGCAGCTTCTCCTGCGGGTCGGCCTGCTCCTCTGAGTCAAATGCTCCAAACACTCACCTCCCTGACTCTGTATTTGAGACCACCTCTGATCTGTCTGTTGTCAGCCCACTCTCGAGCCAAAGTGAATGAGGAGGGAGTCTCACATCCGCAGTCTGGACACCACATTTCCTCTGAAGCAAGCATACGGCAAGCACATTTCAATTACAAACACAAGGAACACATTTAATAGTGACATGGGGGCTGTTACTTTAGGCCGTGGGTGGTGAGTGGGGGATGTATGCTATTATCTTTATATGCTGAGATGAAAGCACGTTTTTATATGTTCCACGTCAAACTCAACTTGAAAATATGAATCTTTTTTTGCATCTGTCCAATGCATTTATCAACACATACATTAACAGGATAATAAGAAAATAAAAAAATAACACAATACACACAAAATTAATAATTTCCTGAAAATTCATTCATGCAATTACTGCATTCCTAATCTCCTTGTCTCCATAGAAATGCTGTTGATTTGTCCAGAATGCTCCATATTATTGCATTAAATATATCTGTCTCCATGGTGACAAAAAAGTGACGCCATCAAGCCAAGTTACACATCAAATCTGTGGAGAGACAACCCTGCCCATGTTTTTTAAGCATTAATAAAAGCACCTGTAATTGAATAAATGCAAGACAGATACATATAATGCTACTATGGAACATTTCAGGCAAAGCAATAACATCTTTAAGGAAAAAAATCAGATGCCAGACCCTCCACCAGAATTATTTGGGATCAAAACAAAGGTACATATCTGATGATTCTCCAGATAGTATTTTCACAAAACTTGCTAATTTATACAATGACATTTCTCACTTCAGTAAGGAAAATATACAACACAATGACCTTTAACTAACTTTAATTCAAATAGAAATTAAAGAAAAACTGACAAACTTCTATCATGATGAACTTTCAGAGAGTGGGATGTCTATATGCAGCTGCCAGCTCTCACCCTTTCAAAATAAAAGTCTCTGGGAATCTGGTGCCGCTCGTCAAACATGAGTGATTAGACTGGAGGTGACAGGCCCAGCCCCAAACTCTCACAGACAAATAAAGACGAGCAGAAGAGAGTGTGACCCCTGTGTGACCCCCACGTGACCCCTCCCTGCGCCGTGTCAGAGGTGACCTTCTGGAGGGGTCAAAGGTCAAAGTCTTAAAACACGAATCTCAAAATGAAGGAGCCCATCGTGGCAACTTGAAGCCATCTGCAGGAATTCAGAACTGAAATCTAGGACTCAATTAATGGGCTCTAGTGAGGGGATTGTAGGGTTAGCATTTCCAGCTCACAGCAAGAAGATTCCAGGTTACATTCCCAGACAGTGTGGGGCCTTCTACTCACTTCTCTGCATAGTTTTCCATGGTTTAATGTGGACCCCAACCTTAATTTTAGATCATGCACATTCTTCATATTATTTGGTCATGCAGGAAATGGGGAAAAATGAATACAAAGTGGTTCTATGAGCGAATTTCCAAGCACTGATATTTGATTTTGTTTTCAGCAACCTTGATTGATGTGATCGTGTTGAATGGGACATAATCTGTGTTGTTCATGTGCCCTGATGCATTGTGGGGTTTTTGTGATGAACAAAGCTCCAAAGCTCCATCTGTCAACTTCAAAATGATTCATATGTGTGCTTATTTGGGAATAAGCAATAAGAGCAAGCATGGGTTTGGTTATTAATTATGAAAAACTAAACGAGACATTGCAAAGATGCTATCAACAACAAAGAGGTGAAATACATTCTCTGTTAATAACTGCTCCTTAAAAGTGCACTGCATAACATTTCTAGTGTAGGGTCCGCCACCTGCTTGTCTCCATGGAAATGGTATTATTTTGTCTAGACTGTTCCACAGTATAGATTAAACATATCTATCACAAGGGAGACCCTATTCACAGAAGGATTTTATTGTGTTCTTGAGCAATAGAAACATCTGTACTGAATAAATGCTAAATAGATATGTTTAATTTCATGCAACATTACATGCAAAGCAATAATATCTCCATGGAGACAAGCAGCTTCCATTATAAGTTGAGCAGTGCACCTTTAAAGGGATGGAGATGCGTGGAGACACTTTTAAAAAATTCCATCCAGTCCATGCCTTTGCAGAGGTCACTGGTACTAGGCTAGCTCATGCCAATGGCCATAGTTAGCCTGCCACTAAAAACAGTCTCACACACTCCACAAAGCACCTGAAGCAAAACAATTATTACGCCAGACTATCAATGTTTGAAATAAAACTAACCTTGCATTGCATGAATCGTCGCATGTTGAGAGACAGTGGAGTTTTATTAAGGTAGGTGCTAGGTGATATCAGTCTGCGGCTGTCAGTCTTTCTATCAGGAAGTACAACTCGCTGCTGCTGCTCAGACATAAATCCTTCAAATGCAAGGTTGGTTTTACTTCTAAAATTATTCCTTCGGGTGCTGTGCGGAGTGGACTGTTTTTAGTGGCAAGTTAACTATGGCCATTGACATGCACTAGCCTAGTACCAGCAACTTCTACAAATACAAGGACTGCATGGAATATTTTAAAAAGTGTCTCCACATGCCTCCAACACTCTGGCTAGCTAGGAAATGAGGTCCTATGTCCAAAATCCCGGACTGCCCCTTTAAGTTTTTAAAGTCAGATGTCATTCCTGCGCCATCTTCTAATTTGACTGAACAGACTGTAGGCGAGGTATCTTACAATATGTATGAATTCAAGAAGAAATGTAACACCTAACCTTGTAGAAAGTGGGGAACTTGCTTCACTTCCTGTGTCGGTCCAATTCCAATTCCTTGAATGGTGCTAACTTTAGTCACGTAAAGATAACATTGAGAGTTAGATAGATGAGTCATTTCATTATTCATTATGGACACAGCTTTAAAACAGTCTCAAAATGATAAATTCTTGTCTTGTGCGGTTAACCTGCGGAAATTGTCAGGAAGCACTAATTAAGACAAATGAGTTAAGCTTTTCAAAATAAGGAATCATATCACAATGAGTAAGTATGCAAGCTGCATTGTGAAGATTTAACATTTCTAGAAACTACAGGAGGGAGGGAGTTGGATGAGTTAGAGCAAGTTAAGAGTAAGGAAATCAATCAAGTTTTAAACCGGCTAAACCGTGCGCCACTGCTGACTTCACCACTCACGGTTCATTTGTGAATATAGCCAAATGCACACAGACCAACCGCCCAGTTTAAAATGGTCTGATAGCATCCACAAGTTCTGAAAAGAGATTTAATTTCCCTCTAGTCGCCAAAGGATTCTAAAATATGTATTCATGAGCGCAGACAGCAGCAGCCAGGCGAAAAAGATTGAAGCTGGCCCTCTGTAAAATTAATCTTTCAGCACAAATGTCTATAGAAAATTGGGGCTTACGAGATTTATAAGACAGGTTTCAAATGGTGTGCTTTTCCTCGTTAGATAAATGAGAAAGGGACAAAATCAAAAGAAGTGGGCTATTAAGAATAAGGTCATTTCCTAAGATGCAATTTGCAGCTAACAAAGATCTTAAATCCAACTGTGTAAGATAAGGAAGCAATTTTAGTCTAGACATATAGGGGAAATAGGGGTTGATTAAGAGTGCGTCTTGAGCAGTGGTCAGTCATGTTAATTTAGCATAATGTCCCCTCGTCATGGTCCGTCTGGTGCAGCCACCCACAGACTGCAGGAGCCCCCAGAGAAAGTCCCAAAATCACAGTCCCGCACCCCCACCTTGTCTGCTCCCAGCCCCATCTGTGGGTGGCTGCTGAGAAAGGAGCTGGGCAGGTGGGAAGTTACATGAGTAAGCTCACAAAATCCTCTGTAAGTCTTCAAATGTGTTCACTAGACACAACAGTTTTCAGTATTTCCAGATTCCTTGCCATTTTGGTTGGTGATTTGTGCATGCTTTTTATTTGAGTGTGTTGTATAATGTAAGAATAAATAGAAAGGATTTTTTTCTTAAAGATGCTGTGTAACTGTGCTGTGCTGTGTAACTGTGTAACTTTCTGGGGGAAGGCTCCGCCACCTGCTTGTCTCTGTCATGATGTTATTGCTTTGTCTGGAAGATTCCACAGTTCGCCATTAAAAGTATTCGTCTTGCATTCATTCAGTTAAAGTTGCTTTTATTGTTCACCTTGAAATACATGCATTCTTACTGTGAGTCACCTTTCCATAGATCTGGCCTGTAACTTAGCGTGGTGGTGTCACATGCTTGTTTTCATGTAAATGACCAAATCTAATAACATATTGTGGTACATTCCATGCAAAGCAATAACATTTCCATGGAGACACATAGTGAGCAAAGCCCCTCCACCAGAAAAGTTACACAGTGCACCTTTAAGATGTAAAATGTTCAAATAAAATATATATTTTTTTAATAACAATTAGAAGTCTGGTACATTTACAATTACAATGAATTCTTGTATGCTGAATTTTGAGTTATTTAGCCAATAAGCAGAGGGGACACCGTAACCATTCCGGTTGCTTTTCAGAAAAGAAATAAACTTGGACATGCTATAAAATATGCTGCATATACTAAAAAGTGAATGAATTATAAATAAAGAATAAATAGTGTATAATACCCCAAAACCTTGCGAGAAAGTGTTAACACTGACAGCTAAACAAACTGAAAACAAAACACCTGCGAACATCTATAGCCCATAAATTTTTAGCACATCTGTACAATGGGACCAGCTTGTAAAACTACTGAAGACATCTGCCACTCAGAGCAGGGAAGAATGCTCCAGTGGAAGTAACACCCTTCTAATTGTCCTGTGACGTCTCTCACCTCTTCGTTGAATCGTCTTGGACCTGTTTTTGTGTCCCATTCAAGGGATAATGACAGTTCCGTCCCATAGACTTCAGCTGGTGGTGTTAGGGGCTTTCACCATTCACTTCATGTCCTGCCAAAGGGGAACAAACAGACATTGTATTTGAGATCAGCTACAGCTTGGATACTCTCACTGTTTATAGACTGGTCACTTCATTGTGGCATACATACTGTAAGTGCAGCCATACAGTGTGGTTTGTAGTTAATGACTGCAACAGTAAGTCTGAGGTAAGAGGCTTTTAGTAGCCACAATATACTGTGCTAAATTTAATTCAAAGTCATGCATTTCACAACTCAGCACTGGAACACATTGTGGGATGAGTTGCTGGGATGCCAACCAGCCACCAGTTAGACGTCAGATTAATTCAGGATATTGGACAATGGATCTCAAATAGGCCCAGATTAACAAAATTACAAAAATAATCTAAATTAAAACTTTGTTTTATGATATATTTGTATGTTAGTGATAACTAGGTTACTGTTACCACAGGTTACAGTTACTTTCCTAAATTAAAAGAAATACATAATGGTACTCCATCATGCAATTTTGGCTTTGAACTGTACTCACAGCTCTTGCAGTGTGTGCATGGGTGACTTTTTTGTCTCTAATTAGACATAACAACAAAAATAAAGGTGTTTGTAATTGTATGTCATGTTTTTACTCTATAGTATAAAGTAAATTGATGTAAAAATATTCTAAGTATTCAAAATACACTACTCTAACTGGACCATGCATGAGAATACATTTTAATACAGATATTCAGTATTCTGTAACTAATTACATTTTCAGTGTATACTTACCATCACTGGGTATACCATACCATGGAGTTTGTTATAAAGAGAATCCTTCTCTAAACAGAAATGGAGGCCTCAGACACCATCTATCTCCTATTTACAACTCCATCCTCAAAACTAAATCAAAACAAACAAGAGAACAGTAGGTGTAGCTAGGTCAGGTCCAGAGGTGTGAAACTCCATTATGGCCATGAATTGTTCTGCTAATTAGACCCCACACCCTGTACAGGTCAATAGGCCGAACTAACAAACTGAAACTGTAAACAAGTAGGTGTGTTAGTTTCAGTTAGTTAGCTCCTCCCTGCAGATATAAGGAAGTGTCCACCAGCATCTGACCAGAACTGAAGAAGCAGCTTGGATGAGCTGCGAAACGTCTTCAACCAAACTAACTTTTGTCCAATCGACAAACTGAATTTTCTCCTCGCCTCTACCTGTTATGAAAATAAATGCTATTATTGGGAGTCTTCTTCTCAATGTTCCTCCTCTTGCCTCCACACAGTGTGACCTGGATGCATTTTACTCTGCTGATAGTGAAGCAGTGGGATCACCATATCAAGGCTGACTCGTGGTTATGCAAAAAACATGATGCAGACACAACCAGCCGTGCTCCCTTCAGGGCGCTGCTATCCGGGTGAGGCCTGATTATAACAACCTGCTGTCTGCTTAGAATGCACAGCCTCACTACACCGCTACGCATCTGTTATTGTTGTGGTGCACTCTGCAGAGAGAGTGATGAATCAATTTCCTATTTTAATTATTACTTTATATCTTAAATTAAATGTTCTGAATCTAACTCAGAAATTACCTATAGATGAGTCAGAGTGTTGAACGATTAAATGAACAGTTACTAAGTGTTCAATAGAATACTTTCTTTGTTTTGTTGTACTTTCATTCCCAGTTGCACAAGTTGCTTTATTTAGCCAAATTATGCAGATTTCTACAGTGCCCACATTTACTATTGTAATCACCAAAGAGACAAACCAAATAAAGCTGAAAGCTATGCACGGATTATTATCATTGCAGTGTGGCCAATGCAATGTAATGTCCCTGGGGCCACAATGAGAAGGTAAATGACTGTAATTTAGAAGGTGACAGCCCAGCTGTAAATGACCTCATATAAAAATTGTTTATTAATGGTCCATCTCAGTTCAAACCACAGTCCAACATTACGCATGTCAATCCGCCTCACATTAGAGATGGGTGAACAGCTCTTCCCTCAGCCTCAGCAGCAGCATGTCAGCCCCAGCCTCGCCCCCGTCTCAGAAATACCCCCCAGTCTGCACGAGCTGTGCGCGCGCGCTCCCACAATAACACTATTGACGTCACGAGCCATCGTTGGACACACGCTGCTTTCAAGTGCCAGTGTTGGTGTCAGAATTTGGAGCGTCTGTTTGTATTATAGCTCTGAATAAAGTGTTGAAGGAATGAAAGAAGATACATACAAAATGCTTAACTTGAAGTGTTGTTATTTTTGCATTTAAGGCACTTCAGTATAACTAGGGTAATTTAGACCCAGCGATACAGGCCTACTGTCACTGCTAAAGCCAAACTGCACTTTCTATTATAGTCTAATTGTTTTTCGCTACTAAAATAGGCTTCTGCCACAGACCTCTGAAGAACGCAGCCTCTCTATTAAATCAAATGTAACAGGGTTATTATATTCTCGATTAATATAGTGCCCTTATTTAGTCCATGGTTGCTATTGTTTCCATACAATGTAGCAAATGTGGCCTATGCAATTACACCTAAGAGGGAATAATAATAGCCTAATAATAGTCAGACATTATTTACCTAAGTTCCTCTCCTTAAAGTCTCCCTCATTCTATCCACTGCAAGCCAATATGTCTGTTTGGATTGGGTCATACGTCACTGCCACTACATGCCGGGGATAGCCTCTGGAGGGAGCCTACTCAAAGCCACCCACGTTTCCCCCAGTCCCTGAATGCATCAGCCTGCAAACCTGTGAGAAGCGCAGATTGAAGCTGGAGCACAGACCAGAGAGGAGAGCGGCACTGAGCACGACGGCCATCTTAGGCACACGCACCTCCCGGATTTATTCTTCTGGTTTATAAACGGCACATCTATCCTGACTGAAGGGGGAGAAGAGAGAAGGAGGCATCGGTTTCCACTTCGCCGCGGTTCAAACTCGAAGTCGGGATGCGGTTCCGAGGGAATAAACATTTTGCATCCGCTGGACTGGTCCTCGGACTGTTGTTATGCGCGGCGCAGGCGGCTAAAGGTAACTAAGCTGGAGATTTGTATAGCCTTGTCTCTTGGGTTAGCCTGTTGTCCTGTGGGATAGCAGCGCGGAGGACATTTCTGCTATAACAGTGATATAAACTGCGTTATTATGACCTTGGCGCTGGTATTATTGGGTCGAAACTGGGATGCGTGTTCAGGAACCTGTTCAGGGATGGTCCGCTGCGCAAGGATGTGGCAGAGTGGCCAGTCCGCAGCAAGTGCATCTCGCTGCAATTTAACATTTTAATTTATCATCAGGCTAAGCACATAAATAGGAGGTTACATACACTATATTATACGAGGGCCACATTTATTTTGGAACTGTTAATTCTTCACGTTAAAAATAATTCAAGCTCACCAAATGACCTCTCGTATCATCCAGTCTATTCTTGGTTCCAGATCGTTCTCTCTATTCCACCAGTTGAAATAATTTATAAAAACTCTGTAGCAGTATTCTGTATTATTAAATGCCTTTATACAAATGTTTATATTCTCCATTATTTCCTACTTCTTTACGTATGGTTATTTTTATAAACAGTAGTAGAGGCATAGGCCTATAATGCTTTGGCTTGGCAGCGCTGGTTGGCTACGCATTGCAGATGATCCCCTTCAAAAGCCTCTGTTTTTTGTCGCTGGATTAAAAATATATGATGTGATCACCACCGGCTTAAGCATAATGCATCAGTGGCAGGTCATGTCTGGGCTTACATGACCACATAAACCACTATTTTCTGAGGGACCCTCCTGCTATTTCTATACATTGTACTGTAGCTATAAGTGGACAGTACTGAAATGATCAAAACCGGGGATTTACTTGCTGCAGAGTACACTTTAAACACTATTGTAGGCTATTGGTTATTATAGTCATTCTTCACCTATATATAGTAAATTTTATAGAAACTATACCTGATGTAGTCTGTTTGTTAATATCATTATTCAGGGAGTGGAGAGGCAGGTGAGTGAGTATTGAGTCACTGGTCATTTCAGCATGCCCCATGCTGCAGGCGATTTACTGTGGTGCTTTTCAGTATTTCTGTCACACCCCTTGAATGAAATAACACCGTGAAACTTATATGGTTCCTGTGAAAAATGAGACTCTCTAGGTTTCATCCATATATTTTTCCCCGTTGCTAAGTCCAGAAGCAGAGAATGCACCTTAGAGCCACTGTGTTGTTAGTGCAATGGTTTATGTCTCTTTTTTATTAATGCTAGCAGTGTTTCAGGTCCTCTTTTTTATCCTGTAACAATTTGTGTGCGTTGATTGTGCACCTGCTGGGCTTTACGTTCTTATCTGCAAAGGCATGAGAAATTGCCAGGTTGGTGGCAGCTTATCTTCAATCATCCAAAGGTCACCACGTGCAATTATTGAGGAAACCATTTGAAGTTCTTTTTATGTCTTTCAAGATATTATCTTCTTAAATTGTGTCCAGGGTTCCACACAATATTGAAATTTGTATTGCAAAGCTAATTCACATTGATTTATCATATCAGTTTGTCTTTGGCTTCTTTCTAATCATCTTATGGCAGCATTGTAGATTGTATTTATTGTAGTTAATGATCTGTTTTGCTTGTGAGGTTAAGTATTCATAGATTGACTGAAGAGGGTTGCATGAGAGGGCACAAAAAAGTGAAATCACTGCTTTCTAAAAATGGTATTTGCTTTAATGTCTTCAAGAAAAACCCAAGGAAACATACACTAAAATATGTAAACATACTTATCATATTGTAAATTCACTATACAGTTATTCTTCTTAAAAACATTTACATAAGGAAGGATTAGTGTCATATAGTTTGCTTTGTTTGATTCATGACTTCTTCAGTGCCTCTCTCTGTCATTGCTGAGAACTAGAGCAGCCATACATCACCAGTGGCACGCCTCATCCTTCATTCCTCCACTAAATGTTCCCAATCAATTCCTGTTCTTTATTGATTTCTACCCTTGCTGTCTATTGTCCCACCACTGTCCACATTTTGACCTCCCTGCCCTGTTAAGGCAGCTGGCGGATGCCCTGTTTTGACCAGTCTAACTCCAGGCCTTTAGTTTTGCATTGGCTTCTTGTGTGTACACAGACTCACACAAAGAGACGCAGGCAGCCTGGAAGTTTCGTGGCTCATTCATCATCGCATTAACTGATCCAACTAGAGCAAATTGGGGGCCCTGCTTCCTTTGTTGGGGTTTATTTAACATATGCATGGTATATTCAGCCTACACACAAGTTCACTTGGATTACTGCACCATTTGAAATGCTATTAAAACAGGTGGACACTGCAAGAGAAAGGTTGTGAAAGGTCAGATTTTTCCTTTTTGAGTCGGTGTACTGTACAGGAAGCTGCTGAAACATGTTAAGCAGGTATAAACAAAAGAGAAAAGCATAAAAAGAACTGTTGTTTAATAGACAATATAGTACCTTCCTTGTAGCCTCTTGAAAGTTTTCATATATTGCATTGGCAGCATTATGTTCATTAACTATTATTGAAACTGGGGTAGAACGATTTTATCTATTCCAAACCAGGAAGCTGGAGCCATAAGCAGTGTAGGATTGATACCACATTGGCTGTCCACCCTGCTGAGTAAAAAAAGCTCTTCTAAAGCTGTGCGCATAGCCAAAAATTTGTATTAATAGCCTACAAGCAATGTGCCAAAGAGAGCTTGTAGTTAGATTAACGTACTTACTCCTTTTTGTAAAACAGGTAATGCAGCTGCTTTAATTTGAGGTAAATAAGCCTGGCCATTCCCACGCATTTAAACTAAACCCCACACTGTTCCATTGACAGCCCTCAACAATAGTTCTCATAAACATCACATGGCTGTTTTGTTTTGTGTTTTGTCCCAGTTACATAATCAGAGGCATATGCTAATTGGTTGTTGTACCCCAGGAAATGGCCAAGAATCATGTTTGATCTCACTGTTACATTGGTTAGTTTATGTTGGAGTATAACACACACAGTGCTATTTTAACTACAGTTCCAGTCAAAAGTTTGGACACACCTTCTCGTTAAATTAATTTTTTTTACTACTTTCTACATTTAAATACATACAGAAGACATCAAATATATGAAACAAGATATATGAAGTTATGTAGTAAAAAAAAGGTAGGGCAGATACCTTGAGGATTTGAATATAAAATAAAAAAAAAATAGTAGTATTAGGATATATTTGATTTCTTCTGTATATAAAATGTAGATAGTAGTGAAAATAAAGAAAAAAAAACATTGATTGAGAGGGTGTGTCCAACCTTTTGACTGTACATTGTAGACTTAACAGTAGAACAGGGGAATGAAAGTTAATTTAAAGTTTAAAAATGCATCAGATTTTAACTTTTGCTTTGCCCATAAGTTTTTGTGTGATTATAGCTTGCATGCAAACCTGTAAACCACCACGATGCAGTAACCTGAGCCTTTTGTCACCATTGCATTTCTATCCGTCAGTCTGTTGGCGGTCATTGTGGCCCATGTCATGCAGCTTGTATGTTATGACAAACTCTAAACTATGCGAGTTCTCACAGCTGACAATAACTGCTTTGTTCCCAGGCGGCTCTCTGCATATCTGCATACCACCATTCACAATCAGTTGTTTTTCTACATAATGATGGAACAATACTAAAACTTGATTTTCCTACTAAGAACAAGGTTGAGTTCGCAATACTGAAGTTATTGTTGCTTCTTTTATTTTGTAGTTTTTCATAGATCAAGGCAACAAAACTATTCAGGAAACAGGCTATTTAAGTTATGTTTTCATTACTGATAATTTTTCAAATAAGTATATAGAGTAAATATATATATTTCAATACTAGTTGTAGCATTGAACAGAATTTGGGTATTGTATTTTTGGTATCGAGTAGGATACGCCCATGGACCACTATGGAACCTGCCTGGACGACTGAGGGATTACACAGCTACAGACCAAATATAAAGAAAGTACTATGATTTAATGCTGAAAATTACATTCTATTGTGTAGTGTTTTTTTTTAATTATCATCTTGGTAATTAGAAGTGAGTTTTGTTACAACACTAGTGAGTTAATGCTTTTATTGATTATTTGTTATGTATTTTTGTGGAAAGCGACTAGTGACATGTAGTGTAAAAATGCTAAAAAGCGCTTTGTTTTTATCTGAAAACAAAGGCGCCAGCAGTGAGTGAGCCTAATGCATAAGTCTATTTGAATTGGATAAAAGAAGTCAGACATGAAATTTCCAATAATTGCTGTATTTATCTTCCACAAGACCAGACTGCAGTTTTGAAGCCATAATTTCCTTCAGAGTCCACAGCTAAATTGTGTTTTTATAGAAAATGTCGTGCAGCTATGTGTAGTTAAAGATAAGAGCGGCGTTATTAACTCCTCAGCAGGTAAAGCCGCATGTCACAGTAGCATGGGGCAATATTTACTGAAAGAATAATGCGTAATAATAAGGTGAGACAGCTTGTGTTAGAGAATGCAAAGATGATTCAGAATACAGAATACAGATAGACCAATAAATAAGAGATAAGTCAATAAAAAGCTACATGAAAAGTTGATGTTTTTCAGTATCCAAAGAGCCATTGGTCCCAAACTACCTCTTTCCAATCATTAACTTGTATGTTAGTATAGAGAGCAAAGGAGGGGAGAATCAAAGTATCAAAAATGAAAGTGAAACTTATAAAACATGTTAGTATATTCTTTTCGGGGAATATAGGATTTTCCAAACAACAAAATGTAACATGGTGATCTAAATATGTTGTGTTAGCCCAGAGAAGTAAAATAGCCCTCTTTAAGAAAAAGATTAATTAAAGCACATTTTCAGTTTATATTTATGGTTTAGTACAGTATTACTCTGGCAGACTACTACATCATAGTGTGACATTAGCTGACTATAACGTTTTGACAGTCAAAGCATGCTTGGAAATGAATTTTAACTTGTCTTGACCCAGCTGTTTCACTGACTTGCTACTGAGGCAAAGAAAACATTTTCTACATATTTTAGAGGCTGTGGTGTGAAAAACTCCTTTATCACTACGATTCTTATAAGTTCGCAGTTGCATTAGTTTCCATATTTATAGTCAGATTAGTCATCAGAACAAAGGGTCCACACTTTGGGCTTGGGTTCTTGACTGAGCAGATCACAATGTGCTCCCTGTTTGAAGGATCACAATTCGCAAGCCTCTTAAGGATCTGGACTAATCTTTGTGAATTGGTGGAAAGAGGTTGTTGAAGTTGATGCACAGTGATTTTTGTGGCCTGAGAAGACTGTGCTGGATTGGGGTCGGCCCTGACTCTGTGCTCATTTGTGCCTTTGAGGTCTGAAAGGAGGCAGTGAACTGTCAAGAATGGGTCGTGCTGCCAGATGATGAGAAAGTTCAGAAGAATCACATTTACGTTTTATGCAAATACTATTACAAGGAATAATAATGTCCCTTAAAAACAGTAGATTTCTGCTGCCTGGGTGAAGATAAAATGCCCAGATACTGACTTCACTTCAGAGCTAAAATCCTTACTTAAAGGTGCTCTTGGCCTGAAATGTTCCACAGTGTGTCATTAAGGTTATCTAGTCCCAAAGAGACACTACCAGCCCAGAACAGAGCCTCACAATAAGAATGAATTTATAATGTTTTTAGCAAGCAACAATTGGCTGAATGTCTGCCACTCTTTATTGCCCTGTCTAATAAAGCCTATGGGCCACAGTGTTCAAAGAAATATTAAATACATCTTCATGAACAATTGGTATTGTAGTTATCAAGACACATTCATTAAGACAGAAATCTCTGCTCTGGCTTTGCATTGTAAACACTGATCATAAATCTAGGCTGTATTTCTCATTTGCATACGTTTGTGGTTTGAAAATAGCTCAACTATGAATAATTTATGAATATTTATTAGTAGTTTTGAACTGCAACTGAATGCAGCTTACACTTCCTCCCACTCATATACATAATGACAGGCTTGTGTTGGCCACAGGTAATATTTTGCAACCTCATAATATTGCAGTAGTAGTGATGAAGTGATGTAGACTCATGCTTCAGTGCAGTTTAAACACATCCCACAGGATTTATAAAGTCAAACCTATGTGGCCTCTGTGTTTTCCCATGAGTCCTTTTGTTTCCAGAGGAGACAGTGCAAAGCCTTGCTTTGCTGCTGCCTCTGTGCTAATGTGAGAAAAAGGACATTAGCTTGAGGAATGGGTAACAGCAGGCCGTTACCTGCAGACCAGAGCCGCAGGTCAGCCACAGATGAATGCCTAATAGGACATACCGTGTTTTAAACAAGGTTAGACAAATATAATCATATTTTTGCTCACAGGCTGGGCTAAATATTAGATTTTCTGTTTTGGAAATCGCCATTAGCTAAACATTTACATTGACATTACATTGAAAAAAAAAAAAAAAAAAGCATATTTAAAAAATATCAGCAAGAAAACACTTGACTTTGAGCATCTGGAAAAAAGTTATATGAGAATAAAATGTTATTAGTTGATCTGGTGCAAAAGTACAAACTAAAAGTAAACAAGACAATGTTTCTGTAGTGGCCCCAAAAAGGTAACAGTTAAGGCATTTTTGCTTGAATTTGAGAAAACATTTTTAAATGAGTAATTGGAGATTGCGCTACCTGCCCCTAAATGTGCAGGTCAGCTGGAGCCTGGCCCTTACTGTGGCCCTTTGTGTGCTTCACAGAGACCTGATTCAGTTGCACTACACCACAGCAGCTCTCCCAACCCCCTCAGACGCGTCTCGGGACGTGGAGGGTGTGTCTGCTGCTGAGCTGCCGTGGAGGACAAACAAATGTTGCTACTTGGCAGAGAAACTGAGAGGCCCTCCTGTTTGAGTGCTGAGAGGGGCCTCGAGGGCTATTTTTTTTCTTTTAAGGGCCACAAGTTTGAACTGCCCCAAGTCTGATCTGCCTGTGCCGAAACAAGCTCTGTAAATGATAGACAAACAGGGAAGTGTGCCTGCCTCTGGGGGCTTTAGTCAGAGGTACGCAAAGTAGCCAAAATTATAACCAAGTTAAAATATCATTACTTAAAATTTATATTACTTCAGTGGTCCAAGAAATTACTCAAGTAAAGGTAAAACAGTATTTGGGTAAACTACTACTCAAAACTCATTGCATCATCATCATCATCATCATCCAGACCTAACTTCTGATTTATAATTTAAAGTTTAATTGGAATGACAAAACATGAACTTTTGCACAAATGATGGTATTTTCAAAGGATATACCTCAAAAATGAGAAAAACTAAACCATACCTGAAGGGGTGTTGCAAGAAACAACAGTTATCAGATATCTAAGATTGCTGACATAAAGCTTTTGTCACTTGTAGAACTATACACAGTGGAAGAGTAGCCAAAACCTTTCCTCAAGGAAGAGCATGGTTACACTGTAAAATGACTCAATCAAGAATAAAAGTATGGTGTCAGAAAATGATTTGACCAAGATCTCACCAAGAGAAGAGGAGGTCAGCTGTGCTTCTGAGCCAGACCCAAACTGGGATTTACATACCTTCACAGATCAGGCTGCACTTTGTTTGTCCAAGTAGGATATTTTGAGCTAAAGCCCTGTGAAGGGTCTGTGTGTTTAGAAACAGACCTGTGTAATGTGTTGACTCCAACTTTTCTTATATAAGGAGGTAGCATATGGTGCCTAGTCACAGTTGCTTAAGATTATTTGCAGTTTGGACTTATAATGTGCCCAGTTTGGATTAGAAAATGGTGATAAGCATTTGGGTAGTGTGTCAAATAATAGTATAAATAATAAAATAAAAAAATAATTAAAAGTTAATTTGAGAGGAAAAAAGAACACTTACACAAACTGTATTGATTCACAAGGGAAATCTAAAATGTATGTGGCCAAAAATATACTGTATCTTAGGATAATGTTGTCATGATATTAAAATGTTAATCTCAATACTATTTTTTGATACTAATAGAATAGAATAGATTTGATACTTGATATCAATTTAGATACCTCATTCTAAAAGTGTTTTAGACAAAATGGTAATTTTCAACACAAAATAATAGTATTAATGTATTATACCATGTGGTCTTTTTTTGCAGTATTGATACTTAAATGAGTATCTAGTTTCAGTACTAGTTTTAGTATTGATTAATATCTGATTTTCAACTACAGAAAATAATGCATAAGATATACAGCATTTTCTGATAAAAAAGGAAAATAAATAAAAAATAAATTAATCAAAATGTATCTTATTTATTCATGTCTAAATATTGTCTTGTTTTCACTTAAAAATTGTCTTGTATGGTCCTGCCCTGAAAACTTTGAAAATGTTCTACTCCTATGCTGTACTCTATATTTATACTACTTTTGTGCAAAGCATCATTTACTATCCCCAAACTACACTAGAATCACATCTTAAATGATCAAAATATCCAGTGTCCACAGACAGTAGAAATTGTCTTGAATTGCTGTACAGAAGTGGCTCTTTTTGCAGAGGCTTGAGTGGCTCAGATTGTTCAGCTCTTCTCCTCGTCTCCGTGGAAACACCTCGCGGTCTGCAGTGTGCCATTGGAGCTGTGACACTCCCTTCTTCTGTCCCTCTCCTCCTCACTGTACTGTGGCAGCAAATAGGAGCATTCTAAGAGCCAACCTGGCAACACAAAGCCTTTATTTAGGCCCCTACAATAATGAGGCAGACCACAAAAACTCACTCAATGCTGGACTACAGTTACAAGCATACAGTTACATGAGAGAGGATGGCAGGTCTTCAAAGTGTACAAGTTGTTTAGTGGGATTTTGACCCACTTATGACAAAAGTAATCCATGTTTCCCCATAATATTCTGGAGAAAAAAATACAATGTCACCTTCTATCTCAATAAAGTCATTAAATCTTTCAATACGTTATGTAAGCATTAAACAACAAGGAGCCAAGCGTTACTGTCCGTGCAAAATATGCGTTATTAGTCATTTCCGTGGGTTTTGTTTGAAGCTATAGTCCCTACAGTCTAGACTCAAAGCAGTTAAGCTTAGGCCTGTCTGATAATTACTATACTGACTTACCTTTTTTGGGGTCTCAGTTTTTTTTTCGTGGCTACTTTTTCTTTGTACTATTAAACCTTTTGCTATTTTATGTACAATAAAAAGATTTGAACTGTAGAGGGTTGACTGAATAATTTCTACAACTCATTATAGATCTAAACTAACTAGTAAAGTGTTTCCTTTTGCTATTTTTAAAAACAATTAAGAATGTTTTTAGGATAAATCCTGGTGTAGGGTTATAATACATGGCATTAACATTCTCATTGACCATTGTTTTAAGTTACTTTGACATTGCCTTTGCCTTTGCTTTGATTGTTCAGTAGAGATTTTAGTCTTGTTTGTCAGTGAAAAGCATTGAGAAACTAAATAGCTTTCTTTAAAAGAACACAGTTTATAGATGACCTAATGGCTCTGAATGTCACTTGTTGGTTTATCTCATCTTGTCAGTTTTGCAATTAAGCGCTGATTGCCAGTGCTATCGACCTGCTCTGCCTCCTGACCTGGAGCTAACCCTACCATAACACTTGTACTGTCTTTGCAATCAGTGTATCTGTGCTGTTGACTGGGAAATAACTCCATTATCTCCATTTCCATCTCCATAGGTTCAGTTGTGACATTTATTTCTGTAAATTGAGTACAGAAAATTACAAAACAGAAGCATGGTAAAAATGTTAATCTATGATGGAAAAACACCTTAAAATTTGTGTTTACCTGAGAAAATGCAGCCTAAACTCACAATTCACTTGCAGATTTTCAGCCAACTTGCTACAGACCCTGCTGTTGACCCATGTAAAGCCTTAAAATTTAAAGAAAATTATTGGTCAATTATTATGCATTTTGGTCGACCATGTCACCATCAACTGATTAACTTGACTGAATGACTAAAGATCAAGAGCCCTACAAAACATACCTTGTGTTCAGTTTATATAAAAAGTCTTTATACAGGAATCCTCATGTCTTTTTACGTATAACATAACCACATGTGTAGCTGTTAGTCCTGTTCAGTAGGTGCTGTTTAACATACTCTAAAGGTGAGTCACTGTTTGTGTAAAGTGGTGAATACGGTGTTTAGTGTCTGTTGTCGTGTTGGATCTCAGGATTAACTGGACTATTGTGGGCCTTACATTCCCGCAGGAAGTTCTCTATCACGGTTAATAGGTCAAACTGTATAGGTTAAGCTTCCATAAAAGATACTACAAAGCTCTTTTGTTTCTGTGTGCCATTCACTGGTCAATATGTTACCATGGGCTTTTGGGGCTACATGAAAGGAGCTGGCAACCCTCTGACAGCGTTGGCAGAGCATTGTCCAATGTACCAGACAATTTACAAGTCCCACAGGAGCATGAGGGATGCTACTGGGAGAACTTTGGCAAACGCAAAGTAAATATGAGAAAAAAGTGTGATATTGTAACATGATTCTAACAGGGCATTCATAACAGGGTTTTTAAGTTCATATCTATTGTTTTGACTGCAGATATCAGATGATTTGTTTTGGCACATTATTGAGATAGTGAGTACATGTCCACACATGCATTATAGGAGGCTGTCTTTGTTTACTAATGGGACATAATTAGTTTTGCAGTGATTGCTTTTAGGGTTTCTTGTGAATAGATGCTTTCAGATCTGGATTCATTTGGTAAATGCAAAATAGTTATGGGAAAATAAAAGAGTGATGACACTGTAACATGAGCCCTAGCAGGTGATTTTTAATGGTGTAGTTGTATTTTTGTCCATAATTTTAATATTTTTGGGTTTTATGTGGCAAATTATGCGTTTTGAATAAATTAGCCCACATTGGCTTACACGCTGATGTTATGTTTTTGTATGTTCCTTTTCTGTTAGTCTCTAGTTGCTAGTCCTTTTAAGTATACATCAGTTTTCATAAAGTGCATAAGGTTCTATTGAAATAGCTGTAAAACATGTTTTATTTTAGAGATCCACTTGTGCGTGAACCCTTCAACCCACTTCTGTCTTTGAAATATACAGCCTGTAGACATTTTTCATTTGAGATTCATGACTTAATTCAAACTTATGATCCGTTGCTTACAGTGCTCCTTATTGTGGTCTGGTACAGTCTGCTTACTGTGAAAAGATCCATGCTCCTGGCAGCCCTCCTTTAGTTTTCTCTGCACTCGACCTTGTTGTCAGTGAATGAAATCAGTGCATCCCATTATCAGATTAAATTGCATTGGCTTTATTTGCTGTAACAGGATTGAAAATCAGCTCCTCTGTTGTTTCGAGGTCTAAGAAGGTTACCATCTGTAGCTATTGTTTCTGAGCATATAGGATGTAGTACACAATATTAAATGGTCACATTTTTATATAGCCTTTTTCCACCTCCAAGGCACTTCAATCCTTCAAGGAACCACTCAACCATTCACACACCATTGTACTCAGACACTAGGGGCAAGGTGGGCTGCCCAAGGACACAACAACAACACCACAATTCATCTGTGAGAGCTGAAAGTGCACCACCAACCTGTGGGTTAGTGGATATACGCTATACCAACTGAGCTATTGACGCCTATTTTACAATACCAATTTTATACCACATAGCAGCAGTGTATTTATCAAGGTAGCAATGTCCATTATCCACCCATGTTCTGTTGATGTATTTTTTATGTAGCCAGTTTGATTTACAGGTCTCTTGAATCAATTTTATTTTAACCTCAGGTCTGCTTTTTTAGTATATTCTTTCTCCCCTCAGGTGTGATGGAAGGTGAAGCTGATTAATAAGTCATCATTCTTATGTCCCCTGAGGACAGGTTTGAATGATTGAATGAGGAGAAAATCACATTCCTTACTGTTCACATGGGAGTTTAAAATAAAATTTTGTATCATTTTTTAATGTTTTCTGATGCGGCACCTCTGTTGAATACTGTGTTGAAAGAATATATTGACACAGCTGGGCAAATATGCATTTACTTTCATTTAGGGCTGCAAAATTGTAGACAGCAAAACAAAACAACAACAAAAATCTAATTTCAACTTTCTGACAAGTATTGAGAATAAACCACAAAACAGTTACTTTACATTTGGGTCTGGGTGGCCCATAGTGGCGGTGCACATTTTTAGAGCTGTATCTTGTATGAGACATTTTATATCTTGTATGAGTGTCATCTTTACTCTCTTAAAAGCTGTTTTTATTATTATATTATTTTGTTGAAAGTTCATGTGAGGTTACACTTTTAAAGCAAAGTGTGGAAGTGTCTGCTTCATGCTTGTTATCAAGAATGGGGTGGTCGCTTTTGACAGTTTCTTTTCTCAAACAGAAATGACAGGGTTTTTGAGTTCACACACATTGTATTGACTGCAGACATAAGATTACTTGTTTTGGCACAGCTTTGAGATAGTGAGTACTCATCCACAAAGGCATGATAGGAGGCTGTCCTTGTTTGCTAACAGGGTATAATTAGTTTTGCAGTGGTTGCTTTTTAGGTTTTCTTTGAATAACTGCTTTTATGTAAAAGTCTTAAGTGTGTCTGGTTTATAATTGAGTCTTTAATGCTTGCAGTTTGGTCTTAATGAATTGCTTTACCAGTGTTTGAATATCGTTAAGCCCTCCATTCTGCTGAGATGTTTGTATGGATTACTTTAAACCTAAATCCCACCATATTTTAGTTCTAATCTTGTAGCTCCCTCACCACAAAATGTTAAATGTTTAGAAAATTGAAAATTACAAGAAATTTAGCAAATATAGAATCTGATGAGAGTTCTTGTTTGTCTATCTACAAAGTTTCTGGTTGTTTTCCTGGTCTTTACAGGTTTGTAGGAGGAGGATGAAGCTGTCTTGTCAGAAAGCTCTTGTTGGCGATTTCACAGTGTGTCTGTGAAAATGTGGTGCTTTGTATAAAGTCGTGTTTTAGATTTGGATTTGAACAGAAGTACGCTCGGCTCAAAGAGGCTTTGATTTCCAGAGCAGTGGAGTTCACTTTGAATCCACCACAGACCTTCAGGGCCTGGCTCTCTTCATCCTTACGCACACCTGCCCCACATTTCTCAGACTACTTTTCAAGTTTAAACCTATCAGCGTTTGGCTTTATTTGATCTTGGCTGAAACTGAATATACATTTTCAATAAGAGTCTTTTTCCTCAGTAGTATAACATTTATACTATGATTGCATTTTATAGGTAGAGGTGGGCTGATTAACGAAAAATACAGAATATTGTGAATGTTGTTTTGAAGATATGCAAAATTAGAAAATCAAGTGTCATATGTGGATACATTTAAAGTCATTTCACATTTGTCTGATACTTAAGCCTCGATTAATACATTTAAGGACATGTTTTAGCACATTGATAACAGATTGTCATCGAAAATTGTACTGAAATTGAAACTGTATTAAAATATTTAGTCCTATTTAATGTGTATTGTAACCCGAGAATTTCCATTAGAGTTGTCAAAACAAGTTCAGTTCAAATTCTGCAGAATTAGAATAGGTAGTACAATATTTATTATCCTCATCATGAAAAATGTATAATGTAGTCCCAGTATTTGATTAATATGACAGTAATTTATGGCAAGCAGTGACTATTGGCGCAGTGTTATTCCTATGGGGCTTGTGAAAATGCTGTCTCAGGATGGTGCTGCTTGGGTGCCCCTGTTTCTGCTGGTGGTTTGATGCCTACATGTGACCAGGCTCAGACTGTGCCAGACTCTAAAGCAGATTACTGTAGTTGTCTGTGCTGCTGGCAATCTGTCTAAAGGTTTCCGCTCACAAGACGAGGCTCAGCAAAGACTTAGATTTATGACCTGATCAATTTGCAAATGGCAACCACAGCAGCTGCGCCACACTTAGCCTCACTTACAGGACTAAATGATTTTCAAGACACACTGTAGGGCTGTATCTAATGATTATTTTAGCAGTTGATTAGTCAACTATAATTTTTTTTTCAATTTTTTTCCTGTTGTACATTCACATTTTTTATTACATTATCGACCATATTAAGATCAAAATATGGTTATTTAAGCGCACTATTGATGAAAAACAGAAATGGTATTTTCATATTGTTTTAGAATAACAATTATGATTCTCAAAATACGCCTATGCTCTGTCACAATTAGCTTATTAATTGTTGCAGCCATATTGAACTGTAGACACTTATCATCATTTAATTTCTGTGGTTAAAAATAAACCACTAGAGAAGATGCATGTGCTGTTTAATTACATGGAGATCATATTATACCAATCCAGAGCAAATAGCTTGTAATTAATTTCCATTGATCATATAATCATAATGAATTACTCTAAATTAAGTAATGAGGCGTCACGAGTCATTTGCTCTGGTGAAATTGGATTTGGCAAACAGACATTAAATTGTAGTCTGCTATTTTCAACTGGTTTTGCACTAGTGACAAAAGCAATCACAATAGATGTTTTAATGGAATGATGTAAGTTGAGGAAAAGTCATGATAATAGTTCAATGGGTTTGCTAATTTGTTAACCAAACTGTAAATATTTGGTTCACCTATTCTCTTCTGTAAAAATAATTCTCTTGTTGTGTACAGTGTCCCACCCACAGATGCAGTTGCCATAGAAATATTGTTTTACCTCTCAGGGGTCATAATGTTTTGGTTCTGTGTATAGCACTGATTGCAGGTTATGTAATGGAGTAAATATGTGCCAGAAACCAGGCAGGGCCAAATGCACTGAAACAAAAAATGTCACCAATGATTTGAAACTGTTTTATTGTCAAGGTGCTTTGAGAGCCTTGAAGGTGGAAAAGCACTATATAAAAATGCAACCATTTACCGTTTAGTTTGATAACTTCTGGGGTTGTCAAACTGAAACCCAAATGGCCTCTAGCTGATAATGAAGCTCATACTGAAACTAGATCTTGCAGCTTTCGAGACTTAAATATGACAGAATTGGATCTTTCCTGAATGGTTTTAGAATGGACCATAAGACCATATACTAACATTTTTAGGCTGAAAATGACACTAGACCTTGTATAAAAAGAGTATTTTTTTTATTATTTATGTGATATCAAAATTGATATCACATATGAAGCCTTTTCCTGAGTATAGAAATCAACTCTTGAATTTTCTGTATTGTAACAACACTAATAGCTTGTTAGCAGTATATTACATACAGCATGCTCCAGTCCAAGCTAATCAAGAATATACTGACAAAAGCCTCTATTTGATTTGTTGAACTTGTATTATGCTCCATCTGGACTCTTATATAAGTGTTAATTACGTGCACACAGTCCCTGCAGTGGTTTGTTCACACCTTTATTTCTCTACACTACTGAATATAACCGCACGTACAGTACAGTGCCGTCTACAGCATGTGCCAGTAGAGTCATCCCAACATTAAATAATCATGAATCTGAAGTTTCAAAGCAATGCATCCGCAGTTGTTGTTCAGTCCTGTTTTATCTCTGTTATGTCAGTAGGGTGCCTTTGAAAACTGTATGTCTCTTCTCTTTACAGTAATGATGAGCTGAAGGCAACAGGAAGTTTTAAATTGAGCTTTCTCTAAAATGGCAAAACTATAAATTATGAACTAATGCCCCCTCTGTAACATTAATGAGCCATTTATTTACCGCTTTTGATAGATCTGATATTTATTTTTTGCTGAGTTGTAAGTTATGTCATGCTTTTGTCCTTAGGCTGTGCTGTTAAAGTCCACAAACTGTAATCCAGCAATAATTAGAGTAAAATTGTCAATGCAAATCACAATGTGCCTTGTCATGAATAGAATTTGATTTACTGTAACGCCCTGAATTGGTCATTTACATTCCATCATTCACAAAGAAAAAAGACAATTATAGGCCATTTTGCCATTTTGCCAAATGAACATATATTTTCTTTGAAATGATATTGTTCTGGATGGAATTTCACATTTTCTTGCATTTATTAATTTATTCAATCTGCTTGTTTTCTTAAAAATGCCAAACAAAACAACAACATTTGCATGGAAACAAGAAGGTTGCTAGGCCTGTCTCCATAGTCCCCATAACAAATTTTAAAGCACAAGATATAGCTACAGAAAAATTTTGCGATAAACGATAATTTGAAACTACTTTAGGCCAGTAATCCCAGTAAACCGCTTAAAAAAAAAAAAAAAAAAAACATGAGCTACTACAACAAACAGCAGAATTATTCTACTCTCTACAGCTCAGATCTTACCTTTCTCACATAGAAATGGCAACAATCTTCCCACTTTTGCAAAGAAATTTTACTCACAATAAATACTGAGGCTCAAAATATAGTGTTCTAGCTTTCATATACTGTACAATAAGCTGATATAGTAATCATTGGTGACAGGCCTACAGGTGATAGACTCTTCACCAGGAAAGTTATACTATGCACTTTTTAAATATAATAATTCACACTCTTTTATATCCTCCCCTTGTGTGGCTTTTACATTTTGTGAGGTCCTAGTGTCTTCTCCCACCTGCTGTCTGCAAGTCCTCCAGTCTTCAATGTGTGTTGTCTCTCAAACCACATTCAGAGCCGCCATCTCTCTCTTTGCCTCTGCTGTTTCCCTGAGCCAGCCCAGATGTGTCACTCACCAATGCTTTCTGTATCTTCACCGCAGGCCACTGCTCAGCTCTGCAGATTGTACCATGTTTTTTTAAGGAGTAAACAGTGCCGCAAATAATCCGGCTTCCACTCCATAAATCAGCCTGAAAGCCATATCCACAGACTGTCTTCATCCTTTTGATACTTAACTTTAAAATATATTCACAGATTGTCGCCTGAAACTCTTGCTGGGGCAATGAATCAACTTGAAAAATGTGCCTTTTGTAATTAACGTTTCACTACGAGGCAAGATTTAAATTGAAGAGTAATGAGAAGAGACATTAAGATGACTAGTGATTTTCTCAGCAACCTCCCTCTGTTTCTAATGTTTTTGTTGGGATTGTAAAGACTGTTTACACGAGGAAGGAATGGCTCATAAGTATTGGAGCACATTGTGTTGAAGTGGTAATGGTCAAAATTAAACCCCACATTCAAAATGAAAATCCAAAAAATGCATTTGTTTGAAGAAATTGATCTGGGAGTGCTAAAACTGGATTTGATTAGATTGTACACTGTTTTCATATTCATACCTGTCAAAATAGTTAAAAATGGTACTGTCACATTTCTAGGGGAGGGTCCATCACCTGAGAGTTTCATTCACAGAAGGAATTCTTCAATTTTGAGCTTTTTAAACATCCTTTATGAATAAATGCTAGATGGATATATTTAATGTCATACAATGGAACATTCCAGGCAAAGCAATAACATCTCCATGGAGACAAGAAAAGTTGAGCAGTGCACCTTTAACTGAATTTAAAAGTTGATTTTCAGTACTCAGTTTTATGTTTAAAAGGAGCATTTAACTATTTTCAACATAAAGTAATAGTATATTTTATAATTTATACTATGTCTGATATATGAAGATCATTCTAGAAAACATTAAGGATAGGTTTAATGTTGTCCTATTTCTGTAATTTATTCATACATTCATTTGATACATATAATTCAAATAAGTATCTCGTTTTGAAATCGATTAGCATCTGTGTATAGATTTTTTTGACAATCCTATCTCATGTGCAGTGTAATCGAGTTGAGATATCGTGCAAATTGACAATAACATTGATAAAGTGGCTGTGACTTTTTCATACCCCCCAGTCTAAGGTTTGAAAGTCTATGAAGCGCTGTTGAATTGCTCATTAGTGAGGGAAGCACTTTGCCGATACAGACATTTTTCCTCAGGACATGGGTAATTAGTGAAGCCTTCTTACACAGATGCTGACTCTTTCTCCCCTTTCCTGTTGTTTTTTACAGTCAATAAGCACAAACCCTGGATCGAAACGACGTACCACGGGATCGTAACAGAGAATGATGACAAAGTGCTCCTGGACCCCCCTCTTATTGCTCTCGACAAGGATGCTCCACTCCGCTACGCAGGTGAGAGATGGTGGTCAAGGCAATTAAAGATGACCTGAAATGGTTCTGAGTTTTGACAGGTTAGAAGGTGACAATTCTTATAGAGGGTCGTTTTGATCTCATCTCAAAAACAGATAAATTGCGTAATGGGTACTAATTGGTAAAGGACTATTGAATACATAAGATCTCACCATCAGGCCAAGTGTTAAGAGTGCTTATTTTTATTAGCAATAAAATCTCCTTATATAATACATTCAAGTAAGATAGAAGCTTAATGCCATATTGTTAAATATTCCAGACAAGCAGGTGATTTTATGATTTGAATATAATCCCACACAGTCTATGGCTTTGGTCCTGTTTATTTCTCCTAACTGAAGTTGTGCTGATGACTATCTTCTGAGAATTGCTGCATTATAAAATCTTGAACTTTCACTCTTTTCACTCTTGGGCTACAATTGTGTTAATGAACCTCCAACACATTCCCCACATTCAATTTTTATTAGGATTTAGCTCTGATCTGAAATTCAGATCAAAATCTTGTTTCATCTGTGGGACTCCTAGTGGAGTGGCACAGTTAGTATGCTTTATGTACGAGGCAGTGCTAACTCTGTTAGCTCTGGGCAGCTTAAATCACTCCATTACAGTCACATGAGCCCTGTGATCTGGAAGTAGACCAAATATACATTTAGTTTTAGTTCATATGTATCTTATAGTTGTCCAAGCAGGATTTTGCAGAGGAGTGTTGCAAAGTATAGCTGTTGACAAATGACAAATCATGCCACTTTGAAAGCTGAGAAGTAATTGATAAAATCAATGTAGTGATTGGCCAGTCCTATTTAAAATATTTAAAATATTTAAAATATTGAGCTCCTTCCAATATGTAAAGTACCCCAATTTCTTAAATATATTGAATATATTGAGCAATGATTATGACTTCAGCCCTAAGAGTTTCAAAGTTGTCTTGTTTTCAAATGAGCTTCTTCTCAGTGTGATGTTTGCCACCTTCAGTCACTAGCGACAGCAGAGGGTGTGGAGGAGCTGTGGTGTAATTGGCCGTTGTCCCTGTGAGCTCTCAGTGTGAGGCTGATGGGCTTCATGTGGCAACAAGACTGACCCACTCCTCTGCCAGCCTCCTCCACACTGCAGTGCCTGTCTGTCTGTCTGTCTGTGTGTGTGAGTGTATGTGAGTGTATATGTGTGTGTGCGCAGCCACTCTTAAGGCCAAGAAATATCATAATACACTCTCAAGGTGAACCTGCAGTGGCCTCTCAGTCTGATGGACTGCTGTAGTTCATTTTGAGTCTACACTATAACACGATACAATAGACATATAACTGTGGTCTCATTTCATAAATAACGTTGAACATTTAAGGGACAAATCACTATATGGGTGTTCTTTGACGATATTAAAGATTAATTGGATGAGGACTCACGTCTTACAGTAATTTCCTTATTTTAGATGGCACATCTAGATGTAGAGGTCAATATAAGTTAAATACTTCTGTCAATTTAATTGAATTTCTGAGACCCGCAGAGTGTATGCATTTAATATATAGTAGCTCATTTTAGGTCAGCTCGTCTTAATAATTTTAGCGCACTTGCCATTCAACAAATCATTTCAGCAGCTGCCATTCAATCCCCCTCAGAATAACTCTGGCTATAATTGACTTATACATTTACCATCAGCTGCAGCCGAGACATCCTCGAAGCAGGTCAAGGCCAGGATCAATACAGTGCTTCAGTTCAGACGGGAGCAGAGAGGACAGTGGAGAGCTGAGGCCTCCTCATTAGAACACAAAGGCCCTTCACTCTGCTGCATGACTGCCCCAGAACAGCAGCAGTCTATGTGAAACTATTGGCCCTAGGTTTGTTAAGTTCCAATGACTTCTGCTACCAAATGGGAATTGGTACTTTTGGTTTGTAGCCAAGTCTTCAGTGCAAGGAATTATGTGTTTTTTTTTAACAATAACATTAAGCTTTTTATAATCTGTATGTCAAAGTAAAATGACATTCTATTCAAAATAACAAAAGAAAGTTGAAATGAACCATCATTCTGTTCATCTACTTTTGATTCTTATACAGTACTTTATATCATATATAGTCTATATTTTGTGCCTCTTGCTAGACAGTCCACTCTCAGATATGCAGAAATTTCAAACAAGTATTTCAGTATTTTGCATCATACATATTTTCTGTCAGATGGGAACTTTCTGAACATGCACCAAAAGCAACTGAGATGCAGAATTTTGAAACCTTGCATCAGCCCCCTGTGGTGCTCACCTGAATACTTAACCGCTCTTATCCTGTAGCTTGGATTTAAAAATAGAATGAATTTTAGATGGGATTTCATATGCGAGTGGTGTCAGGTGTAATTGGCTGTTTTGTCAGTTTCTGCCTTCTTAAAGCTGAGTCATTAATACAACAGACTGGTCTTGTCGGAGACTGTTTTACATTCTTGTCTATCAAATAGCGGTGGGTGATATTGTCAAAAATGAATATATCAACTTTTTTGTGCATTGTCAGAGCATATTTTAACAATGCATCAGGAATACTGTGCCTATAAAACATGAATGGACCGTGTAATTAATCACAAAAGGGCAGAAATATCTCTTTATACCCTGGAAGATAACACAATGTTTCTGTGTCTTTTCTCGATTATTTTTAATAATTTTCAATTAAATTATATGCAAAATAAGAATATTAAGTATATCTCCAAAACAGCAATTGTGATATAATCATTTTTTCGGACTTATCTCCCACCTATACTTTCAATACAAGAAAACTGTCTACTCCTTTTGTCCAGATTTCCATTACTCTTTTTCCTGTGTTGTCTGTGCCTCTCTTTCACTGGGTCTGTCTCTTCTCCTTCTTGTAGAGAGTTTTGAGGTGACCCTCACTGAAGAAGGTGATCTTTCCTCTGCCTTGTTGCTTAGTATTAACCCACTAACGCTAAACTACATCTGCACTTTGACACAGAAATCCTGCCATGCTCTTTTATTCTCCCCATTTTCAGTTGTTATACTTTTATTTGAATATTTTCGTTCATTATTCTGACTCTGGATATTTTAACTATTATTACAGCTGGATGAAAAGTGTGTTGTGGGGCTGGCTGCTCTTAGAAATATCTATGCATGAGACATCCATTGCAGTTTGCAGACCCTAACAGTGTTCAGCTGTCTACTAGAACAAAAAAAAACTGCTTACTTATGAACAGGAGTGCCAGCATTTTGTCCAAACCAAATTTCAACAGTATTTGTTCCATTTCTAATAAATAAACTGTACAAAATTGGTCTGAAATTATTGATCTCAGTCAGATACAATCACTCCTGTTAATATTGTGATCTAAAGCTGCTGAGATTGTTAACTAATGCAAACTCTCTCCGCTGCAAAGTTTTCTGTTTTTGCATCGTCGCCTCAGTGAACCTCTTGGGTTAATTTGCCGCCACTAATCTCACCATTATAGCATGGCTGCAGTTGTCATTTGATGTGGATGTCGAGCAAGTTGATATTTCTAACCCCAGTTCTCATCCAGTTTTTATTTTGTTTCTCAGTACTGTTGTGGGATCTTTTCTTTGGGGCTAATTTGCACAGGAAGACTTCATTTAGTTGAAAAGATGAGGTTAATTACAAGGTTTTCGGGTTGCTTTCTTTCAGACAGAATAGGTCTTGATGACTGAATTGGTGTGGGACCAACGTAACACAGTTTAATCAATTCAATTGTTTTGTTCACATTTTGTAATTAATGGGTTTCTCGTGACACTGCATTCATGTGGTCTACACGAGCTTGTGTTTGTGCCTCAAAACATACTAATTAGAAGTTACCTGATTGGAAAAGTTAACTTTTAAATACATAGAAGCCCAGAGGGTTAATTAAACATAGCAATTGTGTGTTTTTACAACTATACAAATACCTCATGAATGCAGTATGCAAGAGAGTACACTTAGAAAAAAAAAGAAAAATAACAATATTCTCTATGTACTTTCAGTATAATTTGAATTGACTTTGATCTGAAATACCCAGAGCTCTCCTGTGAAATGCCTGTCCACACCTTTTCGGTTTTGCCTGCATGATTGACTGGATGCAGTGTTTTCAGTGGCTTAGAAAATACACTATATTCTGTGATATTTACTTCCCACCCCACCTTGCCCCACTTACCCCTGCCTCCTCCTTTTTACTCACTCATTTGACAGTGCTCCTGGGCTGCCCTCCACCGACACTACCTCACCCCAAACTCCTCCTCCCTTAGCTCCTAAAACCTGTGGCTGTGTATTATTTTCTGTGAATTATCTAACTTAAATGTAAAATATGCCCCCCCAACTCCAGTTAATGGTAAATATTTTGGCTTGTTCAGGTGAGATTTGCGGATTCAGGATCCATGGCCAGAATGTCCCATTTGAGGCGGTGGTCCTGGACAAATCCACAGGCGAGGGGGTGATCCGCGCTAAAGACAAGCTGGACTGTGAGCTGCAGAAGGAGCACACGTTCACCATCCAGGCTTATGACTGTGGAGAGGGGCCTGATGGAGCCAACATGAAGAAGTCACACAAGTACGTTACATACTAGAGCCTTTAAATGAAGTCAGGCAGCTGAAAATGGCTTGAAATACATACGTAAATGCATGTAATGTAATATGCTTTTTATGCCTGGACTTTCTCTTTCTGAAATGGGATCAGAACTGTTATGTTAATATGCATATACTTTTTATTATATTGACTACCGTATTTTCTGGGCTATTAGATGCTCTGGAATGCGCACTGTCATTAAAAGGTCTATTTTTGAACTTTTTTCAAAAATAAACTGCACCGAACTTTAAACGAAACACAACAGTTAGATGGGTCAGTTGGACTTTGTTTGGCGCGTTCACGGTGACTCTGGGCTTTGTTCAATTGTGGCATGTAGGGACGGTGCTGTCTGGGACCTGCTGGATTGTTGGCGTGTTCGCAGTGACTCAGTTGTTCAGTTGTGTGTAGAAGTGGCACATTGCACTCTTTTTTTGGTTCGTTTCTCCGTTCCGTTCTTCCGTTCCATTCTTCCGTTCCGTTCCTCGTCCGTGTGGAGTGATGAGTGTGTCTGCGGGTGTGTTTCGCTTCGTGGTCGCTGTCTGCTCCGTGCATGTTTGCGTGCGGGTCATGCAGCTTTGTAATTTACTGAAGTCGTGCTGGGACTCCTGACTGGATTCGTGTATAGGGTGCTCTGGCTTGTGGGCCGCACGGTCGTTTTTTGATTGGGGTTAGAGGCTTAAGAGCGTGCCTAATAGCCCGGAAAATATGGTATATTTTCAAATAACAGTTATTCCCCAAATTAAAATAGGTACAGTAAATAGGTAACATTTTAACACACAGTAAAGCCTGGTAATAGGGTGAAAAAACATGCTAAAATTGTAATTATGGTAATTATTATGTACTCATGGGAACTGAACTCATCTGTACTTTATTTCATGCAAATTCAAATAACACAAAATCTATTAATATGCCAGCAGGGCTGTGATAAGTATAAGTACCATAATATCAAACTTTTCTGTTAACTTTTGAAAGCGATATTGTACTGGAAAAAAATACTCAGTCCAGTTGACAGAAGTCAACCTTCTTTTGCTATGCACCCTACCTGGACCAATAAGCAATTACACAGACACTGAACTAAAAAATTAAATTTTTCAACCAACAGAAGACACAATGTTGTTACACATATTTGATTTATTTTCTTTTTCCCTCCAGAGCCACTGTTCACATCCAGGTGAACGACATCAATGAATACTCCCCAGTGTTCAAGGAGAAATCATACAAAGCCACTGTCATCGAAGGCAAGAAGTATGATAGCATCCTGAAAGTGGAGGCAGTAGATGCAGACTGCTCCTTCCAGTTCAGTCAGATCTGCAGCTATGAGATTGTCACCCCCGACGTGCCCTTCTCCATCGACAAGGACGGTACGCGCTCTCCATCGTACTGTTTTTTTATTGACACACTTCTCATGTTTATTGATCTGAATAAACAACAGCCTTCACGAAATGCCCAATTGAAATTCAGTGCCTTGCCTTTTTGCCTTGAGGAGGGATAGCTGCGTTCTCCTTGAAGTGACAGAATGTAGGATACTTTTCCCCCCGTGTACTTCTGAAACTCAATAAGAGAGCCAATAAAAGTGTGTTATGAAAAGCAAGCGATTCAGAGGCAAAGAAGTCACGCAGTGATTTCAGAATATAGACTGGTGATAATGTCAGACTTGGTAGACTTAGAAATGTGAGATATTATAATTGTTATATCAAACTCCTGGTGTAATCACAGAAACATGTGCTGGAGGAAGCTGAGACTATATTCTTATGTGCATGTTAGAGGTGCACTATGTAACTTTTCTGGTGGAGGGCACACCAGCTACTTGTCTCCGTGGTGATTTATCTTAAATCTATCAAAAAATTACTTATAAGTAGTGAAATTATCTGACCTGGCAGCAAGATAATTTTACTTAACAAGTTATCTTAAAATAAACTACTTCTAGACTAGAGTTAAGCAGTCTCAGGACTAGTAAGTAGATAATAACCTGATATAAATTTTAAATATTTGCCAGATCAAAAATTTGCAGTGTATGTTTTACATGTATTTCTGTCTGTGGCGACTAACAGTTGACAGCCCCAAGCCAAGTTACTAGTTAGCAAATCTTTAGAGAGACTAACCTAATTGAATATAGGCAAAAGTTTGATGCAATGTGGAACATTCTAGGCAAAGCATTAACAACTCAAGTAGGCGATGGAACCTCTACCAGAAAAGTTACATAGTGCAACAATATTGTTAACTTTTAATTGATTATAAAGGAAAAAAAAACTTTCCTAGTCATCAAATTATTACATCATCATAAAAGCAAAAAAGATCAAGTTTAAAATGGACTAAAGGGCTTGGACCTGGCAGAGCTCTTAAATAAATTCAAAGGCACAGCGCTTTTAAACTCCACCTTATCTGAATTTGAATACATCTAGTAAATTAAACACAGTTCTTCTCCATGAATAATAAGTAATATACCCTTCTGTTTTCTCAGGTTTCATCAAGAACACAGAGAAGCTGAGTTATGGCAAAGAGCACATGTACAAACTGACAGTGACGGCCTACGACTGTGGGAAGAACAGAGCCTCTGAGGATGTCCTGGTCAAGATCAGCGTGAAGCCCACCTGCAAACCCAGCTGGCAAGGTACCAACTCCTCCTACTCCTATTATATTTACTGTGCACCCGTATTTCAGTGTAGAAGTAAAACAAGCTACTTACCACTGTGGTCACGATTCTAACATTTTGGATTACCGTTATAAGCAGACTACATACACATTGTCCTGTGTTTATTTTATAATCTAATGACAATGGGGGCTAAAACACCTCAAGCAATCATTATACAATACAGTACTGAGTGCCTCATTGACCAGTTCCCTTATACACTACTGAAGGTCATTTTCACTTGTTTTTCCTTACCCCTTTAGGTTTCAATAAGAGGATTGAATATGAGCCTGGCACTGGCAGCCTGGCCCTGTTTCCCAGTATGCACCTGGAGACCTGCGATGAGCCAATCACCTCCATCCGGGCCACCATCGAACTGGAAACAAACCACATAGGAAAAGGCTGTGACCGGGATACTTACTCTGAGAAGTCCCTGCACAAGCTCTGTGGTAAGTCATTGTTACTCACTGCTCTGTGTCACCTTTTGATGACGTTATACTTTACTACTGCAGCTTTGGGTCAATATTTGATTATGTAATCCAGTGAATAATTAATAAAGCATATTTTATACTGTATTAGTCTTCTAACATGAGTTTTGACCTTATGAGGTATGTGGAAAAAATGGTGCTACCCTTTCCATTCTTTGTAAATATGGTCCATGGAAATTTCTATTTCTTTTTTTTGTAATAAGAAATGCAATAGAGCTAGGGATTGTGTCAGAATTTTCAGTTAGTGAAAAACTAAGGGCGATTTTAGATGCTAAATACTAAACCTCCCATTTACTTGGTAACTGTTGCTTTTTGCCATTCTATCCTGAGCTCAATTGATAGTTACTGTAAAACAATGAAATGGCAGCTGTATCAGCTAGGAAAACTGCAAAGATTTTTCCCGACTTCCTAATATATACAAATTAATACAACTCCCCCATTGTGTGTGTGTTTTATTTTTAGGTGCTACCTCAGGCACTGTGGAACTGCTGCCTGCCCCCAGCAGCTCTGCCAACTGGACTGTCGGACTGCCCACTGACAACGGCCATGACAGCGATCAGGTGTTTGAGTTCAATGGGACTCAGGCCATCAAGGTCCCAGAGGGCTTGGTGAGCACCAGCCTCAAGGACCCCTTCACCATCTCTGTTTGGATGAGACATGGACCAGGGGCACACGAGAAGGAGACCATCCTCTGTAACTCGGACAAGACAGGTGAACACTGCAAGCATACACTGAAGATAATTTTGAATGATAAAGCTTTGACCTGGGAATTATTTTACATTAGTTAATGCTTAAACATATTTACATATTATTACAAAACATGGTGTATCAAATCTGTGTAAATAATAATGTAGTACTGTCTTCATAAAACAATTTCTACTAAAACAGGGCAATTTTTCCTCTAGTTAAATATGCTGGAGTTATTCTTGGTAACAAAAATGGAAAGAGTTGAGAGCAAATAGGAATTTTATAATATTATAGTAATGAATACATTGCTTTCTGGGTAATTTTAATTCACTTGTCACAAAAAACTATGTATGAACCATGTATACAAAATAATATTTATGTAACATTACAGAATTTGACAAACACTGTTGAAATTAGGACATGATCAGTGAATTCCAGCTGCTTTAGCAACATCCTGGTTTTAGCTTCTATTTTTGTCTCCAGTTGTAATTTTCACACTCCTTGATCTTGTTGACTGTAACGTCTCGGTTATATCCAGCAGAAAAAGGGGCGGGCTGATCATCAGCTTGTGTCCCTTTGCTTATATAAGAAGGATCAGTGCGTCACGGGTGGAACATAAGCTCCTCTGACCACTGTCTAAACTAGAATTATGACTGCTCTCACCTATAAAACGGAAATACAATTTGTTGTTTAAAAATTTAACTACCACTTTATATGTCATGGGTTGTTAATGAAATGTATTTGTGTTTATGTTTTTATTTGTTTGAGCAAGGTACATTACAAACATAAGTATAGGTATGTGTGGGACTATCTCTGGTGCTCAAAAGGAGTAGGCTGAAGTCTAAAAAACGTATCGTGTTTTACTCCAATTGTTTTACTTGAACACGTGGTTGACACATACATACAGAGGTATATACAAACACATATACACACACATATATACCTATACATACATACATACACAGTGTTGGGAAGGTTACTTTTAAAATGTATTCCCCTACAGATTACAGATTACACACCCCAAAATGTAGTTTGTAACGTAATCCATTAAATTACTTAAAATGAGTAACGTAATCTGATTACTTTGAATTACTTGATTTTGTCATGTTTTTTTAAACGACATGAATGTAGCAACCACATCCTGAAAATTCTTGTTTGTTCTCTTCAAATTGTCTGAGCCCAAGTCTCCATGAATAAGCAACTGTTTGCTGTAGAGAAACAAAGACCACGAGATCTTAATATAAGAGGTTTTGTCTGTTAAAAGACAGTAACAAGATAAGCTTTTCCTTCACCATATTAAAAAATATTATTGATAGAGAAATAATTTTTTATATGAGATCACCTTAAATTATTTCAACCTACTGTTAGGTGTCATGTTGTTTAGACCTGGTTTTAGTCCTGGTTTAATCCTGGTTTTAGTCCTGGTTTAGTCATGAATTTAGACCTGGTTTACTCCTGATTTTAGACCTGGTTTAGACCAGGTCTAGACCAGGTCTTGACCAGGTCTTTAGTTCTGGTTTAGTCGTGGTTTAGTCCTGGTTTTAGACCTGGTTCAGTCCTGCTTTAGTCCTAGTTTAGTCCTGGTTTAGTCCTGGGTTAGTCCTCGTTTAGTCCTGGTGTTAGTTCTGGTTTAGAGGCGCACAGGAGGAAGCGCGGTTTACGCAAGAAAACACAGTCCACACACGGCGCACGAGACGGCGGTGTCCGCGCTGTAACTACGGAAGGAGACGTGGTCCGCGCGTTCTCAGGTTGATGATGATGATGAAGGTGTGTGTTTGTGTGCGCGTCCACTCATGTGGCAGGTCACTATAGGACAGTAGTGCAGATATTATGAGTCTATGCAGGTTGTTTTCACCAGTGCCAGTAGCTCCTGTTTCACATTTAAGTTGTAGGTGATTTTATATTTGTTTTTTTTATATATATATATATCTCACATCGGGAGAAGAATTTCCAAGACACAAATGCGTTTTTACCAATGCACTGCTGCTTCCATTGTGTGACTGACACCGCCAACTTTAACATGACGTTTCCATCGCTCTTACTGTCGCGTTCTGTTTGGGTTTCTGGCAATGAGTGGAATTACCGAAATAAAAAAAATAAATAAATGGGATGTAGCACAAAATGTGAAAACAGGAAAATACCACTTTGTAATCCACTTATTTCAACAAAGTAACTGTAATCCAATTACCACTCATTGAAACAGTAACTGTAACGGAATACAGTTACTCATAATTTGTACTCTGATTACGTAACGGCGGTACATGTAATCCGTTACTCCCCAACACTGTACATACATATGCATAAACACATATATACATACATGCACAAATATATTTTCGTTAATAATAATGATAAAGAATCATATGGAAATAATGGAGGGCACAACTCTAAGCTGCCAAACAGAGTTGTGTCTGAGTTCTTATGTTTCTTTTGTTGGTAAACCATTTAAATAGAGGAATCTTGTTTTATTTGTCCTCCATAGAGATGAACAGACACCACTACTCCCTGTATGTCCACAACTGCAGACTGATCCTGCTGCTGCGTCAGGACCCCTCTGAGGCCGAGAACTACAAACCAGCAGAGTTCCACTGGAAACTGGACCAGGTCAGACACTAGTAATATATCATCATTATATATGGCGATAATGTGAAAAAATAAATCCAAAGAAACCTAAACACTAAACACCAATAAGATGAGAGGAGTGAGACAAGAACAACTACAAAGAAAACAACTACAAATATTATGAATTAAGCAGCGTTTGTTGGGTATATCGTCAATTATATCATGATTTACTATATAATCTTTTATATGGTGATAACAATATTTTGATATATTTGGCTGTATTGCTCTATCCTAATCGCTCATACGGCAACGGAATTATTAAGTGTACTGCCACAATAGCTACTTCTTCTCCTCCTATTGTTCAGACCTTGTAATTTCTGTGCACTTACACTTCTTTCTGTTGTCTCTGTAGGTGTGTGATAAAGAGTGGCATCACTATGTGCTGAATGTGGAGTTCCCCACAGTGTCTTTGTTTGTGGATGGAAACACGTTTGAGCCCTTCCTGGTCACAGAGGACTACCCACTGCACGCCTCTAAGATTGAAACTCAGCTCACTATCGGAGCCTGCTGGCAAGGTACTTCATACTTCATTCATCTGAAGCTTTATTTAACAGTAAGACAATCTGCTTCCTCTAGGTACTGGATAATCTTGAGAATTACATTTTAAGTGTCTGTGTATGTGAGACTGGAAAATAACTGGTATCTAATCTGCATTCTTGCTCTGGATTGTGGCTGGTTTGAGTTCAGTTAAATCTTGATGTAGACCTAGTTTGGTCCTGTCCTGTCCTAGTCCAGGTTTAGTTCCCAGTTACATGCCAATTATAATCTAAGACTCTGCAAGTATGAACGCATCCTTAAAATCTATTTCAGAATTGTTTGTTTAAATAGTTATGGTCTTTATCTTGAGTTGAGTCTTTAAGTTCTCTATCTTCAAAATAGGAACCCACTGTGCCTTTTTTCAGTATAGGCAAAGCATTTGGTAGAAATTATGATATGTATGTATGCATGCTTCTTATTGATCATATACCTTTAATTGCATTTTGACGTGCTATGTTTTATATTCACTGGTTCAACTCTTTAGTTTCAAGCTAATTTAACACTGACTACTCTTAATTAATTGTTATAAAATGAAACTCTAATTTATGCCGCCTATGTAAAAGTATGGAATCATTTGTCTGATGTATTCTGCTACAGTTCTTTGGCTTAGTGCCTTCGTGCAAAGTGTGCTTGTTTCTTGACCTGGTTTTAGCCTCTCCTGCAGATCCTCACCCCTCCTTTCTCTCCTTTCTCTTTCCTCGTCTGTCTCTGTCCTCTGCAGAAATCTCAGGACATGACAATGACACTGAAACTCCCTCTGAGCCCGCCTCAGGTTGCCTCCCTTACTACTGTGTCCCATGTGTCACAATGTCCCCCCATCCTATTTGCATCATTAGAACTCCACCAACTCCCATTTCATTTTTGACACAGAAATGCGTTCTATTTTTAGCATGACACCATTGCTAATATGCTAGCTCATATAGGTCTGCTTTTGTCTTCATCATCCCATAATATTGTTTAGTTTTCCATTGCATTACTTTTTAAAAAACTGAAGTACCACAGATGAGAAATAGATACTCCACGCCTGCCTGTGGTATTTTGCAATGCTGGCTTTTCTTTCGACCTTGGGGTCAATAGCTTCATCATATCCGATAACAAAGAATACACCATACATGGATGGCTGCGACCTTGAAATGTGTACACCTCAGTCTGGCCTCATTGCAGTGGTGCAGTTTGTGCCTATTATTATTACAGAGACACATCAAACTGTTTTTTTCAGCTTGCAGATGTTGTGTGACTTTAAGGCTGCATGCTAAATAAATGTATTTTTAGTACTCTGCATGAATATATTCTTGTGAAAATCAGGTATCTCGTATTAATTTGTTCCCTTGAATGCTTTTGTTTTTGTATTAAATATAAACCATGTAACTATTCCAGACCCAGGTCTCTATGGAGATGTTATTGCTTTGCCTGGTATGATTCACATTTTGCCTTTAAAGGCATCTTGCATTTAATCAATTAATGGGAGTACTTAGCTGGGCCCTGTGATCTCTTCAGGCAAAGCAATAACATCTTCATTGAAGCAAGTTAGTGGTGGACCCTCAAAGTTGCATAATGCAGCTTTAAGTCCATACACCAGCCATTTTGAACCAGACAGAGCATGTGCTTACAGTCATACAGTCATTTTGTCTTGTTTGTGCTTTGAATCCATTTTGACACAATCATTAACATGCATGATTCAAGGCAGTTTTGCACATTGCGACAGCATGTTTCTCTGCCCTAGAAAAACTTCTTTGGGAGTATTTTTATTAACTACTGCTTTTATTTTTTCTACAATAAATCCAGGTGGAAATGCTCGCATGGCCCAGTTTTTCAGAGGGAACTTGGCAGGACTCATGATCCGCTCCGGAAAACTGGAGAACAAGAAGGTCATCGACTGTCTATACACCTGCAAGGAGGGTCTGGATGTGCAGCTGCCTGAGGAGGTAGCTTCTGCTGTCAAGGTGAGGGCTGCTATTGGACATCGAGTAGTTGTCAAAATATGAATCTGGGGGCACAGAGAAACTTAACATATGGCAGTATCTTGAGTTATTAGCTACTTGTCACAGTGAAATGCCACTATGAACAGGCAGGGCTTGTTAGTTCTGCAGTTTTGAACATGAAGTCGATGTGTTTCTATTATTGAGCTGTTTTAGAAGAATGTTATGGTTTACAATGGGCAAAATGTAACATAAAGGTCTATGTATATTATAGTTTAATACTACGTAGCCATAATATGTCTTCTTCTATATATCTTGGCTCTTGACATGAAGCAAAATATACTTCTGTCAACACAAATGAAATTAGGGGAGGATGTCAAAAATGATAAATTGCCCATAGTGCTATAGGCCACTGCCTCCATTTCAGCTTATGACAGGACACCACCTTTTTATTATCTAAATACTTAATATTGTATCTGTATTCCAGGTGGACTTTAATCCAAACCAGTCTTCTCTGAGTGTGGAGGGCGATGACATTGATGCCTTTGACAAAGTGATGCAGCACATCTCCTATCTGAACTCCCGCCAGTTCCCCACCCCTGGCATCAGGCACCTACGCATCTCTACCACTGTCAAGTAAGTTTCAAATGTACTAATATTGCTTTTCATTAGCTCCATATTAAGACTGGATGAGTATAACTTTTATTTTTCCTTAAAATGATAAAGAAATTAAGCATATGTCATAGACTTACCTAATTTCCATAACAGAGAGAATAAACATGTGTGTAACTGCTGGGAGCCATAGATGCAGGGAACATTTTGTTGTTTAATTCTCTCTGATGTATTTTTGTAAGAAAGCACCTGCATATTTTTAACTGTAAGGAATTGTGCATTAACTTTAACTTTAGTGTGTCTTTGGATTTGTAATGCATTAAACTTACACAGATATTCATTTTAAAGTTATCTGAAATGATTTAGTTCAAAACAGTTATAATTATTACATTTTATGGCTAGTTTAAATTATGCACAAAATTACCAAAGCAAAATCTTGAAAATGTTATGATTCTGATTCATAAATATCAAAAGTCAACCAAGATGGGTCAAAATAAATACTTTGTTTGTCTGTCAGAAGAATTATTTAGAGTTAAAAGAAGACAGTCTCTTTGAAGTACAAGATGGGGTCAATATTGTATACATATATTAACACATATTTCTTATATCTTTGCAGGTGTTTCAATGAGGAGACATGTGTGACTGTGCCAGACGCTGAGGGCTATGTGATGGTGCTGCAGCCAGAGGAGCCAAAGATCAGCCTGAGCGGTATTGACCACTTTGCCCGGAGCTCGGCCGAGTTCGAGAGCTCCGAGGGGGTCACCCTGTTTCCCGAGCTGCGTATCGTCAGCACCATCACCAGGGAAGTGGAGGCTGACCCAGAGACGGAGGTAACCGAGGGCAACGACGATGACCCCACTGGTAAGTGACCTCAGAGTGGTGATATGCAAAAATTATAATTATAAATAATAGCGTATTTTATTGAGGATGTACTGTATATTTGAACTGATTTGACTGCTTAATTAAACTTATGACAATATTCACATCTTCTGGTTATAGAATAGTCATGATACTAAAATTTTTGACTTGTCTTGAACTTGATTTTGCTACTAAGAAAAAGGCTTGATACTCGATATTGAGTAATACATTGATAATGAAGAATACTATTTTCATATAATATAATGTAACTTTTAGCACAAAATAATAGTTTATTTAACTTAAAGATGTGGTCTTATACTAGTTATGATATAAAACAAGACTTTTCTCTTCAGGGAAGGTTATCTGAGTATTGATCACTTTGACCACCCAGTCTGGTTTCAGAGAAAGTTCAGTATGTTGTGTTTTTAAATCTGCCTTTTAGCCACAATATAATAAATAAAGTACAGTCTAGATCTTGTTTCTTAATAATTATGCTGCATATAGTGTTATCTGCCAATTTAGTAATTCCCAACTAGGAAATGTTGCGGAATTTAATTGTTTGTTAAAGTGCAAAAGAATATTTTGCATGTAGTGAAAAAACATACATAATGCAGGGTGTTTTACATTTCAGAACACATTGACATGGACATGCATGGAGCTTCAGTATTCGGCATATGCTATAATAGTATATATAGTAATATATACCCAGGGCTTTGTGAAAAAAGGATGTTGCTTTAGTCACAAAAGGGCATTAAAGGTACAGTACAGAACAGATGATAGCTGTGTATATTTGCTTACAGTAGGCTGGCATTTAAGGATTAAGCCTATGGGAATAAATGGGATGAAGAGAAGGGCTGTTTACTACTGCTAGGGCGGGGTTATTGCACCATCTGCTAGACCTGTGTAAGTACTGAGGGCAGAGGAGACAATAGACATACACCAGAGACTGACACAGATACAGCCAGATTCAATGTCCTGTGGAGAACGGCAAGCCATAAGGGACAAAAGGGATTACAGTGATCTCTTACCTGTATTAACCCTCCCTTCTTTTATATAGGGAACAAAGGGGAATGTCATAGGAGATTAGTATGAATCACAAACAATTACATTTATCAAAGCTGGACAAGTTGAAGCTTGTTTTGTAATTTACTGTTCATTTTTTGTCATTAGTAAAGTTAGTATTTTTTTACTATAGCTCTAGATGTATCCTGAGCATTTTGGTCAATAATGAATTTAGTCACTTATGCACACTCTTACAGATGGATTGTTAATCCGAGAGGATGTGCAAAATAGAATTATATCCATTTTTACTACGTATAACATATCAGGTTGATGCTGTATATTTGCACAACTCACTCAAATTAGATCTACAACAAAAAAGAAAAGGAAAAAAGTTTGTGTTGTAATATTTCTGAATGTTTTTGTATTCCAGTTCAGGAGACCGTGGTGTCCGAGGAGATCATGCACAACCTGGACACATGTGAGGTGACTGTGATCGGGGATGAACTGGATGGAGAGCATGAGAGTCTGGAGCTGGACGTGTCTCAACTGCAGCAGCGCAGCCTCGAGATGAGCTCCTCTAATCTGGGCCTGGTCATCACAGGTGCACACCACACTGCAGGGCAAACGGGCTGTGGGCTGTATGTGGAATAGTTATGCAAACACGCAAGTTCTATTTGTAGTATGTATGCAAAATCAGGAGGGTTATGGATGCTAGGTCAGAGAGTATTGTTATCCCATTATGATGTATGTTAATTGTTATTATTGAGTGGCCAAATTTGATTGATTCTAAGACAAAAACAATGTGATCACGTGATCAGAAACACAAAAAATAATCCTTGTTTTTCAATATTAGCACTTCAACTATTTTGAGGAATAAATACATGTGTACATATAAGAGTTATGGGCATATGCTAGGTTAGAGAATTGGCTTGATCTACTGTTTTTCAATCATCTTTATTTGTACATAAATTAAAATTAAAATTAAAAATATCATTAGCCTTAGGACATGTTAATTACAAACTCCAGTAAATCCTCAAATTAATACATGTTTAAAGGCACCAGTTAACACTTAAATCACACTTGAGTTCAGTCTTGAGAAATATATAAATTCATAAACCTTCATGTTGGAAAATTGTACCAACCATTTTTGTACATACAGTAATTATACCTGATTGAAGGACTGTAAAATATTGCATGTTGCATAACAAAATCTTTTTCTGTTAAGGTGTGAACACCATGTCGAACTACGAGCAGGTCCTGCACTTGATTCGCTACAAGAACTGGCACACCGAGGCGCTTTTTGACAGGAAGTTCAAACTGGTGTGCTCCGAGCTCAACGGCCGCTACATCAGCAATGACTTCAAAGTTGAGGTATGACCATCTTTACCCCTGTAACAGTACAGTTTTTAATTAGACAATTTAGACAAAAAAAAAAACTAAATAAAAAAATCCCCAACCAACTGAGTGAATAAAGTAAACACATTCAAAAATATGAGGATTTAAATAGGCCTGTTAGAAAAAAAAAATTAATCTTTAACAAAAATTTCAAGATATAACTAAAAATATATGGCTATAAAAACTACAATATATACAATAAGTGACTGTGAATAAGTGCTACTGTATGTAGTACAGTACTGTATGTATGTAAAAAACAATAAATACCAGATAAGGTGTCTATAGTGATCTCAATGGGTTTTTTTTAGGTGAATGTCATCCACACAGCCAGTCCTGTGGAGCATGCTAACAACGCCATGATGCAGGCCAGCTTCATCAACCCAGTTCACCACGCCTCTGTGGACCTGTCTGGACACAACCTGGTCAACGCACACCAGGCCTCAGGTAATGAAGCAGCACAGCTACTTCAGGCTGTAAATGTAGGACCAGGTTTAAGTAGTTTTGGAGTCTTTATATGTAAATTGTATGTATATGAATGCATGTGCAAGTGAGTGGTTTTGGATGTCTGAGTTTCAGGCTTTTGTCTAGTTTCATGTTTGTAGTGTAACCACATTAGTGTTAATATGTTTATTTAATTATGAAACTACTATTTGCTCCAACAGTAAGTGGTAATAATACAGCAAATCTCTTAGTTATAATAAGTACAAAGAACAAGTGATTTCTTATACAGCATATACAGCATCAACATGTAATCTCCTTATTTGTCAGATAAGAAGTACTTGGCCTTCTATCATTACCACTGCTGTGGATTACTGCCCATAAAGCAGAAGTAGGGCACGTATAATAGACCAGTTGTTTTGTAGATTTTTAACAGGACAAGTTTCAGGATTATAGTTGAGTGCTTTCTCCGTGGGACATCTGTTTAGGGCGCTCTGTGTGCACAACCTTTTTGTTCCCTGATTCAGTAATCTGCCTTTCAACACATTCAAGACAGGTTCTTCTGCAAATGTGGTACAAAGCAGTCGAGAAGGGATATTTCAGCTGTTATTATAAGAAACTAAAACTTTTATTTAGATCAAGCAACCATATATCTACAAAAGTGCCACTGATCATGATGACTTTGCAGACTTTATTATTTTTTTTTATTTTATTTCAGTGATGTAACATGGTAACTTGGACATAGGAGAAGGGTGATTTCTACCCCAGTAGCACAATATTGACAATTTATTATTAGAGTACTCTCACCAACTCATGTGAGGCTTATATTGCCTGATTGTATAATTAGAATGACAACATAAACAATGTTGTTTTTACAATGAAGACAAAACCAATATTACAATAGTTGTCATTAAAAGCCCCTTAAAATAAGTCATGTTAATGAAATAAAAAATATAAAATTCTACTTGCCCTCCCCTTTTTAAAGTAATAATTGATTCCTATACTTCAGAGTTGATTTAGTCCAAGTAGCCTTTATTTGAGTAAATATTTAGGGTTGAATGTCTTGCATTAAAAAATATGTCTATTCAATCCCAGTATCTATCTCCATCTCAGTTGTATCTGAGGTAAAAAAGGAGTTCACATTTTTGTATGGATTTTTTACAATTTAAATCCTATTGAGATATAATTTGAGGGTTGTCTTTAGTGACTTATGTTTATATCCAGATGTTTTGCTTCACAACATAAAAGGTAGCATCAAAAAAGAGAAAAAAGATATCAAAAACACTTGCTGTTATTTTAATAGGCTTATAAGGGGAATGTCAGTGTGTCCTTGACAATAGCCTTATTTTAGCTTTAATTGCCTATCTATGTATTTTCCAGTGGTTCCCAGTGCTGCCACCATTGTGATTGTGGTGTGTGTCAGCTTCCTGGTGTTCATGATAATCCTGGGCGTGTTCAGGATCCGCGCGGCCCACCAGCGCACCATGAGGGACCAGGAGAATGGAAAAGAGAACGAGATGGACTGGGACGACTCTGCGCTCACCATCACTGTCAACCCCATGGAGGTAATGCTTTATTCACAAAATATACTTGAGGTGAAACTGAGAAAATGTGTTAAGTTAAGCTGTTTTTGACATTTAAGTTTGTGGGTGTGGGTTTGAGATGTGTTCTCATGTTTAAAGTGTCAGTGAGGGGATGTAACTATTGTTTAGTTTTATTGTTTAGTTAGTTTAGTTTAGTTAGATTAGTTTGGCCTGTTCTGTGGAAAGAAAAGTAAATTTTTGGCAGGCTTGTGAAAGAAATGCCCTCTTAATGGGCATTTGATCTTAATATTTCATACCTATTATAAAAAAATGTTAAATTGAGAATGTGACAAATGGGATAGTTTTGTGAGTCATTAGTAGTAAAATATATTGCAGTGAATTAAAATAGTAATCCTAAATATACTATTACTAAACATGTACTGTTACTGTGGAATGTATGTTGATGCTAATTATCATGGTATCAATGTATTTCGTGCCTAAACTACGGGAAAAATCTACTGGTACTATAACAGATACTTGCTGGTTTGTGTAAACATGACCAAATGTCATAACCTGGCTCACATCAGGTTGATATGTGTACGACTCTGAATTGAGTTCTACACATTATCATTCTGGGATGGCACTTGCTGAAAGCGTTTAGAAAATGCAGAATGTGACGGCAATTATTTGCATCTGACTGGTCGAAGAGTCACAATAGCAGAACAAACTGGACAATCAAGCCAGTTGAGAGAAAAACACAAACATATTCTCTATCCACAAATGCACAAAGCTCTTACCTTCTGCACATTTTTCACAAACCGAATAGTCCGTATTGACGCTAAAAGAGGCTGAATTATGTCTTTTGGTGTCACCATGTTTGTTTTAGTTTTTGGATTTGGATTTTGGATGAGAATCCATCTTGCTGTGCCAGGTTACAAATGTCAGTAAGATCTATCAGAATCCAGTCCCTGTGTAAATGTATTGGGTGATGCTATCTTAATTAGATGCAACCTTTGTTTTGCCCATGACACAGTTAAAACACTTGTTTTTGAAGATGGTGTTTGGACCAGGAGAGGCTATTTTAAGTGTGATGATGACATCATAACGCGTTGTCTCCCACAGACGTATGAGGACCAGCACAGCAGTGAGGAGGAGGAGGAAGAGGAGGAGGAGAGCGAGGAAGGCGAGGAGGAAGATGACATCACAAGTGCCGAGTCGGACAGCAGCGAAGAGGATGAGGGCCCAGAACCAGAGGACCAGCCCGGAGCCAGCAGACAGCAGCAGCTGGAGTGGGACGACTCCACTCTCACATACTAAATGCACCAGAGCTCCTTCCACAACACACATGTCCACCACCATCACACGTCTATGAGGAGCCCTCATGTAAAAATACAAGTCATACATTTACTTCAGCGTATATAAATACATATATATATGGTCAAGATTTTCCTGTTGTTCTTAGTGGTGGTACTCAGTGTAGTGTAGTCATCACCGGATTGCTGAATTTTACAATTTTTTTTATTTATTATGTTTGAATTCCCAGGAAAACTTGGCCTACATTTGTTTTGAACTGTTTGCGGAAGCCAACCCTGCACTTTTATTTTCATTTCTTAATTTGAACGGCTTTCAAACCGAGTCCCAATGTACAATATTCCTTATTGCTTTATGTTTTAGATAAGTTTGCAGCAAAATCACAGCTTGAGTTATAGTTGACAGTGAATAAGCTTTGAATCAGTAACCAGCTTTTTCCCTTCTGTTTTTTTTAGTGCATGACTGAATTTGAGACATCACATTTAGAGAAATGCTTTTTAACATTTTTTGTAAATATAAAGAAACCATGTAATTAGTCAGTGTCTTAGTGATGGCCTTTCTCCATTGGGTCCAATATATAATGCAAAGTTGTGTCCAATACTTGTGTTACAAAGAAGCTGTAGCATGTGGCTAAATTACTGCAAAAAGCTGTCTAGTCATGCTTATGCAGGAGGTTTCCATGACAAAGAGCTTTGTCTTCTTTCCTAAAGTTTCAGCTCTTGCTTAAATTGCACAGTAGCAGTTCTCTATTTCCCTTCCCCAAATATTTTGATGTTGTATAAAGGGTTGTGGATATTTGGTGAAATGCTTGCATTCAAAGCTATATGTTTTGGGAAGTGCAAACTTGAGTTCAGTTACAGTGCATATGCACATTTGTCAGCAGATATTATCTTATCTTAACTGTCTGAAGGAGACAGAAAATCTTCAAGCTTCTACAGTTGCAGTCTTTGTGGAGCCTTGAAGATTTTAAGAACATTTATGTTAAATGGATTCTGAATTGGTTTGTTGACAGTTTATGTACATTTTAGAGTTGATTGAATTTTTTTGTTTATATTTGGTAAACTGCTTTTGGTGTGGCGCAATTCATTTGGAAAAATTATATCAAACACTGCTTCTACTAAAACTGCAAAACTCATTGTAAATAGTTTTCACCTCAACACACATTCATGTTTGTCAAGGTACGGCGTAAAATGTGTTTTAATTTGGGCTAAGAAGAATGTTATTCAAATTTGTCAGTTGTATGTTACAATAATCAATGCTTGTATGTTTGCAAATTTTAGTAGCACAATTGTAATTTAGATTAATTTATGATTTTATTATTTGTGTTGGTGAACAGTCTCCCTTCATGATGACCTGCACATGTTTAGGTCTGAACTTGTCAAGATGGGAATGCCTTTTTACCAATCATATTAATTAATATACATTTTTTATCCATTTCTTACAAAGCTGGGGATTACACTAATTTCATAAAGCATTGATAGTTTGTGTTTCACATAGCTGTTCGTGTCCATGTTGATGTGTAGTTAGCTCCATAATTGTATCTTCTATAGATATTGTACTAAATCATATTGTTCTGAAACTCAATCTCTAAAATGTTGTACAGAAACATGAAATATGAAAAATTGCTTTGGCAGCATACATGGGTATACTGTTAAATTTACTTATTTGTGTATAGTAGACAGTCATTTTGAAGTGTCTTATTGCCTGGGTTGTTGAGAGAGGGTATTGAGGGCAGCATGTATTTCACAGGAATATAATGATGCTTGTTGACTCAGAATTCACAATTTCATTACATAAAACATTATTCACAACTTCATGTATAGTATCAGAATCATTGTCATTTTTCAGGTTTTATTCTTTTACGATCAGCTCGTGAACTAGGTGTTCATTAGTTGAATTGAATGTCACTGCCTATCAATCTAAATAGCAGCCATAATGTGAAAGACAATAGAGGACATTGCATGACCCACAAATAATGACTGAATGATGCCATGTTGAAAAGAACGCAATACACTATTTAAATCTCAAATCACATGTCCACAGCACTTCAGATGTTTTTCTTTTTATGTCTGTTTTTTTTTTTTTTTCTTTTTTCTTCTTCAAAATTGAAAGATCAAAGTTGTTTTCAGGATGTTTGAATTCTTCCTTTGTGCTTGTTGGAGCTGCTCTCACTTTTCTACCAATTCAAAGGCAAATTGTAGTAAAGTCGATGCTTGCTCGTGAACAAAATAAAGGATGATGAGATGGGATATAAATGTGGTGTGATGTTGTTTTCCTTTCTTCACTGCAGTAGCTTCAGGTAGGACACTGCGTACTGGGAAGGTAGACGCCCTGTTCAATAGAAACTCATAAAACAGAAGCGCCCCCTAGTGACGATAATAGAGCAATTGTGGCTATTTTCACTGCTGAATAAAAATTCTGGTAGAATGTTGACAAAATATATTGGGTGCAAGTTGTAACTGTTATAAAAGGATTTTAGTAATGTATTATTGTATATGGCACTATGGCTCAAAGTTCCATTACAATTTATTAATTCACTCAATATTCAGTGGTGGTACGCTTATGTTGTAGCCACCGCAAGGTTACCAATCTGCACCATGAACCCCTCCGACCTCCATCAACACTCATGCACACGTCATGTTTATGCTACGCAGTGTGCGCATATGTCATCAACAAAGCGGAAAAATATAATCATAAACTATATACAGTTGGAATTTAGTGGGTAATTTTTTTGTTTCTATTTTTATTTACTTGTCAAACTATGTGAAATAGAATGCATATAGTATGCAAAATTGTCTCCTCAAGAAATTGGCAATCACGAACTCAATGTTCTGTTAGATGCAATCAATAAGAAGTTCAGAACCACACATTATTTATTCTATGACAAATACAAACAATAGAAATACTGCATACATAATTACAAAATAATATCCACATTGTGTCAACAAGGTAAACTACATTAATTTACACATCTTTGTATTTGATCTTGTCTGTACCTTAGGACAGCCTACTTCATTCTGAACAGACAATACATTTACAAAAGTTGGTATTTATAAAAGAATACTAGAAAACGTGTTAGCCCCTATAGCCACACCACAAAGTGCACCAGTTATTTACAATAAAGTGTAAATTGGCACATATCATAGTCACATAGAAATTGCTTATGCCTTGGTTTTCACACCAGAGCTTGCTAAGGCCATAATTTTATCCTCAGATCCTGAAATAAAGAAAACTGAATTTAAGTACTCTGCCATCAAGTATACCTTATCATATATTCGATTATATTAAAAATAAATATAGATTAAATAATTTTAATCATGTCAGTCTCACCTAGGTTTGCAGTGATTTTTTCAAACTGGCTCAGACTTGCTGTAGCGTTTTCTGCCAAGAACGACTCATCTTCTGCAGTAAGCTGTCAGAAAATGTTCAGAAAAGTTTAATAATTTGCAATAAAATATATTTTTAAAAATCCATCATGTATGCAATAATTGGTTAGTAAATACAAAAAAAGATAAATTACAAAAATAATAAATATGTTTTCCCAAATATGTTCAGTTCCTAACAAGGCATTGCTGCATATAAGTGCCATTACCATATACCAGTGCTACACAAATAAATGAAAGCAGACAACCTTTTTAAACAGCAACATTGAAACCAATCAAATACTTTAAGTAAACATGTATGAACTAGTCAAAATGACATAAATGACAGATGATTCAAGTAATATTATCTGATGTGGATATTATAAGTGCAACAAGAAATCTACTTGTAGCATGCATTACATCAGCCCAGAGCTGACCAAATGACTGCCATAAATAACAGCTGTTGCATACTCAGCCTCATGAGCCACTGAATCATCCTGAACGTGACAATAACTCTCCACTCAACATGCAAGAGCCTCACCTTCTCGCCAAGTTTTCTCAAGGCAGTGAGGATTTCCATTTTCTGCTGAGTGTAGACATCCCGTGGCAATTTCCCCACCATGACATCTCTGTCCATCTGTGCAGAATGTCACACAACAGTTAGGCACCTCAACAATAGACCAACTGTACTGCAGAAATGGATAGTTAATTTTTTAATAAATCATAAGTCCTGCAAGCCTTTACTTCTTTGGTTTCTTTTTCTTTTTTTCTTTTTTCTTTTTGCTCAACTGGACCATTAAATTATACTTCATTTAACAACCACCTTTTCTCTAAAAATATCATACAATTAGCAATAATAACAATTTCAGTTCTTACTTCTCCCAGCCTGGTCCTCAATTGCCCCGGCTGTTTTTTGGCAAATAAACGAATGACTTCTGGGGTTTTGAATGCTTGGCTGATGGCAGCTTGGATTGCCTGGTGACAACATTTACAGATGGAGAATGTAAACAATGTGTATAATTTCTATCTTTATAAATATGGTACTGTCTTTCATACCAGCTGCATACCACCCAGTTCGTCTACCAGAGTCATGTCCCCGGTCATGATCTTCTTCAGGGAATCATTAAACTCACTGAGCTGTTCCAGTGTCTCCTTTTTTGTCTCTTCATATTCATCTTCATCCAACTCTTCTCTGAAAATCATTCCAGGTTCATTATTTTTGTACGAGGTAGAGTACAGCTTTTGAACAATATATTCTTTTTCGAATGCTTATTTTGTTCTGTGAAGATCTATATTCATGTCGAGAAGGCTATTTCTTTGTGCAGCATTGACTGCAAGTGTGCCAAACGAACCTGCATTCTTCCAAGTCTTGAAGCTGCTGCATCAGTCTGTCAAGCTGCTCCTCCATATTCTGCCTCAATTTACCAGTCTCCGTTTTCCCACGGGATGCCATGGTTATCTGAAACTGTGATCAATAACGAATATAAAAAAGTAAAAATAGTAAAAGTACTAATAAAATGTAAGAAAGGCACATAAAAACAATGAAGAAACTCCAAGCTCCCGATAACATGCACGGGAAATCTGGGGGTAACGTGAAGGTATAAATGGGTTACCCATTATTACCCTGTTGTGTAAATATTATTTTATGTTTATCCTATGTGGAGTTTCTCTATAAGAGCATTATTGATAGTTTTAGCTAGCAGGCTAAAAATGATCCTTCACCTGTTTATAAACTGCGGTCAGAAGGAGAACCCAGACCTGTCAAAAAGAAACAGTTACATTTTCTTCTTCTGCCCAGTAAAATGTGCTTGAGGAGTTTATTATAAAGTATTTTTGTCATTTTAAAGCTTACTTACAGCCTGTGGGTGCGGTTCATTTGTTCCGGGTGTGTTAACCAATCACATTCGCAGCTCTCCTGCTACATTCATGAATGTCGTTCTGTTTGTAATTATTAATACACATCCAAAAGTAGTGTATAAAATTAAATAACGTTAACTATATTTTCAATTCACATCTTATTTCTTGAATAAAAACAAAAAAGATGAGGAAAAGCTTACAATGTCGAGAAAATAGATGTAGGATTGTTCTCAATTGAGGGAGTCTTGTTTAGAACTTTCGAAATCTACCGTTCAGTGAACACCACACCATTGTAGTTCGTAGCCTACCGGAAATCAGTAGCACGCTGTGGGCTAGCTTCTTTCCGACTGGTATCAGTATGATTATTTTACCATTATTGTGCAAGTTATGCAACGTGAGTTCATACAATAAAGTGACAGAGGCTATCAATTTGTCAATGCTGGCCTAAGATCTAAGAGCTAGATAGCTAAACTAAGATACAAATATAGCTAACAGACATATGTGTTAAAGCTAGTGATGGGCAAATGAAGCTTCAAGACGCATTGAAGCCTTTCATCCAATTGGTTCACTCTAGCGCGAAGCTTCTTGAAGCTTCATTTGCTCTAGCAGGACATCTACTGGACACAAAAATATCAGTTGACATGAATTTGAAGTGTGTGACATTTTGCAGAAAGCCTGTGAATAGAACTGTCAGCAAAATAAAGAAGTATGCAAAACATGTATATTGTAGTGATGGCAGTGTACTGTGTATCTATATACTGGCAGTATGTAAAATGATTATTTGAAAATGATGAAAATGGAAATCGCAGCAAAATCCGAACCATTTCCTGAATCAGTCACGTGGTACAGCCGGGCAGTGAGGCTTCGGACGTCATCATTTTCAGCTCCTCCCCTAAATGAATCAAGCCTCGATACGCGCATCGCGGAAACGCCCCCTCCCTACTCGACACACGCTTCGAAGCCTCGACACAGAACGTCACATCACTAGTTAAAGCCATCTTAGTAGTGTTTTTCATTTTACATCTAATTTTGTTTGTGTCCTTTTTGTACTACTGCAGTGAGTGTGGATTCAGCATGAGATATGGATGGGACAGCTGGGACCAGAGTGGTGCTGCTGGCTTGTGGCTCCTTCAACCCAATCACCAACATGCACCTGAGGATGTTTGAACTAGCCCGAGACCATTTGGAAGACTCTGGTACATGCTTATACCAAACAATTATTGTCTTAGATACACAGTTGCACACAAACATCGTGCACTCACTGCAGGGTTTGTTTTATCTTCATAAACATACTATGCTAACTATACTGTCCCCCAAATGTCATTAGTAGCAAACATAATTAATGACTGAAATGTAAAGACAAAGTGACATTGAATAATGGGGTCTTCTTTTCTGTTTGAGTGCATTGTCATATTATTGTTTCAGGTTACCAAGTGGTGAAAGGCATTATCTCTCCAGTTGGTGATGGCTACAAAAAGAAAGGTTTAATTGAGGCCAGACATCGTCTGGAGATGGCCCGACTGGCTTCAGAAAACTCCTGGATTACAGCGGACTCCTGGGAGTGTTTACAGGCAGAATGGTTAGAGACAACTAAAGTTGTTAGGTGAGTTATCAGCTCTCCAATTATGAAACTAAAAGTTATGAAAATGAGTTTCCTAAAAACGTTGTCACAAGGTCAATCAATGAGATAAGTAAGTAAGAAGAAGGCCATACTGGCTTGTTAAAACCTGATCTCGTCAGATCTCAGAAGATAAGCAACGCTGGGTCTGGTTCGTACTTGGAGGGGAGATCACTGGGAATTCCATGTGTTACAGTGGGGTGCCAGTGGTGAAAAACATTCTTTGTGTCCTTAGACAAGGTACTTCACCTACATTCTTCACCTTGTAAGAAAGTGCAGTGTGTAAGGGTGTTGGTGGTGGTCGATGGGGCTGATGGCGCAGATTGGCCGCCTCGCTTCTGTTAGTCTGCCCCAGAGCAGCTGTGGCTACATTAGTAGCTTGCCACCAGTGGAGTGAATGAGCAATGAACTGTAAAGCACTTTGGGTATTAATTAATTTAAAACAGCTTGTGTATTGGGAAGTTACTGAACATTTACAGTAATTAACTTTAACCAATTACCTAAAATGATTAAAAATGTTCTTTTCTTTCTTACTTTAAAACATTTATTACAGTACTTCTTAGCACAACACTATGTGGTTGTCCAGTTGTTAAAGAACATCAAAAAACAACAGACTGACTGCTGCAGCCTGTTTTGTGGCGTTTTTGTTGTGGTTGGTTCCCAGATTTGTGGAATGTTTGGCTTTTACTTTTTCACAAACATTTTATTCTCTTTTACTCTACTAGTATAATACTCAGATGTTAAACTATACTAAGGAAATGGCTTGATACTCAATACCAGTTTTGATGCCACAATGATGGAAAGAAGAACACTTGCTCAAAAGAATGTATTTTTCAGCACAAAATAATAGTGCTTTCTGTTATGTTGAACTTTAGTTTTATATGGGTATTGATAAAGTTCATTAATACTCCAAAACTGTTCAAGTGAGGTCAAATTTTATTTTTGTTCAATATTGGTATGTTGAATTCAGTATCTATTTTCAATACTGGTTTTGGTTTCAATTAGTACTGATGCAGGAACACTGATGCAGGCAAAGTCTCAGTTTTGATCCTGTTAGATCTGAGTGCTGCTTTTGACACTGTCGATCATGGGATCCTCTTACAGACACTAGAGGACTGGGTGGGCATCTCTGGTACTGTACTAAACTGGTTCAAGTCCTATCTAGAAGACAGGAAGTATTTTGTTGAAATTGGAAACTCTGTCTCAGATCACATGGCCCTGACCTGTGGGGTGCCTCAGGGGTCAATCCTGGGCCCCCTGTTGTTCAATCTCTACATGCTGCCATTAGGCCAGTTAATAAGCAGCAATAACGTGTCCTACCACAATTATGCAGATGACGCTCAGATCTACGTCTCTCTGGCAGCAGGAGACTATGGACCAGTGGACTCACTTGGTCACTGCATCCAACAGATCAGTGTGTGGATGCAAAACAACTTTCTCCAGCTAAACTCTGACAAGACTGAAGTCATAGTGTTTGGTCCACAGAAACAAAGGGACAGTGTCAGCAGTCACCTCCAGTCTCTCTCTAAAACCTTCAAATCAGGCAAGAAATCTAGGGGTAATAATGGACTCAGACTTGAACTTTAACAGCCACAAATCAATAACATCTGCAGCCTTTTACCATCTAAAAAACATAGCAAAAATCAAAGGTTTACTGTCTAAAGCAGACTTGGAGAAACTTATCCATGCATTTGTCTCCAATAGATTAGACTACTGTAATGGTCTGCTCACTAATCTCTCCAAACGAGCTGTGTGACAGCTGCAGAACATCCAGAACGCTGCAGCTCGGGTCCTTACTCGATCTAGGAAGTACAAGCACATAAGTCCTGTGCTCAGGTCTCTGCACTGGCTTCCTGTGCCTCAGAGAATAGACTTTAAATCAGCTCTGCTTGTGTACAAGTCTCTCCATGGCCGAGCACCAAAGTACATCTGTGACATGTTGGTGTCATATAAACCATCTCGCACTCTGAGGACCTCAGGGACCGGCCTCTTGCTGGTGCCCAGAGTCAGGACTAAACAAGGGGAGTCAGCGTTTCAGGTTCATGCAGCTAAAACCTGGAACAGTCTTCTTGAACATGTGAGACAGGCCTCTTCTGTGACGCTGTTTAAATCCAGGCTCAAAACATTTCTGTTTAACTGTGCATATAACTGAAAGGTTTTCATCCCGCACTCTTCTCTCCAATTTATGTCTCTCTTTTTTAATTTTAATCTTCATGATTATTTATGTTTTGATTTGTTCTTATTATGATTTTAATGTATTTCTTATTCTATAAAGCACTTTGAATTACTTTGTGTATGAATTGTGCTATACAAATAAACTTGCCTTGCCTAGTTATTTCATTTTTTTTTTTTTTGTCTCTTTTTTTGTCTTTTTAAAATTAGTTTATTTTGTCTTTTTTCATTTTTTTTCCCTGTCAGGCATCACTACAATGAATTACTTGCTCAAGAGCAGAACAATGACGATGTGGACACTGTCAAATATGGAAAAAAGAGACGCATCGAGGACAACCATTATGTGGCTTCATCAGCTCCTCAAAACAGAGGTAAGTTTTGTATTACATAATGTGACATCTCCACCCTTTTGCATAAACAGCAACATGTCTGCTCTGGCTGTGTCTATTGCTTCATTGTATTAAGGCTAGGCTTTTCGCATACACCAGTGCAGGTCTATGCAGGGTGTGTACCATGACACCTTCACTGTTTGCGAATCTGAAGAACATAAAAATGGCTTATTCAGTAGTAGTAAATTAAATAGTCATAAAATAACAATTCCTGCTTCCTATTGTAAATTAATAATGAAGCCTCTAGCTTATGGGCTACTTCAAATCTAAATATCTGCTTTTCCTTGTTTCAAGCATTTTATACTTCAAATATTACTTGTTCCCTATCAATTAATACATTATTGAAATGTTTACATTATTAAAAAGGTGGATGTTTAAGCTACCATAAATTTGAATTCAACTTCACAATTTCTTATAATGTTAGAACAATATGCGATGGTGACAATTACACTATTACACTATTAAGGAAACTGCTCTCTATGTTTATTCTTTCTTTCTTGCACATAGATGGCACTCGTCTGATGCTGTTGTGGTGCTGACGTCCTCGAATCTTTTGGTGTTCCCAATTTGTGGAAGCAGGAGGACATTGAGGAAATTGTTGGCCGCTTTGGTTTAGTTTGCATTACGCGTAGTGGTAATGAACCTCTTAAATTCATCCATCAGTCGGACACACTGTGGAAGCACCGTAAAAACATTCATATTGTTCAGGAGTGGGTTACAAATGAGATCTCGGCCACTCATGTCCGCCGAGCCATTCGCCGCGGTTGCAGTGTCAGATACCTGCTGCCCGACAGCGTGCTCAACTACATACGTGAACACAAGCTCTACACTGAAGAGAGCGAGCAGAAAAACATCGGGGTGGTCCTTGCACCTCTCCAGAGATACACTGGTGCCTCTTCAAGCTAAACACTACCTTAAAAGAACGGCAACAAACAGTTTAGGTGCTATACAACATTTGTCTAGTCTTCCAATTATAATGCATTCATACAAGACTTGTAAGAGGCGAACACAAACAACGCTGTTATATTTATTGTGATTTATGCCATAAAAGTAGGTAAATTATTGAATATTTGCCTCAGTTTTATTTTGTTTCAATTTTCTTCCTAGTAGACACATCAATCTTACAGAAGCCCTTTTGTAATATGTATGTATATGACTAGAGCTTATTTGTTTCATTTATAAGATGCTAAATAAATGTAACTGAAATGATAGAGATTATGTATTATACAATGGGATAACAATTTACAGTACTGCAAAGACAGCCTTTCCGGATCTAGCCAAAAAAAAATTTCATCAGTAACTTCAATAAACTTCCCTTTTGTTTTACACTAATGTGCTTTCGTTTCCATTTCCTCCTTGTTAACATACAGAGACAATGACAACAACAACTCTCTGACTGATTAGAATGGCTCTTATTAAAGTAATGATTCTCTTAGTTAGTTTTGATTGAGAGTAACTAAAGTGTCTGGAACTGAAACAACTGTATTTATTACTTGCATGTTATTTATAGCTCAACAGATTAATCCACATTTTTTAGGTTGGGTGGAACACTGGAGGATGATTAATTCTAATTGAGCTGTCAGGTATGTTTAAATCTAAGCCTGTGAACTTTAACTGCCACAAAATAACAGCTGAATCAAAGGTTGTGACCGGTTAACTAATTTGCAAGAAGTAGGATATGCAAAACTAACTCAGTGTTGATCACCTATCTGTCTGTCTATCTGTCAGCTTATAAAATAAACAAAGGAAATATGCTATTTTTAGTCTTATCACATGACGTGAGGTTAGATGATTTACTGTCACTGACAGATGTGTATTCTGAATATTTCTGTCTGCTCAAGTGCCTGGGGCAAATTTACAGGCTGTTTACCTGAGAACAGTTTGACCCGCCCAGCTTCAGTCCCGAACTTGACCTGGTTAAGCCCCTCCCTGTTCATAAGATGCTCAGGTGTTGGCGAATGGGGTGAGAGCTCACCTGTCCTTATAGCTGTCCCGTGGTCTGCTTTCCCACAGCTTCCTCTGATCAGTGCTGGAGACTGACAGCTACATCTTGGGCAAATAACTGAGGTTTTCAGTAGGATCTAATAGGAAGTCAAGATGCCCACCAGTTTCTGTGGAACATGGGACATGGTCAGCAATGTCAACTTTGAGGGCTACATGATGGCACTGGGTAAGTTTAGAGCAAATTTGAGTTTCAATTTGAATAATATGTGATTTATAGATATAGAAATCAGACCAGTGCAAAAACAAATACAAATAAATTACTTATTATTCTTTTATCTCTTTAGTTTGCTTAAAATTTGAAGTAACTTTATTTTTAACTGATTGTACAGATACATTTTGAGTACTTCTTCTAATGCACTCTGCTTAGATATGTGTGATGGTTCAGAATGTAGGTAAATAATGTTGTGAACCACTTAAATTACTTGAAACTTACTTAAATGTTGAAATAAATTGCTGCAACATAGCTGAAGAGTAGTTTTGTAAGTTCTGGTATGCGTGGGTATGATTGACATGTTTGTAGCCTCAGATTGACAGCAGCAGTCTTTGTACACTGTGTTCAAGGAAGCTTGTTTTTTTTTTTTTCTTTAGGTATTAGTGCGTATCTCAGAAAGATTGCTCTGAAGCTGAAGCTGAAGAAGGTGATTGAGCAACAAGGAGATCAGTACATCATCAAAACTCTCAGCACCTTGAGAAACTACATTATTGTCTTCAGAGTGGGAGAGGAGTTTGCAGAATTTACCCAGGGACTTGACAACAGACATGTAAAGGTGTGAATATTATGTGATGTGTAATTTCATTTTTAATTTTATTTGTAACTAAGAATGTATC